>NC_086321.1:163357209-163675423 GCF_036172605.1 Pelobates fuscus | reverse complement strand
TGCGGGAGGGAACTGGGATCCCTCTTCCACATATGGTGGACTTGCCCACTCATCAAACCCTTTTGGACGGCGATCCATGCAGTGATAGTGACCACAACGGATGCGAACATACAACTCATACCGGAAACCTACCTGCTCCAACTAACCTCAATCCCCATAATCCCCATCCCCATGATTCAAAAGATCAGTGATACCGCATCTCCTAAATGCGGCACGTAGTCTTATTCCGACACATTGGAAAAAACCCACGGCTCCGACACTAAGAGAATGGCTGACCAGAGTGGAAGACATTAGACAGATTGAGGAGCTGATCCTCTCGGCGGCGGGACGCATACAGCGCTACCACGACACCTGGTACCACTGGCTCCAATGGCTCGCTTCCCCCGCCGGGACCGGAGAAGACACACAACCCCCCAGAACGGCCGAGAGGCCCCCCCCCTCTGGAAGGACCAAGCAAGAACAACGGAGCACCGGAGACAGACTCGCCGGACCAGTGGGCCCGGGACGAACACGCAGCTGCCAGACCCGGGGGCGGGGGGAGCTGGGACGCGGACCCGGTCGTGGGCCCCCGAAGCCCACACTTCACCTCTCACACCCCAGCCCACCCATCCTAACCCCTCGCCATTCCCCACCATCACTACTCCCCCCTTTCCCCCTTCCTGATACTCCTGACCGCTTGTAACCCCAAACCAGAGCAACAACACCAAGAAAGAGAGCCTTTCGGAATACCCGACACACACAACCCCCTCCCTCACCTAGCTGAGGCCACCACATGTCGCAACCCAAGCGACACCCAGGGGCCCTGTCAGGGACTCATGGCAAACACACACTACAGGTCTCCAGCGACAGACCCCCTGCCACGCACCATGAACCGACCTACTAATCGAGGACCTCCGAACCCACTCCCTCACGTGCCAGGTTAACGCGACTGGAGGGATACCTCGACCCACATCTCCCTGCTGCCCACAGGCCGCCCTCTCCCCCCTTCTTTTAAGATCAGGCCCTGAGTTCCAAATCTGGAACCCCAGAGCGACACACACCCCACCATAGGCGGGCATTACCCACCGCAGTACGCCTCTACATAAACCGTTAGCACACTAACACCCGCTTCAACGCAGAGTATACTCTCACCATACTGTCACGTCTACATTAATTGATAAGGAACACAACTGCAGATTTCTTAGGACTTCGGTATTTTATTAGGACACTTAGAAGGTACTGAGACTTCAGTTCCAGAATTACAGGTACTGTATCTTTAAATAATAAACGGTTGCATTCAGTTTGCAGTGAGTAGGTTCTGAATCAATTAGAGTCTGTTATATTAGTTAACAGGTTAAATGAAAAGCAGTTATAAGAGATTGTTCAATTCGAAGTTATCAGTAACAAGACAGGTGCGGCTGAACTTGAATATTAATATGAATTGAGGAACGCTGTAACTGGATTGTTTGATAACTTGATAGCAGACTTTGGTAAAAGAAATAAAGGCTTAAGAGATGGTAGCTCTTTACACAGAGGCTATATGTTACTTAGCTTCCAGAAGTAGGAAAACAGGTTCCCAAGCTCTCCTCCGAGGAGTTTGTTTCCTGAGAGAGGTTGCAGAGAGTTCAGGCACTAGTCGAGGATGAGGAGAGATGAAGGGGATGTGAATAGTCTTCCAGTCCGGTCCGGTAACATATGGTATTCGCAGAGAAGTCTTGAGCCGGTTAGTAAGTGCGGTACGCATTTCAATAATCCAGCGTCTATCAGCTGGTGCGGTCCCATTAAGTAGGAAGACCGCGTCAAAAGGGGGTGTGGCTAAGCTCAGTTAAACCCGGAAGTACGAGGAGATACCGGGAGGGTTTAAGGCATGACACATACGCAGTCAACCGGCAGACATGCCTCAGACACTGTACGCATACTGCATTGTAGCTTACTGTGATAAACCTCACTGCCACAATAAACTCAGGAAACCCGTGCCATAAATGGCTACTATAGCTTATACAATGCGTAATATTAAACTGTCGGCTATACTGACTTAGATTAAATGTCCGGACGCTGGCCTAGACTAGGTAGGCTAGATATGCCAGACAGACACCTTAGGCAGACACGGGCTTTCTTTCTATTCACATGCCTAAATATACTGCCTTATCATCAGAAACAATTATCGCCTCACACCATAATTAAACTTTGACTTAAAGTGACAGAGTGTGACGGAACTTATATTTTCATCACAACTAGAACTGACATACATAATGACATCACTTGATTAAACTGGGTGCTGTAGGCTTAAGTTATTCTCTGTTCTGCAGTCAAATAATACGCTTTTCCATGGAAATGTAAAGCTACATATTATCCCTGATGCACATATTTGCCTTCCCTAATGTATGTACAAATTACGCAAACAGTGCACTGTTTCTCATGGCACATACTTGCTATGCTCATTCGATCTTAAGCTGATGTTTCTTTACTTTTATTATTCTCCCGTTAAAATTGTTAACAATACTAGGAAACGTTTACTTAACTAAAATATGCGCAAGTTATTTTCATGCCACAAATATGTTTAACATTCTGTGACCACCGCGCTTGTTAGAGCTGTTGTGGCTATACAAGCACTGTTGTACTCTTTTATGCGTAATAAAATAAAGGAAAATTTGAATGAAAAAAAAATAAAATAAAAAATAAACCTTTTGCAACAGTGTTGTATCCAATATGTTGCTAATTAGGAGGTGAATACATATTTTAGATTTTATCATACTGACCATATTTGTTATTGTAGATAGTTATTAGAGACTTAGTCAAGTAGTCATAATCCTAAGAAAAAAACAAAATATATACATCTCAATTGTCCTAGATCCCGATCTCGTAGGACCTTTCTCCTTATAATCGAGATCATAAACTGGGTCCTTAGTGTCAAGGTTAAATTTACAAGTTAAAAATGTTTTATAACCCTATAGTTGTTATTGTAAATGTGTATAGACCAACTTGGTGGTATACCCCTTAAGTAACCAAAAAGGGAATAAATCATGAATTTTTCCTTTATGCATGAATGAATGGAGTAAAATTGAACTCCTCATTCAGTCCTTTAGGATATAATGTTTGGAGTAAATAAATCCAACGGGATCCCCGTTGGATTTATTTATTCCAAACATTATTTTTCTTATGATTATGACTACTTGACTAAGTCTCTAATAACTATCTACAATAGCAAATATGGGCAGTATCATAAAATCTAAAATATGTATTCACCTCCTAATTAGCAACATATTGGATACAACACTGTTGCAAAAGGTTTATGAACCACTTTTCTTTACTTTACTTTTTTACAAAAACGTTCTGTGTTAATTGAGAAGTACCTTAAAAAAATTCCATATTTGATATAGATACACTAGGGACTTATATTGGATACAACACTGTTGCAAAATGATTATGAACTACTTTTCTTTATCTTGTAGATTTCCCTCACAAAACTTTTTGTGTTGATTGAGAAGTACCTTCTAAATCTCTAAATTGGATATAGACACACTAGGGATTTTTATTGCAAAGATATTTTTCCTTCCCTGGGGTGCCTCCTCTTTGTTTTCCTTTTTATTACTACTAGGATAGCACAGATCTACTATCTGTTAAGTTCAGCTATATTTATTATCATGCTGATTTAAAATGATTAATACAATGATTTTCTGCACTGATATATTTATCTTTTCCCATCTCCCTTCACAGCATACCGGGCTATCAAGCGTTAACTGTGAAGGAGGATAGGTTTTCGATAAACCTCCTCCTCCCCCCCTCTCTCACTCTGGCTAGACCATCAGCCAATCCGGAGAGAGGGCAGGCTATTTAAATGATGGTTACTTACCTACCCAGTTCCCTTGAAAAGCCGACTCTCGGCGAAACGCGCATCGGGACTAGTGCTGTGGAGGGTGTGGGAGGAAGGCAGGGACGACTCTGAAGCTAAGAGATTGTTAGACTCGAACAGCCACCCCTCCACTTCATTTAATTTTATGTTAGACGTGTAGTTAGATTAGATCTATTCTATCTAACATCAGATTTCAGATAGCGATTAGAGACGGAGGGAATTTAGTATATGGTGATACTGGGAGACGGGAGTGGGGAGACAACGCTGGGCAATTTGGCTCTACTCTTTATTTAACCCTGTCTTTCCCTCATTACCTGTGCCACGATTTCAAAAGGCACGATCCTATTTATTTCTCTTTTCCTTTCCCTCTCTCCTTTTTATATCTTATTTTAGTTTGGACATAGCGATTGTGCTATTTTGATACATAGTGACCGTGCTACTATTGGTTTTAAACTATCAATTAAAAGTTATATTTTATTACATTATGGATTGCTACTTATGTACTAGTAGTCTGTGGGTATAACATTTAGATTCTATGTACCCCACAGTTTTACATGTACTTTCTCTCTAAAATTATTGTTCAATAGGGGTTATCCCCCAGTTTCATTTGAAGCAATCTTGACACACTCTCTCTTTCTGTTTACTTTCTAATTAAGAAGGTACATAGAAAGTGCACCTTTGTTACCACATCAAGACTATATATATATATATATATATATATATATATATATATATATATATATATATATATATATATATATATATACTAAGAACTATACCATTGGTACTACAGCCCTCCTACTGCTTGCAATTTCATAGAAGCATAGAATGTGATGGCAGATATATATATATATATATATATATATATTTATTTTTTTATTTCCACATCAGAACGGCTTCTGTCCCATGAGTTTGTATCGCTTAGCAATAGGATAGATGCCAATTCATCATATGTTGTTATATATAGGAAAGTTCTATTTAAAGATTCATTGAAATTCATTTTATTGTGTTATTTTAGTTTGACGTAAGACCAGCCATGGAGCATCAGTATCTCGTCAATTACCCCCTCATAATCTATATTAGCTAGTAAATTGATGCCTAGCTCCCCTAGTCGTATCTTTTCAGACTAAACATATAAAACATACATAGAAAAATACTCATTCACACAGTGCACCAGAGGCATTAGGAAACGTAATGGAAATTTGTAAGTTTAAGGACCAGTTTTCTTTTAGTATGTTCTACGTTATTGGTTAGTGGATATCTCAGTTGTCCAGGGTTCCCATATCTTGATGTATTTGTTTGTCATATTAAGGTTTCTATATACCTGTTTCTCCATTAAACGTTGATATCCTATTTGGGATTCCACCTCTCTCCATGAGGGAATATTTACAGTTTTCCAATATCTGGCGATACAAATTTTAACCGCCATTAAAATATGAATTATTAAATATTTTATAATTTTAGTTTTAGTAGGGATATTCATATGTAGCAAGAATAGTTGTGGAGAAAGGTCCATTGTTATTTTAAGGATGGTATTGATTTTTGTGGATGTCACTTGCTTTAAAGGATCGAGAGCATAACAATCCCACCATATATGTCTAAACGTTCCATCACATCTTAAGCATCTCCAACAGAGAGGATCTGTGGGAGGGTGGAATCTTGCAACTCTCGCTGGGACCATATACCACCTATGGACCAATTTAATCTGTAATTCATACAAACTTATACTATGTATCGCTTTTCTAAGCAAATTGAATGATTCCTTCCATTGATCCAATGAAAACTCCAATATCATTTTCCCATTTCAACATAGATTTAATTTTTCCCTTATTGTATCTATTATATAGAACCTTATTTATTTTTGAGACCATGTTATTCTTATGTTCTATACTAAGAATATTATCTATAAGTGAGATATTATGTATTGGATTGGATTGTATAAAATGTTTAATTCTAATATATGTAAATTGTTCGTTATCAAGACCTTTTGTGTCAGTAAGAATTTGTTGAAACGATTTTATTTGAAGATCTGGTTTTAAAATATCAGCTAGTTTTAGAAGACAATTGTCCTTCCATTTTTTAATATTAATATCCTCTATATATATTTGTATTATTTCAATTGGTGAGTTTATAGTTAGATGTTCTATAATCTGTAATTTTTTCTTCAAAGTTTGTAAATTAGAAAAAATATCCAATATTATCTTATTTTTTATTTTTAATTTAGAAAATGTTGGAGAATCAATCCAATATAACAGTTTAATATCAGATATATTACTCGAGATTTGTTCTTGGTCTATCCACAAGTTGTCCACGTTGTCGTTATTCCATTCTAGGATATGAGAGAACATGATTGCATCATGTACTTGATATACGTCTGGGAATGATATTCCACCATCCATAAATTTTGTAGTTATATAATTCAGGGCTATTCTTGATTTTTTCTTTTTCCCCCCAGAGGTATTGTGAAAATATTTTTAATATGTCTTTTGGGACTTTCATGGGAATGGTTCTCATTATATATTCAAGTTTGGGTAGTAAATAGTGTCTAACCGCATTAGATTTCCCTATCCATGATACGTATAAATTATTCCATTTAAGTAACGTATCTTTCATATCTTTGAGCAATGGGTAGTAATTGATTTTAATAATTTGATTCCAGTCAAAGCTTATTTTAACTCCCAAATATTTTATGCTCTCACTCGACCAAATAAATGGAAATTTAGATTTTAAAGTTAAAAGTTGTTGTTCAGGTATATATAAGTTGGTATATATCACCTGTGTTTTATTTACATTGATTTTATAATTAGAAATAGATCTATATTTCTCAATTAATTCCATAAAATGATATAGTGAATCCTCGCATTCAGTTAATGTTAAAATTATATCATCTGCATATAATAGAACCTTGACTTGTTTACCGGCCAGATGAATCCCTTGAACTTTTTGGTCTAGTCTAATGGCTGAGGCAAGTGGTTCTATAGTCAAGGCATATAGCAATGGGGCGAGTGGACATCCCTGGCGTGTACCATTATTTACATCAAACCATTCAGATGCAATACCCCTTCCCATAACCCTCGCCGTTGGGTTAGTATAGATAGACCAGATTAAATCATATATGAAATCTTGAAACCCAAATGCTTTGAGGACCCTTGACAGGAACAACCAGTTTACCCTGTCGAAGGCCTTCTCTGCATCCACGGCCACAAACCGCGATGGAATCCTATTATCCTCTATTACCTGTATTAGATTTAAAAGCCTACGTACATTGTGAGCTCCTTTCCTACCCATTATAAATACGGCTTGATCTGGATGGATTAAAGTCGGGACGATTTTTTTTATTCTATCAGCTAATATCCTTGAGAAGATCTTTATATCAATGTTTAATAACGAACTAGGTCTATAATTCGATACAAAATGTGGGTCTTTCTCTGGTTTTAGAATAGGAGTAATCATTGTTTGTAACATTTCCTTGGGGAACTTTTTCTGGTCTCTCACTTCATTATAAACTTTAAAGAGAAGAGAAGTGATAGGAGTAAGGAATGTTTTATAAAAAAAATCCGTTAGACCATCTGGTCCCGGAGCTTTCCCTTTGCGGAGTGATTTTATAGCGTGGGTAATCTCTGTCATAGATATAGGAGATTCTAAATCTTTAGTCTGTTCTACATTAATTTTTGGTAATTTACAGGTATATAAAAAGGTATCTATCTCTTCAGGCGTTGAGGTAATCTTTGGGAGATTATATAATGACTTATAATATTGACTAAATACTTCCCCTTTGTCAATTGGTGATAAGTGATCTTTATTATTATATTTGATCTTTGTAATCCTTTGTTGTCTTTTTTGAATTTTAATTTATCAGAAAAAAACTTTACTCGTTCTATTTTCTCCATGATACCACAACTGTTTTAACCTTATAATTGCATTGTTCACTTTATTTGATAAACTAGTTTTAATTTGAGTTTGTATTTGTTTAATTTTGTTTAGTCTTAATATATTGAAGTCTTTTTTATTAGTATTTTCCAATATGGCTAATTCTATATAAAGATCCGTTAATTTTTTCCCCTGATCTTTTTTCAGTTTTGCTCCAATTTTTATAAAGTTTCCCCTCATGAAACATTTATATGTACACCAAAGAGTACTATTGGATACTTCTTTGTTATAATTAAATCTTATAAATTCTTCTGCTTTGTCTTTCAAATATTTTAGGCCAGATACTGAGTCTAGAAGATATGGCAGATATATATTTGAGGGCTTGCACTCCTGGTGTAATCCTGTGGTGCCCGGTGCTGGTCTGGCAAGGATCAAGTAGACATAGCAGAAATGACTGCACTCCAAGGACTTTGTAGAGATTTTCAAATAAAATGTAACTTTTATTCAATCAATTTTAAAAAAATCAACGTTTCAGCTCCCACATGGAGCTTTCATCAGGACAAAGCATAACTTACAAGTGCAGACAAAAAGAAATATATACCCCCAATCCCTCAAAATAATTTGTGGTGGCCATGTGTGCAAGCCTGTTATACTGTTTAAAATATATGAACACAGACAGATTCATTTTTGCAACATTCTAGACTCTGTATCCACTCCTACTTTACCCTGACCTCAATCATGATTGTAGTTATTAGGCTACAAGGTGGAACGCAATCAGTCCAGTTGGATTGTTACTAAGTAACCTGTAGCACCTCCCCCTTTTCTGGGCCTTGCACACATGGCCACCACACTCAGAGATACATTACCCTCTAATGCAGTATATGCTTTATCTCCACAAGAGAGTAGAATAATGGAAGAGTATATCAAAGACTCCCTAATTAAGGGCCATATATGTAAATCATCCTCACCTGCGGGTACAGGGTTCTTTTTGGTATCTAAAAAAAGATGGTGAGTTACGTCCATGCTTGATTACAGGGCATTAAACAAATTCACTACTAAAATGCCTATCCCATTCCTCTCATTTCAGAATTGTTTGACAGACTCCAGGGTGCTACAATATTTACTAAACTCTACCTCAGGAGTGTGTAAAATTTGGTAAGGATTAAGGAAAACCATGAGTGAAAAATGGCATTCAATACCAGAAGTGGGCACTATGAGTACCTTGTGATGCCCTTCGGGTTGTGCAATGCTCCGGACGTATTCCTGGAATTTATTAATGACGTACTCGGGGACTATATTTATTAATTTGTCCTAGTCTATCTGGATGCTATCCTTATTTATTACTCTGACATTCAGACTCACCACAAACATGTCAAACAAGTATTGCAAACTCTACTTAAAATCAACTTTATTGTAAACTAGAAGAGTGCATCTTTGCTCAGAAGGAAGTTCAGTTTTTGGGGTATCAAATTTCTGCCTCAGGGTTTCAGATAGATCCTCATAAACTAGAATCTGTCCTACATTGGTCATTGGATTAAAGACCATTCAAAGGTTTATTGGGTTTGCCAACTATTACAGGAAATTTATCAAAGGGTTTTCTTCTGTGACAGCCCCCATCACCAATATGACACGCACATGGGCAAGAAATATGGTCTAAGGAGGCTAGAGAAGCTTTTGAAACTCTCAAACAAAGGTTTGCCTCTGCTGACATATTGATACATCTCAACACCAGCAATCCTTTCATACTGGAGGTTGATGCCTCTGAAACTAGGGTAGGGGCTTTTCTCTCCCAGACAGAGAGCTAGGATACCCTTTTACATTCATGTGGTTACTTCTCTAGAAAGTTGTCTCCTGATGAGCTCAATTATGACATTGGCAGTAGAGAATTGTTGCCCATTATATTAGCACTTAAAGAGTGGCGACATCTTACTGACCATAAAAATTTGGCTTATATAGGGGATGCTAAACGACTATCTTCTAGACAGGCTAGATGGTCTCTGTTCCTTTCTAGCTTTAGCTGTCCTATAACTTACAGGCCTGGTCCCAAAGAGGTGAAGGCTGATGCCTTATCTAGACAGTTTGATACTGAATCAGTACAGGAACAAGAGACATCCCCTTGTATTCCTCCTGAGTGTATCATCGCTTCCACTGTCCTTTCCTTATCATCTCCTTTGCTTGGCCCCATCATGGAGGCTCAGTCTCCGGTGCCATGCAATAAACCATAGGATAGATTGTTTGTTCCATTAGGGGAAAGGGAAAATGTCATGAAGGTGTTCCACAACAACGTGACTGCTGGACACCCAGGCATTAATAAGTCCATATCCGCAATCATGAGATCAGATTTTGGTGGGATTCCCTCAGAAAAGATGTTATAGAATATGTGCAGGCCTGTTCTGTTTGTGCAGTTTCAAAAGTACCTCATAAGCTTCCATGTGAGTTGTTGCATCCGCTTTCCATTTCTGATGTTCCATGGTCCCATTTGTCCATGGATTACATTGTTGAACTTCCTAATTCTATCCTTCTAGTGGTTGACTGTTTTTCTAAGATGGCTCATCTCGTTCTGCTCAGAAAATTGCCATCTTCACAAGACCTGGTTCTTATCTTTATACGTCAGATTGTCTGACTGCATGGCATTCCTCACAATATTGTATCTGACAGGGCTCTCGGGTTGTCTCTCATTTTTTGGAGGGCTTTCGATAAACAGTTGGGCATTGAATTGTAATTTTCTTCCTCTTACCTTGAACATGACTCTTCTGGACATAGCCCATTCTTTGTTAATAGCGGTCGTTATCCTACTGTTCTGCCGGCTGTTTTTTATGACACAGCTCTCCCTGATTTGGATGACCATCTTGCTTCCATTCGTAATACTTGGATCAAAGTTCACTCCACTCTAGAGACTGCGGCTGACCGTTTCAAACTTTTATGCTGATAAACGGCAGGCATGAAGTTTGCTCCTAGATTCCTTGGTCCGTTTCGTATCCTTTGTAGGATAAATCCTGTTTCATATTCTCTGGCTCTCGCTGCCTCCTTGCGGATTCCTAATACCTTGCATGTCTCTTTGCTCAAGCCACTTCTTTGCAATAGATATACTGTCTCAAGTGTTCCCCCTCCTCCATTGGTTGTTTCTGTACAGGAGGAGTATGAGGTTTCCTCCAGAATTGATTCCAGGTTGTCTTGTGGCACCTTAGAGTATTTAGTTGATTGGAGGGGGTATGGACTTGCTGAACGTTCTTGGGTTCCGGCCTCTGACATCCATGCTGGCAGCAAAATTCGTTCTTTCCATGCCAAATTTCCTCCTCACCTTGCGGTAATTGCGCCCAGCGGCCGTGCATCTGTAATACTGATTCTTGCAACATGTTGATGGCCGCCGGCCGCTGCAGATCCACACCAAATTATACCCCCACGTCCGCCCACGTTATTGACGACGTCGGCGTGCATGTGACATCATGCGGGAGATGTGCGCACATCTTTTTTTGCATTGCTCATTCATAGAGCTCTAAATGCTAGGAGATGTATGCTGACGCCTTAGAGAATTCTGGTGCAGTCTCTTACAGGAAAAGATGATTTAGAACTTTTTTTGCTCACTTTGAAACAGATGAAACAGGCGTTCCCATTATTCTGTCTTAGCAATTAAGGTGACTCAATTTGACCACTGAGTTCAGACATACTGTCAATTCACTGGTTAATCTCAAAACAAAACAACCTTTATATACCAAGATTAATAATTGCATGAATTACAAAAATAATACAGTACTTCCAATTATTGTGTGAAATATACATTTTTCAACTAAATATCTCAGCAGTGGCTCCAATATCTAGGAATATTTATGAGTAATAAATATTAAAATTATTATTTTATAAAAAATTATAATAATAATTTAATTAATACCAAAAATCTATATGTTGGCACTGTAATACGCAAATTTAATTGGCTAAGAACCACCTAATATTTCAGTTCATTTAGATCACTTTCAGCAAGTATTTAATTTACTTTTTACATTTCACACAATTATCACAACCTGTATATAAAAATATAGTTTGTGACATTCTAAATAACATAATAATAATAATAATAAAAACATGCGTAATAATAAAGTGAACAAATGCAATCATAATATGAGGTAGAATATGACAATATTATGATTACAATAATCAGCAACTAAAGATAATTTCTAAGTGAGTTATTCACGTTAGATAACTGAGGTCACTTTGAAATGAACAACCAGTAGGATCAGTGTTCATATCAATTAATGTACAGGCAATAGTTCACAGATTAGAGAACACAGAAGAATGCAGCTCAGAGCATTAAAATTGTAAACACAGATAAACAAACCAAGCATGCTGTTTGCAAAGTCATTCACTGATCATCACTTGAACCATATGAAAGCTGACTGCTTAGAATTCAATAAACAATTTTTATGCCATCCAGAATAAAGAATCAACAACACACATTTTAAAGTGTCAATTAAACTGTCCAGCAATGCTATTTGCATTACTTTGGTAACCGTAATAACCTATCTCTCAAGCTATGCATTAATTAACCTATAACAAAAATTAGCATCACAAATACTATGATCCTTAAGTTGCTGAAATAATCCCTGTCTGCATTTAAATTAGCATAAGGTAATTAGGAAGTGGTTATAGGCAAATGACCCATAGAGGTGTCTAAATTAAAAATAAAAGTGTTTTTCTAAGAGTGAAGAAGCCAGTTGGGTCATCAAAGAAAAGTTCTCGAAGTGAGTCAGTTTTAAAGAGACAAATAAAGCGTCTGCTTACCTACAAAGCTCCTTCCAAGCTATTTTAAGGTGTGTTGTTTTTTTTTTTTTTTATCAGCTGAAGACACCCAAATAATTTGAATTACCGAATCAGAGTAAAGGGCATACCTGATGATGATAACTGTTCTATCAAAAGATTAAGAAACCTTGAACACCAGATTGTGTCATTGTCCAAGAATGTCTCTTCAATAACTAGCCTCTCTACCTAAATTATTACATATTGTAAAGAACAAATGCACATCTTCTGCTTTTAGCAGACTGTCTCCGAGCTTTCCCATAATTCAATTAGATGTCAGGGATGCCCTTGCTTTCCCCCAAGTTAAAAGAACATTATTGTTGAACTTATCTAGTTTTTCAACAAAGTGTCTTGGTTTTTTACAAATTTAATTAATATCTGCTTCCGATTACCCTACTTTGTCTATGTTTTAAAACTCAATGTAGCTATATATTGCAAATTTGTATTTGTTTAAATATTCACATACATATTTGTTAGATAAAAAATATATATTACCAATATATGTCAATAATAAAAAAACTATCAAGAAATTATCATTTATAATTATCAAGTTATAGAGACCCTACGACCCCTAGATCCCTACGACCCTAGATGTGTCTTGTCTTAGACAGACATTCCAAGTATTATGACCTGGCTAAAGAATACAGACTGCTTCTTTCTTTTCAGTGAAGTGAAATAAAAATGTTTTACATTTGTATAAATGCAAAAAAAGATGACTGATTATCGGGTTATACTATTATAATATAACTGAAGTATATTCACTTACACTATATACAGCAACATAACTAAATGATATTCTTAACAAAATGTCTGACAAGGAGGGGCGGGTGGGTAGAAAGTGCTTCAGTATTGCTTGGATCTTAGTCTATCAAGTGAGTCCTAAGGAACAGGGATGGATATGGGACAGTTACATGAAGGTATTTATTGCTAGGAAGGGCAAAGGATGGAGCCAAGGCTGGGTAGAGCAAATATTTGTTGCATACAATTTAAATGTTTACCAACCAAATTCTCTCACCCGTTATATAAATAAATATAGGTACATGAAATATTGGTGAAATACATCAATAAATTACAATAAAAACTGCATGCACAGACCACTACAGTGGCAAACTTGAAGTATAAATGGTAACAATGCTTTAGTAGCAAATTATAAAATGGTAATGAAAATAGAATAAACAAGGAGTATATTCCAAATTTACATCCGTTATAAAGCAGGTCAACCCCTTAAAGAGGAAAGGTGCGCATTTAACACTTATAACTGTAATCAATTGGTGATAAAAGCAGCTCTAAAACACCTTAATTTACAATATGGAAAAGGGATATGTAGGCTATAGGCCTATATGTGTAGTGGAGTGCTTGTGGAAAAAATATGAATATTAAACATGCATAAATAGCTTACCCCTCTATAATACAGATGAACAAGGGATATACCATAAATTGAATATATGAATATTTAGAAAGTTTTAAAAATGCACATAAACATAGTTTTCTCTAAGGGATTTATGTGTCATTCCACAAATGTATTTGATTTAATTTATGTATTAATATGTCCATGTGGACTAAAGTATGTGGGATGTACAAAACATAACCTGAACACACGTATAGAGTAATATGTCCGCAACATAAAGAAAACATTTGATGGACACAGTGTATCATATGCTTTTAAAACTGCCCATAATGGAGATCCAAGGGGCTTGCACTTTTTGGGAATACAGAGAATTTTAGGAAATGGGAGAGGGGTTGACATTCTGAAATCCAAACAGAAATGAAGGGGATATTTAACCTGAACACATTGCAACCAGCAGGTTTAAATATAGACTTTAAACTGTGTCACTTTCGATAAATCAGAAATATCTGTAGGTACAGATTTTAGAAATTAGCTTTCAGAATTTGGGAACACTTTGCCTCTCTTGAAGGTGAGCTTAACATTTAACTATCTGTTAAGTGAATAAGCGCCAGACAATCTACATTATTGTTTGTCTTTTTTATTCTTACTTTATATTTGGGGTACTTCAATTCCAATCCAAGGGGAGGTATGATGCTGCCTTTAAGAGTATAAAGGTATTCTCTATTGAGACTGTTTTCCACAGGCTCATGTCCATGTGAGTGGTAGAAATTATCTGCCACAATACAAAATAATTTAGTACCATGATACCATCTGCACTATTTTTTTTTTGTGTTTCATATATTCCATTTCTTGTATATCCCTTGTTTACCTGTATTATAGAGTTAACTATATATGCATATTTATTGATTTCTCCCACAAGTGCTCCACTACACATAAAGGCCTGTAGCCTATATAACACTTTTCCAAGTTTATGTTAGTAACTGAAAGTTGCAAGGAGATGGGAAATTGAAAGATTCTGTGTTGCTTGGATCTGGGTCTACAAAGTGAGGCCTGAAAGTTGCTGGGAGAAGAGAAATGGAGAGATTCAGTATTGCTTGGGTATGACCTATATATTAGTGTAAGTGAGTTTTAAAATCACCCTTATGGCCCCAGCTGCCATGTTGTCAGTAAGTGTATATTTACTAAACCGTGAGCAACAAGTGGTTGTTCCCTGTAACTATAAACTAGCAACTGGGCAACCATTTCTGCCCAGTTGCAAGAAAAGGAGCTGGAACAGGCCCCCACTGTGCGTCAACATGTGTGCTTTAGGTGGGGGCTTATATTAAATTAATGAGGCATTGGCAGATCACCGTCCATCTCCTTGCCTTCACATGTGGTCATCTACTAATTAAAATAAATTTGGGGTTACTTAGTGTCCCCTCTCAGTCCTTAACCATAAGTGACAGGTGAAGACTCTTAATTTAATAAGCAAGGAAGATCTAAGGTCCCATTAAGACTCCTCTATTGTCGGCACATATTAATTTTTAATTTTTTTTTTAACCAGAGGACCTAAAATCCTTCCCCACCCACCCATGAGTTACAGGTTGGGGCTATTAATGAAAAATACAAGGGTAGTGGACATGCTCTTGTCCACATTAAAAAAGAGCCTTTGTCACCCACCAGTTTCCAGGAGACCCCATAGACTAACCATTTTATAGACGCCAGGAGTGAACTTCTGACCCTCTCCCCAGCTTCCACCGTGGGAGGTAGGTAGAGGCTCTTAATTATATATATATATATATATATATATATATATATATATATATATATATATATATATGGAGGTGGACATATTATTGTATACCCACAGACATTTTGAAACATTGTCACTCCTCCCAGTGACCAGGGTTCCACAAATCCTTGCTATCAGCTGTCTTAAATGTTATTTGAACAGCCTCCCAAAATCCACAATAATGTTGATATTGAAAATACTAACATATGTCATGTTTACACCACACATATCTGGTACCACCTAGAGATGTGTCTTATGTGAAACAATAATGTAGCAGACTCCATTACCTTATGTTCGGTTGTCTGTACCCCCTTGTTCATCTCCTGAATGACTGGTTTGTGGTCCCCTTGTTATGCTCCAGTGAACACAGCCCTTCCCTGGCTATTAACCACAAATTAACAACTTGACAACTTCGATTGAGTGCTTTCCTTGGGTGGCCATCATTCATATGCACGTGGTCCAGTGCATGGCGGCCATTTTGTCTCCTGAACGCAGGCAGTGGTACCTGGTCGTCGAACCCCTGGAACTATTTTCGGCCTCTGCCCATGCTACTTCCCGACAAACTAGACAAACGATGTTCTGGAGATTTGATCTACCAAACAGGAGGAGCGCTCGCTCCATAGCAGAGAGGGGGAGCATTCTTCTGCATTCGCACAGGAACCCCCAAAAGTCAACCAGCCATAGGTCAGTCAAAACTTTAGTCGAACAGGACTTTCATTCTACCAAACCGATCTAAGTCTTTTTTGGATATGCTGTGCGATCGGATCGGGGCTATTCAGCAATATAATTGT
The DNA here is from genome assembly GCF_036172605.1 of Pelobates fuscus. NCBI lineage: Eukaryota > Metazoa > Chordata > Amphibia > Anura > Pelobatidae > Pelobates > Pelobates fuscus. Next base: position 163,659,020 of record NC_086321.1, on the reverse strand, counting down.
TGTGGGGTTCCTGTATTCTTTTCATGTATTTTGGGGGTATGTTAAAATTGTATGTAAGTTTCTGTATTTGAGAGAGAATTGAGTTATCCTCATTTGAGCTTAATTATCTCTCAAACACAGAGTCTTGGGAAAGAAGCCCTTGTGTTCTTGATGCAAATAGGATAGGGGACAATCTGCTAAATACAAATAAAATAAAAGAACATAGCGTATAACTGTGTGGAGACTGGCACTGATATGTGTTCACAATTGGTCACTCACAAATTTGTGGAGATAAAACAGCCTTGAGTGATATATTTTTCCTTCAGTGTCCAGAATGTTGTCCCTCCTCACATATTCATCAATCCATAGATGTATATATCTCAAGAAAGGGAAAATATATACAAAAAATGTAGTGCACTTCCAGAGTATGAAATAAAAAAGTATTTAATAACTTACATTCAAGTTTAAAACAAACAGCATGTCACCATAAAGTGTCCTACGCGTTTCGTCCTTGGATTGGACTTCCTCAGGGACTTGGTGTCAATAAAGTGCAGTAAAATACAATAGCAGCAATAAATATATCCCTCCCACAGTCCTTTTATACATCCCCATTCAGTGTTGAAGATCTTTCAGCTGGTGTTCAATTTTCATTTTCGCGGCATGAAACCGGGTGACGTCATCACGTACGTTGCGTGCGTTCCACTTTGCGTTTCACAGACCCGGAAGTGGGTCGCGATCGTTAGTCTGTCTCACTTGTTCTATTACACTGACTCAAAGCATATACATGTGAGTGGACAAAATGGGGAGGGGGAAAGGGAAACAGTTAAAAAAGTTCTCTGGATAGCACTACCTTCACAAAGTAGAAGTGAAATAAAAAACTAAGTAAAAAACGAAGAGGATATATGTTTACAATACGGTCTGAACTTATAAATCTATGAGTATATATCCCATTTTCACAAATGAAAAAATACAGATCTATATAAAGACATATGTTTTTTACTTGTTTTACTAGAAAAAATATACACAAAGCTATATGCAAGAATCTATAATTTAACATCTCATATAATTATAATACAATGTACATTATGCATATAATGTATAGATGATACTGTAGTTGGTGAAACCCATTTCCATTGCACCTTTGTCTCCTTCTTCTTATAGGAAAAAAGAATATGTGTCTTTAAATCGCCATAATCGAAAAATGTTATGTTATATTAAAAATAAATTAAAAATAAATAAAAAAATAATAAAAAATGAATAATGGATAAAAATAAAATTAAAATTTAAAATATAAAAATAAAAAATAAAATAAATAAAAATACAAATAAAAATAAAAATAAAAATAAAAACAAAAAAATAAAAAATATATATAAAAATATATATAATGAAAATCCTTAATTTTTTGAATGAGAGAAAAGTGAAATGATTCCCAAGCATTCCACAGAAACAAAATATGAGATTAGTGGTGCATTTAGTCTTCAAAAAAACTCCATAAATCAATATCTAAGTTTAGGCCGAGGGGTTGGAGTGTTTTTAATTTATTGATCCAAAAAGTCTCTCTTTGAGAGAGCTTTTTGGTCAAATCCCCTCCTCTCCAATATGGGTCCACATGTTCTATACCCAAAAAAGTGAAACTCCGCCAATCAAATTTATTGCAAGTATTGCATTGTAGTGGTACTATATGTTTCATTGAATTTTTCCTGATATTGTTTTGATGTTCTAATATCCTCTCTTTTAATTTTCTACATGTTCTCCCCACGTATTGTTTCCCGCAAGGGCATTGTAGCATGTATACCACATTTTTTGTATTACAATTTATATTCGATTTTATTTTGAATCTCTCTTTTGTAGTGAAGCTTATGAATTCTTTTTTTTGGATACATTTTTGGTTTTTGCATGCTTTGCAAGAATTGCAGGGGTTAAAACCACTGATGTTTAAAGTCATACTTTTGCGTGGAATTTTTAGGGCATAGCTTGGTGCTAATAGATATTTTACATTTTTTGTTCTCCTAAAGATGACTGGTGTTTTTTTTGGTAACACTTTACCCAAAATGGGATCCTGACATAAGATATCCCAGTGTTTGTTGAGAATCTTTTTTATTTTCCAATGTTGTGTGTTATATTGAGTAGTGAAAGAGAAATTATAATTATCCTTAGAGTGTTTTTTGGGATTAGATACTATCAAATCTCTTCTATTCTTTTTTCCTATTTCCTTAATTTCTCTGTCTAGCAATGTTGTTTCATATTTTTTTGCCACAAATTTATTTTTTAAATGTTTGGCTTGTTCCCTATAGTCTGAATTCTTTGTAAAATTCCTTCTCACTCGTAACAAAGGGGAAGGAGGGAATCGATTTCCCCAAATCGACGTGACTCTCCCCCTAAGAGATCTTATGCCCAGGCAACAAGAACTAATCTGGAACATACAGATGAGAGGGAAAACCTTTTTTTAGAGGGAGGATCCCACCACAGGGATGGGAGAATAACTCAATTCTTCAAACCACGTTACAATCACCAGGGAATTACATCAGACATCCACTCAACTTCCCCGAAAAGAAAAAGAGTAGAGGAGAACCCACGAAGAGAGGACTCTCTAAGACAAAGACAATAGAGAAGCAATATGGAATTTACAATTTAACTGATATAGAGTTGAGTGATACTGATTTAAAAGCTTTGAGCAAAGGTTTAAAATTTGCCCCTAACCAAAAAAATGAATTTCTTTAACACATATATCGATGTCCAAAAATACATTCGCAAAATGACACTAAAAAGATTTTTTCTAAAAAGAGAGACAGAAGAAAGTACAGAAGAAACTACTTTAGAACAGAAACAATTAAAAAAGAAATCACATTTCTATCCAGTAGGGGATAGAGGCCCCTTTTTAGAAACATTCAATAATATGGTATGCCATGACCTAGAAAAATTAGAAAAAGAAAAAAACTTAGGAGTGAATAAATATAATATGAGTAAAGAAGAATCAGCAAGTATAACTAAATTACAGAAAATGGACACCATAATAATAAAGGAAGCTGACAAAGGGGGGGCTATAGTCATTATGACCAAGGAATACTATATGAATGAGGCACATAGAATTTTGGGAGACATAGAAACTTATATTAAACTCACAGGAGATCCAACAAAAAGATTTAATACCATCTTGGGATCTTTATTGGAACAAGCATATAAAAATGATATAATTTCTAAAAACAACAAGGAATACCTTTTCAATAATTTTCCAATAATACCCATCTTCTATTTTCTCCCCAAACTACACAAGAACCCCATAACCCCCTCCCCCCCCCCCAGGTAGGCCAATTATCAGTGGCATTAACTCTGTATCTGCCCATCTATCAGAATTTGTAGATCACCACCTTCAGAAATACGCACAAGAAGCACCTTCTTATTTAAAAGATACTGCCCATGTTTTAAGAATTTTGGAGAATGTAACTTGGGAACCCGACTATGTCTGGGTGACCATAGATGTCACGTCACTATATACAATAATAAAACACAACAAAGGTATAGTTGCAGTGGAACGAATTATGGAGAAAGATGAAAATATATCATCAAACTTTCGAAATTTCATTCTAAACAGCATCTACTATATTCTTAAGCATAATTATTTTTTCTTTGATGATTCATTTTACCTTCAAGCCACTGGCACAGCCATAGGGACCAGGTTCGCCCCCAGCTATGCAAACATATATATAAGGGATTGGGAATCCAACCACATATGGAGTGGGAATAGCTGGGTAGCGAACCTGGTCCTATGGAAACGTTTTATTGATGACATAATACTAATCTGGCGAGGTTCACATGAAGATTTGTCATCGTTTATAAATTACATTCATCAAAATGATTATGGTTTAAAATTCACACATGAAACCAATATCATTAGCATTAACTTTCTGGATTTAAATCTCTTTATAGAGAACAATCAGATTCAATCAAAATGTTTTTTTTTAAAAACGGAGGGTAATAGTTTTATCCACAGAAAAAGTTGTCATAAAGATAAATGGTTGGAGACCATACCAAGAAGCCAGCTAATACGAGTGAGAAGGAAATGTACAAATAATTCAGACTATAGGGAACAAGCCAAACATTTAAAAAATTAATTTGTGGCAAAAAAATATGAAACAACATTGCTAGACAGAGAAATTAAGGAAATAGGAAAAAAGAATAGAAGAGATTTGATAGTATCTAATCCCAAAAAACACTCTAAGGATAATTATAATTTCTCTTTCACTACTCAATATAACACACAACATTGGAAAATAAAAAAGATTCTCAACAAACACTGGGATATCTTACGTCAGGATCCCATTTTGGGTAAAGTGTTACCAAAAAAAACACCAGTCATCTTTAGGAGAACAAAAAATTTAAAAAATCTATTAGCACCAAGCTATGCCCTAAAAATTCCACGCAAAAGTATGACTTTAAACATCAGTGGTTTTAACCCCTGCAATTCTTGCAAAGCATGCAAAAACCAAAAATGTAAACCAAAAAAAAAGAATTCATAAGCTTCACTACAAAAGAGAGATTCAAAATAAAATCGAATATAAATTGTAATACGAAAAATGTGGTATACATGCTAAAACATGTAGAAAATTAAAAGAGAGGATATTAGAACATCAAAACAATCAGGAAAAATTCAATGAAACATATAGTACCACTACATTGCAATACTTGCAATAAATTTGATTGGCTGAGTTTCGCTTTTTTGGGTATAGAACATGTGGACCCATATTGGAGAGGAGGGGATTTGACCAAAAAGCTCTCTCAAAGAGAGACTTTTTGGATCAATAAATTAAAAACACTCCAACCCCTCGGCCTAAACTTAGATATTGATTTATGGAGTTTTTTTGAAGACTAAATGCACCACTAATCTCATATTTTGTTTCTGTGGAATGCTTGGGAATCATTGCACTTTTCTCTCATTCAAAAAATTAAGGATTTTCATTATATATATTTTTATATATATTTTTATTTTTTTGTTTTTATTTTTATTTTTATTTTTATTTGTATTTTTATTTATTTTATTTTTTATTTTTATATTTTAATTTTTATTTTATTTTTAGCCATTATTCATTTTTTATTAATTTTTTATTTATTTTTAATTTATTTTTAATATAACATAACATTTTTCGATTATGGCGATTTAAAGACACGTATTCTTTTTTCCTATAAGAAGAAGGAGACAAAGGTGCAATGGAAATGGGTTTCACCAACTACAGTATCATCTATACATTATATGCATAATGTACATTGTATTATAATTATATGAGATGTTAAATTATAGATTCTTCAATATAGCTTTGTGTATATTTATTTCTAGTAAAACAAGTAAAAAACATATGTCTTTATATAGATCTGTATTTTTTCATTTGTGAAAATGGGATATATACTCATAGATTTATAAGTTCAGACCGTATTGTAAGCATATATCCTCTTCGTTTTTTACTTAGTTTTTTATTTCACTTCTACTTTGTGAAGGTAGTGCTATCCAGAGAACTTTTTTAACTGTTTCCCTTTCCCCCTCCCCATTTTGTCCACTCACATGTATATGCTTTGAGTCAGTGTAATAGAACAAGTGAGACAGACTAACGATCGCGACCCACTTCCGGGTCTGTGAAACGCAAAGTGGAACGCACGCAACGTACGCGATGACGTCACCCGGTTTCATGCCGCGAAAATGAAAATTGAACACCAGCTGAAAGATCTTCAACACTGAATGGGGATGTATAAAAGGACTGTGGGAGGGATATATTTATTGCTGCTATTGTATTTTACTGCACTTTATTGACACCAAGTCCCTGAGGAAGTCCAATCCAAGGACGAAACGCGTAGGACGCTTTATGGTGACATGCTGTTTGTTTTAAACTTGAATGTAAGTTATTAAATACTTTTTTATTTCATACTCTGGAAGTGCACTACATTTTTTGTATATATTTTCCCTTTCTTGAGATATATACATCTATGGATTGATGAATATGTGAGGAGGGACAACATTCTGGACACTGAAGGAAAAATATATCACTCAAGGCTGTTTTATCTCCACAAATTTGTGAGTGACCAATTGTGAACACATATCAGTGCCAGTCTCCACACAGTTATACGCTATGTTCTTTTATTTTATTTGTATTTAGCAGATTGTCCCCTATCCTATTTGCATATACCTATTGAAGACAAGAGGAAGTCTTCGGGGATTCACCTGGATACTCCACCTAAAATATAGGGGAAGTCCTGGTTTGCTTTTATTTATATTTACTTTTCACTGGGTTGTGTTCACATATCTTGCTGCCTTGTGTTCTTGATGTGGAAACCCCATGCTAGGGGTAATGCATAAAAGTCATGTGTGGCAGAATAAACTTCCGTTGTAGTCCCAGAACTGTGTGTCGTCCAGTTACTCGGGAGGAGGTGGGCTTTTTCCTTGGTAATTTCTTGTTCCTGATTTGTACTCTTGGTGATCCAGCAGAGGAAAGTCCCTGCCAGGACTAGGGTTCCGCTACATAAAACATTGTCTTAGCAAAGACAGTGAGCACTGCTTTTATAGAGCATAATGATCAAGATTTCAACTATAGAAAACATATAGGTTAAAACTATTTGCAAGTTATATTTCAATGCTCAATTTTTTCAGCCAAGTAGATGTACACTATTACTCTACAACCATGTAACAGGGATTGAGGTCATGTTCTGTGATCTGGTAAACAATAGTATAATGTTCAAGGCAATGTATGTAGTATACCATAATTTTTTTTATAGATTTTGCATAATAATTTAATCAATATATATGTATGGATTTATGCATTCTACAGATCAGTTAATATTGTATTATAGATTTGGTCTGTGAGTCTAAGGCAGCGGTGGAGTTACTAGGGTTATGGGACTGGTTCTTTGTTTTCACCATCACTATATGTATAGCAATGTCACTTGGTTCACAGTGTGTTTATTCTCTAGCTGCCCTATTCTCATAGAAAGGATTAAGATCCTCAGACTATATTCATTTACATAATCCTCCTTTTGTTAGGTTTTTAAAGTTGATAGGCGATTTTAATTTCAGCAGGCACTTAATTCACACTCTTTTGATCCCCCCCGGAGCTGTCTTTAAGCTCGCGGCAAACCCATATATCCACGGAGGATTGCTTAGCAACGACGCACAATACACGCGTCATCATGCCCAATCACGTGGTTGCACGGGCGCACTTCCGGGTTTCGGATGGTCGGGCGGGAGTTTGTTGCTACACACCTGTTAGGTAAGTTTATCCTATTTACCTTCCTATATAAGCATGTTTATTTTACTGTTAGTTTGATCTTGAAAAAGACCCTTTAGGGGTCGAAACGTTGATTGAGGATTTGACCACAAATGTAAGACACAACCAAGAATAAAAATACCTTTTTGATGAAGTCCTGTGAGTGCACCTTTCTTCTATTTTATATTCATATTGACGCTGAGGTTGCACCCAGGCAGAATTACAACAGATATTTTCTACTGAGGGGTGAGTGCCAAGAACATCTTTATATATATATATATATATATATATATATATATATATATATACACACACACAGACATTCACAATTACATACTTACATCAGTTCAATCTGGTCCCTGGGGTGCATGCTGTCCGGCTCTGTGGAGTCCTGTCTTGCAGCCCAGCCTCATCACAGGGCGCCAGCCATGCTGTGTGGTACACAGGGAGCAGGCATATGATGTCATTTATATACCTGCCTCCCCCACCCCCTCACACAGCCTGCGGCAGACACCCGGGTAGGAGGCTGGGCTTCACAGGCAGAAAGCTCTGGGCTGCGCTTATCCACGCTACAAGTAGTAACCGGCTGAAGGGGAGCGCAGTGCGCCCTAAGGCCACCTTAAGGTAGCGCCAGCCCTGCACAGAGGTAAAACAAATGTCAAGAGTATATAATATATGTAATAAATGCACATTCATTTCTTTTGGAAAAGCAGAGATCTTCAAACAGCTTGAAATAGTATTTATTTTTTAAAATAAATTTTTTTCCTCTAATTTTTTTTTTATTGATCTTTTATTACTCAATGCACACATGTCAAATATAACTTTTATCAGCACAAAATACCTGTTTTAGATTTCTACTGTTTGTTTCGATCACAATCACTTAATGTCAGACTTTAGGTGGACCATGCCTTATTAGGATATCGTTTATTATACCAAATGAAAGTTACATGTCTTGTCATTGAAACAAAAAACAAGTTTGGTGGTATTACTTTAAAAAAAATCCAGTTAATCATAACTCTAAATTGGTTACATTTTGCAAGTCAGTTTTGATCTCACAAAAACATTGAATAGACTTTCAAAGCACTGGATCATAATGCTTTATTCATATAATAAAACAATGAACACATAAATATAATAATTGCAATATAGAGAGAGTTGAATACCACCACATTGGTAAACCTATCTAATTCTATCCATTAAGTATACTAGAAGTAAAATAGTAATTTACGACAATGTAAAGGCCCATAGCTGTGATTTTATGATGTGTGTAATTGTATCTGTATTTGTGATTATGAATATTACTGTGATTATCTCTTCTTCGCCCTATTGTTCCTCCTCAGACTTTGCAACTCTCTTCACTGACAAGATCTCTACAATCAGGGAAGAGCTCTGTGACGAAATGCCTTTCGTCACTTAGTATATTGGTGACAAGCTGCCCTTTACCCATGGCTGTTGGAGGAGCCTGATTGCCAGCCTCTTACCTATTGACTATGGTCCTTGGGAGATTTGGCCCTTCAGGTGCAACATTTGGGCATATTGTATTTTATTGTGCGACTGCTGGCCCTTTAAGAACTGTCTGGGGACATATTGAGACTTTGGGTAACAATACCCTTTAAGACTATGGCCCCTGAAAAGTATTAACTTTTATTGGGTGTGTATGGCCCTTTAAGAACCGTCTGGGGACATCTTGTAACTTTGCTGAACAATGCCCCTTTAAGACTATGTCCCCAGACCTGTAAAATAACTTGCCCCTGGCTTTCTCCCACTTGGTTCAGTAAATAGGGCTTACTGAACCAAGTACCACACAGGCGGACCACCCAGAAGCTAAAGTATGCAGGCGATTTACCTCCCAGGCTGTGAGGTTACTGCAGGTTAATTGCACGTGGAGGCGGCCATCTTGGTTCATTCGAATGCGGTCAGCGGTGTATGCTAAAGATTCTGTGGAACTGAAATCGGCTACACATTTTACCGAACACCGCTGACCCTTACCTTCTCCTACACTTCGTTTTTCAGCTCCAGCGACTAAGTCCCGTTCGAAATGGGACTTAGTCGTTTTTCGGCATGAAATTGACCGACCGCACAGCCCAAATCTATGGAACTGTTTTGGGCAGGAAATTGTGCTTGCGGTCGGTCATAAAGGGACCTCCAGCTAACTTTTGATCCACTGGAGGGATTTGGCTGATTTTTGGAAGTGTTTATGTTTGAAGTGTGCTGAGTTCAAATATGCAAGATTGGATGTATGGATTTAAAGTTATAGCACATGTATAACAACTGTATTTTCCCTGGCTGTAATAATTATGTTAACTGGTTATCTGAGGGGAGGGAACCTGTGGGTTGCAACCATTATGCTATTGGCTATTTTACCCCTCCCCTGTGGGCGGTCTTATATGTGTAAGATGGAAATAAAAGCAGACTGGGTGTGCTAGCACCTCAGATCATCTTGTACCTTCATGAAGTTTCGGCTCATGTTTGGGGGATTGGAGAACTACACTCTGGGGATTGCTATAATCCCTATACTTCCCAAGGTATAATCGCTGAGCTCTGCTAAGAGCTGTTCCTGTGCCTGCTCTCTGGAATTCGGAGAGGTCCATCTACTGGAAGCTAGACCCTGGTCTTGGGTCCAGAGTGGGTAGCGTGGCGAGACCCCAACCAAGCTGCGGCGGTTTGTGGGAGTCTACAGTGGTTATGGTGTCTGGTGGAGTGCTTGGAGTCCTTGGAAAGCACTAGGAGCATCCGTCAGCGGAGGGTACCCGGTCGGGGTGCCAGCGGTTCCGTTACAAGCTCTCTCATCTTTCTTCCTCCCCTTACAATACTTGCCCTAACTTCATTCTCTCTGCTGTTCTATATTAATTCGCACTGGCTACATTGGAAGAGTTTTCTGCTCTGCTCCAGTCCTTCCGCCCCACCACCTGCTCCCTAGATCCAATTCCCTTGCATCTCATCCGTACTCTGTCTTCTTCTTTCTTCCACTCTTTCATTATTTCCATCGCCCTTCAAACATGCAACTGTAACCCCAATTCTAAAGAAGCCCAACCTTGACCCTAACTCCCTGTCCAACTACTGTCCTATCTCGCTACTGCCTTTCGCATCCAAGATCCTTGAAAGAGTTGTGTATCCAAGATTGACAGATTTCCTCGAGTCCAACTCTCTGCTAGACCCACTTTAGTCGCTAAGCACCACGTGGAAACGGCACTGACCAAAGTATCCAATGATCTACTCACTGCAAAATCTCATCGTCCCTACTCTATCCTAATTCTCCTTGACCTGTCTGCGGCTTTTGACATTGTTGATCATCAACAGCTTATTCTCATCCTCCTCCGCAATATTGGTCTACAGGTGCTCCTCCTACCTCTGCCAGCGCTCTTTCAGTGTTTCTTTCTCTGTCTCTGCTTCTTCTCCCCAACTCCTATATGTTTGTGTCCCCAAAGGTTCAGTCCTTAGTACCCTACTGTTCTCCATCTATACTGCCTTCCTTGGTAAACTCATTAGCTCCTTTGGCTTCCAATATAATTTCTATGCAGATGACATGAAAATCTACCTGTCCTCTCCTGATCTCTCCCCATCCCTCTTGACTAGTGTCTCTGACTGCCTCTCTGCTATTTGTAACTGGATGGCTGCCCACTTCCTAAAACTAAACTTGTCCAAAACTGAAATTCTGGTCTTTCCTCCCTCAAGTGTTGTTACTCCTGTGTCTGTCTCCCTCCAAGTCAACAGTGCTACCATCAGCTCCACCACGCAGGCTTGCTGCCTAGGTGTTCTCCTTGACTCCGACCTCTTCTTCAAGCCTCATGTTCAATCTATCACCAAATCCTGTTGTTTTCATCTCAAAAACATGGCGCGCATTCGACCCTACTTAACGCCAGATGCGACTAAGGTGTTGGTCCATTCCACTGTCCTTTCTCACCTTGACTACTGTAATCCACTTCTCAGTGGTCTTATGTGCTCCCAACATGCGCTGTCACAGTCCATAATGATTGCGGCGGCAAGGCTCTTCTTCCTGTCCGCCCGCACCTCCCTCGCCTCACCCTTCTGTCAATACCTACATTGGCTTCCTGTAAGATATAGGGCTCAATTTAAAATTATGGTTCTTGCTTTCAAATCTCTACATATCTATCTTTCCTAATACACAAGTATGTCCCGTCTAGGCCTTTACGATCTGCTGAAGACTTACTTCTATCTTCTGTCCGTACTCCCACCTCTGATGCTCGCCTTCAAGACTTCTCGAGGGCTGCACCGTTCCTGTGGAACTCGCTTCCCTCCTCCGTTAGATGCTCACCCAGTCTCCAGTTCTTCTAAAAATCCACTTCTTCATAAAAGCATATCAATTAAACTGTTAATAGCTCACAAATGATTTCTCTCTTGCAACTGTCACTAGTCTAATACTATCCTTACCTTTTTGTGTCACTTTACCCCACTCCCTCTAGCATGTAAGCTCATTGAGCAGGGCCCTCAACCCCTCTGTTCCTGTTTGTCCAGCTTGTCTGGTTACAACTACATGTCTGTTAGTCCACCAATTGTAAAGCACTGTGGAATTTGATTGAGCTATATAAATAATAACATAATAATAATGAAACATTTAATAAAATATATATTTATTAAACTTTTTGCTACTAGTCATGAATTGAAATGTGTGACTCATGATTAGTGTAGTTGATATCCACTAAATCATGAAAATGTGGCTTCTTAAAATGTGTCATTCAAGAAAGCTTTAAACCTTGCATTTTGATTTTGCAATATTTGTGACCACTCAGATTTACCTAGAAGAAATGAAGGTTGCTGTGGAAATTGCTGGTTTGGCATAGTTCTGTGAATGAGTTGTGGAATATTTAGAAAATCAAATCAAACATACATGGTTAAATAAAAAAAAGCATACAATGAAGGTATATACCCTAAACTGTTATCCAACATATGTACAGATTTACAAAAATGCATGGTATTATATAATATTTATGTATAAATAACTAGAACAGGTTTGATAATTTAACTGTTATTAAATAGAAATCTAAGGAATATACTTTTTTTTTTTTTTAATATTAAACAGAGTTGACTAATATTGAATTTAGAAAATAACAGAAGATTGCCGGTGTTTCTGGAATGTCCACATCATCAGTTATTTAACCCTTTCAGGACCGCTGACGGTTCAGGACCGTCAGCGGTAAAACATGCGTTTGGACCGCTGACGGTCCTGAACCGTCATAACGGTCTGGGGCTACTTACCTGATCGCCGTCGGTCCCACGGCGGCGATCAGTGCTCCACCCGGTCCAGGGGGGTTGCCTGTCTGCCCGGGCAGTCCCCCCTCGGCAGATCAGGACCCTGCGGCCATGTGATCACTCGATCACATGACCGCAATAGGTGTCTGTGTATCTGCCTGCAGGGGGACTGTCTGTGCTGACAGGCAGTCTCCCTGCAAGTGAAAAATCAAAAAAATAAAGTAAAAAAAAAACAGTGTAAAATCAGTGTAAAAAAAAAATAATAATATGTGTATATATATATATGATATATATACATGTATTATATCTATATATAATATATGTATATGTATCATATATATAATGTCATATTAAGTGTATTTTTATATTTATATATACGTATATTAATATAAAAATACACTTATATTTAAATTACACACGAATATATACAATATATATAATTGCTTTATATATGGTATATATATATTATTATAAAATACAAATAATATGTTAATAAAAATAAATAACAAAAAATAAAAATAATTTTTAATAATTATAAAAAAATATTTATATATGCAATTTTATTCTAACAGTATTTTGATATATATATATATATATTTATATCAAAATATACTTAGAATGTAATGATATATATATCTATGTATAAATAAATAAATAAAAACAATACGAAATATACATATGTCCATATACATAATTACATAAATAATTTCATAAATATACACGTAGACGTCAAATATATAAATATGTATATATATTAAAATTCTACATGTGTATTTATGTAATATTTTTACCTAATTAAGTAATTTTAATGATTGCAATTTGAGGGACCTGCCTGCCAACCCAGGCCGAAAGTCCAGATAATTTAATTTGCTAGCACTGTGTTTAACCCTGTAACTTTCTATGACACCCTAAAACCTGTACACGGGGGTACTGTTTTACTCGGGAGACTTCGCTGAACACAAATATTAGTGTTTCAAAACAGTAAAACATATCACAGCGATGATATTGTCAGTGAAAGTGAAGTTTTTTGCATTTTTCACACACAAACAGCACTTTCACTGAGGATATTATTGCTGTGATACATTTTACTGTTCTGATACACTAATATTTGTGTTCAGCGAAGTCTCCTGAGTATAACAGTACCCCACATGTAGAGGTTTTATAGTGTTTGTGAAAGTTACAGGGTCAAATATAAGGCTTGATTTTACTTTTTTTTTAATTGAAATTTGTCGGATTGGTTAGGTTGCCTTTGAGAGCGTATGGTAGCCAAGGAATGAGAATTAGCCCCATGATGGCATACCATTTGCAAAAGAAGACAACCCAAGGTATTGCAAATGGGGTATGTTCAGCCTTTTTTAGTAGCCACTTAGTCACAAACACCGGCCAAAGTTAGCGTTTCTTGCATTTTTAACACACAAACAAATATAAATGCTAACTTTGGCCAGTGTTTGTGACTAAGTGGCTACTAAAAAAAACTGGACATACCCAATTTTGAATACCCTGGGTTGTCTACTTTAAAAAAATATGTACATGTTAGGTGTGTTTCAGGGATTTATGACAGATAACGGTGTTACAAGGTCACTATTGATACATTTAAAATATATATATATTGAAACAGCAATTTCCTACTTGTATTTATAGGCCTATAACTTGCAAAAAAAAGCAATAAAGCATGTAAACACTGGGTGTTTTTAAACTCGGGACAACATTTTGAATCTATTTAGCAATTTTTTTCATTAGCTTTTGTAGATAAGTAAAAGATTTTTCAAGTAAAAGTCCAAAAACATGTTTTTTTTTTTAATTTTTCACCATATTTTATTTTTTTTAAATACAATATTGGACATAATACAAATAATGGTATGTAAAGAAAGCCCCTTTTGTCCTGAAAAAAACAATATATAACTTGTATGGGAACCGTAAATGAGAGAGCGGAAAATTACAGCTAAACACAAACACCACAAAAGTGTTAAAACTGCTCTGGTCCTTAACGTACAAACATCGCAAAAACAGGCCGGTCCTGAAGGGGTTAAAACATCTGTAAATCTCTAAAACATGAATTGGAAAAATCATACTTTGATAACATATTTTACCTTGCTGGTGTGACAATTTATCCAAAATGTAAATGTATCTTTTTTTTATTCTGTTACTTATATGTGTTTCAACAATCTTGGAAAATGTTATCATTGCACTTGTCTGGACAAAATCCCAACTTAACACACCCATGTATTTCTTCCTTGGTAATTTCTCCTTTATGGAGATTTGGTATGTTTCAACCGTACTTCCGAAAATGCTTGAAGACATTATTTCTGAGTTAAGAAAGATATCAGTCATATTTTGTATGGTTCAATGTTATGTTTTTGTTCTTTTCGGGCCATATGTAACCCACTAAAGATATTAATCATAAACAAAACTCACTTTTGCAAGTTAGTTAGTGCTACAGGTTCATTCTTGCCCTTCTATTATTAATACATATATTAACATTTTGTGATAGAAATCAAATCAAACATGTTTTCTGTGATGTGTTCCCTTTACTTAACCGTTCTTGCACAGACACATCTGTATTGAGAACATATGTATGTTGGTTTATTTTGTATTATAGTATTTGGCTGCTTACTTTTTAATTTTATAATATATATACAGATTGTTTTGACAATTTTAAAAATACCATCAGCTTCTGGGAAATCAAAAGCCTTTTCTACATGCAGAGCACACATAGTAATTATTTATTATGTTTCTGTTATTTTTTTTCTCCCAATGCTATCAGCAATGGATATTGTTTTGAGTAAAACAAAATTGTGGCCGTGCTCTACATTATTGTAACTCCTTTATTAAACCGTGTAATCTACAGCTTGAGGAACAAGAAAGTGAGGGACTGATAGAGAGGAATTTTCTCTGTCAGGCATTTTCCCTTGTCATGGTATTTTGTATTATTTACAACTCTCTGTATTTCGCCTTGTCCCCAAACCAGCTGGCAAGTAGCCCCAATGAACGATACAAGACAAGGTTCAAAATGACTTCTGAGCCTTTAATGAGCTGTGTAACAGGTGAAATACAGCAGGAAATAGGGGTGGTCGTTACAAGCATAAAATAATTTATCTTATCTTAACATCTTAACCTATAGGTGTATCTTCATGTTCGGGCCTTGCTCAAAGCTAAGTTTCACTAGAACTACACACTTCAAACTAAAATGCATTCACACTAAGAATTAAAGCTATTTACTACTCAGTTCTAAATTACACATTACTATGCAGTTATGATCAAAGGGAGAAACACAGGAAATATGGCCGACAGACAGAAACATACAGGATATAACACCTATTACTTGTTAAATGATGTTCTACAGCTCTTAATTGTCTAGGGGTATATTCACTAAACATTGGATATAGATAACATATATTATTGCAAATAGCTGACATGTTAACCAATTTTAAACAGACTGAACATCCTCTCAGCTGTAGCTTGACCCTTGGGTCAGTATAGGCAAAGTGTATCATTCCCAACAGGGATATATTACAATTATATTTTAGTAAGAATCACAAATTTTTGAAGCGTGAAATTTGTCATGGAAAATACACTAAAACTGTCCAATACATTAACAATAAAAATCATGAGAAAATGTAAATGAACATGAATTATAATTAATTTACATAAAATACTATAATGTAAGTATTACAATTAAAAAAAAAGAAATGATTATTTTCTATATAATACAGAATAAGATAAATGCAGATCCTGTCTTATAGGAGTCCATTGACAATGCAGTGGAAACGTGGGGAGGGACTTTTGATTTATTTCTAAATGTAGTCATCCTCATAATTGTAAATTCCACTTCTTCAATGTTCTCTGCAGACCACACTGCCTTGGCCATATACATGGGTGTATGCAGGGGTGGGTAATGGGGGCACTTACCCCTGGATTTCTCAACTTGTCCCCTCCCCACAGACAATTTTCCCTTGGACTGTGAAAGCTCAATCCAAGGGAAAGAAGAAGGATGGTGCTGGGGGCTGGAGGGAGGTGCTGGGGACCGCATTTATACTTCCATGGGGATGGAGGGAGCGCTGTGAAGCTCCCTTATGAATACCCAGTAATTTGAAATCTTTATGATCCGCCCCCACATGCACATTCAGGCCCTGCTTCCTGCATGCAAGCTTTACTTAGCACAAGCTCCGCCCCCACACTCACACTGCTGACTTAAGCAGAAGGAAGAGGGCAGATCATGGAGACCTCCCAATGCTCCCAGTCTCCCACAGCCTTCTGTGACAGGTAGGCATGTGTGTGTGTGTCAGTGAGCGTGTTTGTGGTGAGCATGTGTGTGTGTGTCAGTGAGCTGGTCTGTAGTGAACATGTGTGTGTGTGTGTTAGTTTGTAGTGAGCTTGTGTGTGTTAGTGAGCTAATGTGAAAGCAAGCTTGTGCATGTCAGCTAACTTTTCTGTAGTGAGCATGTGTGTGTCAGTGAGCGTGTGTGTCAGTGAGCATGTGTATATGTGACATTGAGCTTGTGTGTCGGTGAGCTTTTCTGTAGTGAGCATTTGTGTGTCAGTGAGCTTGTCCGTAGTGAGCATGTGGATGTGACAATGAGCTTGTCTCTAGTGAACTTATGTGTGTGTGTCAGTGAGTTTGTAGTGACCATGTGTGTATCAGTGAGTTTTTCTTAGTGAACTTTGTCTGTAGTGAGCATGTGTGTGTATGTGACAGAAAGCTTGTCTGAAGTAAGTTTGTGTTTGTATACCAATGAGTTTGTCTGTAGTAACCTTGTGTGAGTGTCAGAGTTTGTACTAAGTTTGTATGTGTGTACCAGTAAGCTTGTCTGTGTGTGTCAGTGAGATTGTCTGTCAGTAAGCCTATTTGTGTATATCAGTGGAATAATAGAGATTATAAAGGTAGGAATACAATTAAGATAGTTTTGATAGAAAGTGTGATGGAAAATTGTAAATATTTATTTGGATGTAATGAGGTATATGAGGGAAAAGAAAACTGAAGCTTGCAAAGTTGTATAATCAACTCATTCTCTCTATAAGAACATGCCATTAAGTCCTAAACAGCATGGGCTTTCAAGACATTAGTGAGTTATGAAATGTCCTATGCCTGTACACCCACAGCCCCCTGAGAGATACTCAACCCATGCAGTTTCCCAGCAGCCAACTGCTTCTGATCGGATTTATTGATCATGGTCTCACAGCCAATGATTTGTATGATAGTCTGTGAGATGTATTCTGCCTCTCACTTACCTCATTTTGATCTGAATGAGTGGTGGTAGTAAGATCACTACCATAGTAGTGGTAGAAAGATCATTGTTGGCAGCATTCCAAGTGTTAGTGTGCCTTAAAAAAAATGATATATATATCCTGCACAGAGGAAACAAGGGAAAGAAGAATCGCAGGACATATGGGCAAACCACCAATTCGAAGAAAATGACCTTGATCTTCAATCTATCGGACAAGGAATTGACTAAACAACATTACTCAGTCTTGACAAAAGGACTCCCCTTTGTCCCAGTCTCCAAACCGGATCCCTTTAAGACAGATATAGAACTTTACAAACTACAGCGTACCCTAATACAAAATGAACAAAAGAAGGAGCCTCACACCACAATATCAAGAAATCCTTTTTCAGTGAAATATAAAGGAGACATAAAAACCACCAACAATACCATCAAATCCTTTATGCAGGCATCAAAGATCGACACAGACCAAATTATGAAAAATACACCTGTTCATAGACAAAACTTCACAGCTCTAGAAAAAACTGCTCTTAATGATCTTATGAAAGATCCGAGCATTATCATACGCCCTACAGACAAGGGAGGAGCAATTGTAACTATGAAATATGAGAAATACATAAATGAAATCATCCAACAATTATCAGACACAACTACTTATCAAAAACTCACATTCGATCCTGTCACCAAGTTCCAGAAAATAATAAGTAATCTACTGATGATGGGAGTACAGTTGGGCTATGTGGATACTAACACCACCAAATTTTTATATGTGGAACATCCGAAACACCCGGTACTATATACAGTACCAAAAATTCACAAAGACGTCAAAAACCCACCAGGGAGACCTATCGTCTCTGCGAAGGATAGTCTCCTGGAACCAATAGCAAAATATGTGGACCATTGCATTAAATGGTCTACACACTTGCCTACATGATACCACTGACTTTCTTAGGAAAATCCAAGATATAAAATTTTCAGAAAATGAACAAATCTGGCTGGTGACATTAGATGGCAGAAGCCTGTACACCATCATCCCTCATGTGCACAAATTCTGAGTGCATCAGATACTTACAAATGCCCCCCCAATAGAGTACTTCCTTGATCTCTTAAATTTAACACTAAGCTGCAATTACTTTAAATTTGAAGATCACTTTTTCCTCCAGATAGCGGGCACTGCGATGGGGATGGCCATGGCACCCTACTATGCCAATGCCTACATGTTCATTTTTGAAGAAGAACACATACTGAGACCATACGCACAACACATCCGCACATACCATGAATTTGTGGATGACATATTTTTGATTTGGACAGGTACACAGCTGGATCTGGAAAACATGGTGAATGGAATCAATATCTCATCTGTTTCTGTTAAACTTACTATGACATACAGGGAAACCGAAAAACAACTTTTAGATGTGTCCATTTACAGAGAAGAGAGTAGATTGGGATATACATAATACAAACACAATAGGTGGAGCTATATGTATACTTTCCTCTTATTCAATCAGTTGAACAATGCTGAAAAAACAGAGGGATACACAATAGTGGAGATAACTCGCAATATAATATAGAGGTATTACATATACAGAAATGCACTCACAAGAGTAGAGCCATATATACAACCTAGCTCTGGTGTGGATAGACTTAGGATCTTTTTGGGATGATCCAAGTCCCTTTGTATGTGAGTCCTGGCTTTTCCTTATCATTGTGTCTCTTTCTGTATCCCTTGACCTCGGCTATTCCTGACTATTCTTTGGTACGTTAGTCCGGCCATTCTAAGGTCCGGTATACGTTACCTATCAATCCTCTGTGTTACACATTTCTACATGCTGGATCATTCTGTAATCCTGACACATAGGCCACCTGAGCCAGAAGTGAAAAAATTGCATCAGGTGATCCGGTAAGCCCCATTCGGATGATCTTGGATGGCGGATGGTGCGTGGGTCGAACATGAGTGTGCCCAGTGTGTCGAAGATGATTCTGTCCTTGAATGAATCGCTGCTTGCCCCTCGACGACCTTTCTTGTTAGGGCAACTTGTACGTGCTTTGCCCTGGTTGTAGCTCCCTTCTTCTTGTGGGAGGTCCTGCCACTCTTCCTCTTCATACGGAGACTCATCTGCTCTCCATTCGTCCATGATCTCCAGAGAAGGAGGTGGGATGGAGTCCTCATGTCCGATGGGTTGTTTGCCAGCATTTTGGTGAGGGCCTTTTCCACTGAAGCCACCACAGCGGCAATAATCATCACCTGAAACCAGTTGGGGTTGATTGAGGGTAGTCCGACATGTTGGGTCACGCTATTTCGGTCTGTGGGAGACAGAACAGGTGTCAGGTACAGTAATACTTATTGCCACTCAGTGGGCCTCCACGTACAACTGGGGGTCACCCAGAATTGTTTGTCAATCAGTACCACTTAGTAAATTCCTGGAAGTGGTCTGAGGAGGGGGTCACCCTCAATAAGACCGGGATGAGCGGTCAATCATGTTGGGACGTAGTCCGTGTGTGGGAGGTATGGTAGCCTCAATATATAATCCAAAGGGGTCACCCTTATATAGTACTGTGGAGTTTTGGCAGCACTGTGAGCTCTCCTTCCTGGCTCAGGGAAGGAGGTGTACAGATCACCCCAGTTGTAGCATGGAGGTGCTGAACTACATGTATCCAGTGTGCCCTGGTCTGTGCATACAGTCCCGGAGTGTACTCTGTGGATAGAAGCCCGTAATAGGGCGTGGGGGGTCACCCCATCAGAGTGGGGTCACCCCTATATGTGTATGCACTTAGGACGGGAGCCAGACTCGCTTGGGGGTCACCCAGCATAGGGGGGTCACCTCTGTTATACACTTATGTGCATCCACCAGTGGACCTTGATTAAAGAATCCCTATGGAGAGGGAGTATATCCAAGTAGTTGGAAGGTCCAGTGGGAGTAGGGAGCTGGACAAGTTAACAGCTCTTCACTGTATCCACTGTATGGATTACACCATGTGAACACATCAGTAGAGCAACTGTTTATTACATTAGACATTTGTATTACATTAATAGTGATTTGTAAAGGCATTTGACATGGAGAGTGATAGGAGAAACAGTGCCAGTTCATGGGAATCACGAACTGGCGAGACAAAATGGGCGACGTGAATATCGTGTGTACCGCGAGATTCAAGATGACCGCGTTCGTGCGCCAATGCGGTTGTGATTGCGGCCTGCCGGTATGGTAAAGCGCCCCCCTCGCTCCCCCCCCCCCACCCTCCGTACCCTTGTCTGAAGTAACCAGGAAATATAAAGCGCAATCACAGTAAAACGCCGTGATCAGCAAGAGGCTGTAGGAATAGGAAACTTGCAGAGAATCCCAAGACTAACAGATAAACCTACAAAAAATATTCTTATGATTTAAAAGAGAGGGTAAAGGGTAGAAGGGGAACAGGGAATGAATACCACACCAAAACACAGTGACAATGGCAGCAAAGAAAGAGAAAGTCATGTGTCTGTCAGGGCTTTATATATGGATGTGACACCTGTTACTGATTGGGTTAAACATGTATTGATTGACTTGTGCTGCTGGAGACATAAAGTAAATAAAGTTATGCAAAATAGGAAGCCTCCTGTCATGTAATAAAATTTGTGAATGTGCAACCATCAGGATGCTTTCAATGCTGAATTTTGGTAAAACTGGTGCTTCTGAATTTTCCAAATCATATGCTTGATATACCAGATTTGGTTTAAGTAAATACAAAAATTACCATTCTGGTCGGTATTCACCCATTTTTACTAGATTGTTTTTAAATCTGGACAAATTCCAGAGTTCACTAATTCATCATGAAGTTAAATTACTGTGCGTTTTTTTTCATGAATGAATTCTCAGAAGAAATAAATACAAAGTACTATAGTGCCATCTAGTGGCAGCATATTAAAACATAAAGTAGAAAATTATATCTGTAAATTGCAATGATGCGGAACCATTATAAAACTTTACTTTACCCCACTCTCTCAAAAATGTAAGCTCTTTTGAGCAGGACTCTCAAACGAATCTGTCACTGTGCATCCAACTTATCTGGTTACAAATACTGGTACCCATAGTTCAGTGCTACGGAATTTGTTGGACCTTTTTAAATAATAATAATAATAATAATAATAATAATAAATACTTTGTCAGCATAAGGTGTATTAGGGGATAAATCTTATAGTAAGATGTTTTCCAAATACATTTGTAACTAAAAAGGTGCATTTTAGTAAGATAAAAATATGCTCATGTCATTAAACTCAACACTTTTCAGGATTCACATTTAAAGATGCTTCCTAAATGCAGTACAGTAAATATTTTTGAACTGTGTCTTTAAATACACTTGTATTCCAAGTAAAATACTACACTTTTGGTAAACGTTATTACAATATGTAGATTTACAATTGTTTTTGTTTTTCATGTATTCATTTGTCT
Source organism: Pelobates fuscus (assembly GCF_036172605.1). NCBI lineage: Eukaryota > Metazoa > Chordata > Amphibia > Anura > Pelobatidae > Pelobates > Pelobates fuscus. The sequence goes on along the minus strand of NC_086321.1, from coordinate 163,636,934 downwards.
TTTATAAAAATAAAAGGAAAATGATAGACACAATGTCCTTTATCTTGAACTACTTTATAAGTCTGAAATGTTAGCATCAGAACTTTTTTTTTGTCATATACAGTAGAACAAAAAAACAGATAAACAAAATGGTTTAAAAGCCTGCTTATATGTATTTCTAAGACTTCTGTAGGCAGAAAAGCTAAACTGAACAGAATGAAAAGAATGTCTGCATTTCAGCATAACTTCATTTACAGTAAATACAGTTAAACCATATATTTCTAAAAGAAAAATTGTCATAGCAATTTTATCAATCTCATGAATGCCTATGTAATAATAAGTATAAAATCTCATTCAAATTTAAAATTTGATCAAAAACATTTAATTTCAATCAGATTGCACAAATTCAGCTTTCATTTAAAAAAAAACATTATCTTCAATTTCCCAGTTGTATTATATAAACATATATTTGAAATAGGTGTACAGATTTATTTTCATTGTATACTCTATGGAAATGCAAGCTATAGAGAATAAGTCTTCTGTGAATACTGTATCTTAGAAATATATACAATATATATAAACCCCAATGTTCCATTTTGAGAATGCACAACTCCGCATCTTACATCATTTGTTCTAATTTCTTTTCCAGTACTTATAACAAAATTATTCTAAGATAGATGGATAGAATTCATTAAGAAGAGTAAATTTCAAGATTGCATTAATTGTAAGTATACTGTACATTTTCTATAGATTACATTCCCTTTGTTATATATTTTTTTCACATAAGCATAATAATTTAGCTTTTTTCACATTACTCCATACAAAATGTAATCAATGTTGCTAAAGGTTGCAGAATAACTAATCATTAAAATAAAAAAATAATAGAAATATATGTAAATATCAGAAACCTGTTTGAAATGACAAACATTTGTAAATGTAACAGTGCTCTAATAAATGTGAATAAATTATAAAATTTGCACTTTTAATTTCTTTAAAATCTGCAACGTTTTGAATATTGGAATAAATAACATCTCAGTCTTAAAAATGGAAAGCTGCACTGCTATATATAATATAGCAGTTTAGTAGCAAAAATAAATAAATTAATAAAGAGTGCAATCTTTTAGAAAACCACAATAAAACATCCAAAATAATAGGTAAACTGTAATTCATTGCTTTGTATAATGGTCTGCATGCATATCTGTTTGATAAATAATACTTGCGGTAAAATTTAAAAAGTAATGTGTTCATCTTGTACACTATCTTCTTCAGAACAGTGGTAGTTTTAACCCCTTAAGGACAGAGCTTCGGAAGCTTGTCTTTCACTTTGTGACAACGGCATTTTTTGCATTTTTTGCTGTTTGCGTTCAACTGCAATTTGCATTTGACTAATTTATTGCACCGACGCATATTATATACCGTTTTTTATAGGACAGAAAGGGCTTTCATTTGATGTAACATATATATATATATATATATGCATGCTTATTTATTATAAAAAAAATACAGAAAAATGCCAAAAAAAATGAAAAATTTTGATTTTTTTTTACAGTTTTTGCAATAATAATGTGTGCCTAATTAGTGCAGGTTAAGGAAAGTAATTAAAAATAAATTCATTTAGTTGTTCTGATTTACAGAATATATAATGTGTCTGGGATTTTCAGGTTTTTTTTGGTAGTTACAGGTCACAAAGCACAAGGAGTAAAATAAACTTTTAATATGGAGCGATTTTAGAATTTGGTATGTTTGTCTTGTAAGCTTTATAGCCATAAAAGAAAACAAAATTGCAACACAAAAGTATATATTTATATAAAGTAGACACCACAGGCTATTTACCTAAGGTTGTTTTGACACTTTCTACGTAGCCATTTTACTGCCAACCTCTGCTAAATATTGGAGTAAAATTGTGTTTTTTGGGGGTTTTCGCACACAAACTTATAACAAAGAACTTCTCATGTGTATTTTGTAAAGTTGGTGTGTGCTATTCCTGTACAAAGTTTTATTATGTGTTCAGTTACTTCTGCTGAGTACAACGGTACCCCCATTGTATGTCTTTGGCACTATTTCGTGAAGCTACAGTGCCATATAGGAGACCTGTCCTTTTCAGTATTCACAGTAGAATTTTGAGAGACTGATTTAATGAGCCTATGCTTCCATTTGGGGTATTATAACAGTTTGACTGTTCAAAAACACCCCACAAAGGCCTACCATTTGTAAAAGTAGACACCCCAGGATATCTCATAAGGTGCATATTGTGCCTTAACATGCCCCCATTTTTTTACCATTACATGCCAAAGTATGTGGTAAAAAAAAAATTTGTGCATTTTTTACATACGGATTGCATTTTTGCTGGGCATTTTGTATATTTCATATGTGCCACTAAGTTCAAACCCCAAAATTATGCTCAACTAAGTCTTCTGAGTAAAAGGACACCCCCATTGTATGTCTATGGCACTATTTCGTGAAGCTACAGTGCCATATAGGAGACCAAGCCATATCAGTTTTTACCGAACTTTGAATTTTGACGCCGGGCCTAAGTGCAATTTCCAAGCATCTTCGCAGGTTTTAAATTCAAACTACCCCACAAAGGCCTACCATTTCTTAAAGAAGACACCCCAGGGTATTTCAAAAGGCATATTTTGAACCTTAGCGTGGGATAATTTTTCCGCTAGCGTGTACCAGGTGTAGTGGTGATAAGTGTTTTTTTCTGCCTTTTTGACACACAAAGTGAGTTTGCACAGTATATTTTGCAAACCATATGTGTACTAGCACTGTATAATACTTCATATATTGCTCAGCTATGTCTGCTGAGTACAAAAATACCCCCGTATGTACCTTTGCCAGGTATATGTGGACATCGGAGGGGCACATTTGGGACATAGTCATTCCAGTTTTTTCAAACTTCAAATTTTTACGCTGTGCCCATGTCCCATTTTAGAGTATTTTACCAGGCTATATAATCCAAATACCCCATAAAGCCATACCATTTCTTAAAGAAGACATCCCAGGGTATTTCAAAAGGCATATTTTGAACCTTAGCGTGGGATCATTTTTCCGCTAGCTTGTACCAGGTGTAGTGGTAATAAGCGTTTTTTCTGCCTTTTTGACACACAAAGTGAGTTTGCACAGTATATTTTGCAAACCATATGTGTACTACCACTGTATAATACTTCATATATTGCTCAGCTATGTCTGCTGAGTACAAAAATACCCCCGTATGTGCCTTTGCCAGGTATATGTGGACATCGGAGGGGCACATTTGGGACACAGCCATTCCATTTTTTTTCAAACTTTAAATTTTTACGCTGTGCCCATGTCCCATTTTAGAGTATTTTACCAGGCTATATAAACCAAATACCCCATAAAGCCATACCATTTCTTAAAGAAGACATCCCAGGGTATTTTAAAAGGCATATTTTGAACCTTAGCGTGGGATCATTTTTCCGCTAGCTTGTACCAGGTGTAGTGGTAATGAGCGTTATTAAATGTATTTTTTTACTTTTTAAAACTTTTTTTACTTTTTAAAACTATTTTTTAAACTTTTGTTTTGCTTATTAATTTTTTTAAAGTTTCCTAAACTTTCGTAAAACTTTTTTTTACAGATTTAACATTTTTCTAAGCTTTTTTTTTTACGTTAACCCCTAACTAGCAGTAAGCAGCACTAACAGTAAATTCCCCATTTTCCCATAACTCCCACCCACCCCAGCTAGCAAAATATTTAATTATACAATATTTAAATTAGTTAATGAAATAAATTTAACCCCTGAGGGTTAAAAAATAAATAAAAGTTAATCGTCATGGGTTAAAAAAAAATAGATCACAGTATAATACTGTGATCTGTATTTTGATCACTGTAGGCAGTGATCGACTGGCAGGGAAGGGGTTAATTTTTATTTGGACTGGGTAAAGGGTTTATTTTTTTAAATTTTTTACTTAAACGTTATTAAAACTTTTTTTAACTTAATTTTTTAACTTTTTAAAGCTTATTTTTAAACTTTTTTAACGTTAACCCCTAGTTAGCCTAATACTAAATCCCCCAATTCCCCACTAACTTCCACCCTCCCCAGCTAGCTAAATTTATAACTTTAAAATATTTAAATTAATTAATAAAATAAATTTAACCCCTGAGGGTTAAAAAAAATAATAATTAACCCTCAGGGGTTAAAAAAAAAATCAGATCATAGTAAAATGTAATCCCTGCCAATTGATCACTGTAGTCAGTGATCAATTGGCAGGGAAGGGGTTATTTTTTTATTAAAATGGGTAAAGGGGGGGTAAAGGGGGATGGGATTTTAATTAAACTTTATTGTTTTGTCACCAGGGGGCAGGATCAACACTGATCCGTCTCCCTGCACTTAACACTGAACCCGGAAGTGCTGGGAGGCGTAGGTGAGTATAGAGAGCACATGTGCCCGCTCTGGCATGCTGTCAGAGCGGGCACATGTACTGGGACAGCCGGATCCGGTGCTCCCGGTCTGCCTCTAATGCAGAGGCAGACCGGAGCACCATTAACCCCACGATCGCCGCGATTGCGGCGATCTGGGGTTAATTTTAACGGGTGACGGACGAGGTCCGTCACTCGTCGTTAAGGGGTTAAATACATCTGGCAGTGACACTAATATCAACTTAAAAAAATTAACATAAATAATAAAATGTATAGATTTGATATGTATAGCAAAATACAAAAAGAATAGGAAATTAACTGTGTGAACATTATTTTGTTACTTCTGATTTTCTGATTCTATGGGGACATTATAAGGTGTAAAGATACTAAAACATTTTTTTTTTAAATTATTTTATTTATTTTTGTAGTCATATTTTTAAACTAATGTATAATGAATACATTAATTTTAGTTAAAAATTCTTATAAAGATTAACCAAGCCATGTTACAAAATGTAGAAGGTAAGCATAGACCGTATTACAGCGAGTGATACATAATTTGATCTACTTGGTACAAAAGTCATAAGTAGATAAGGACTTTTAATTTTACATTTCTATAATACTATGTAGGATGGCTCATAAGCCTACAATTTAAAAATAAAAATTACACTGTGATAAAGAGCAGAAGCTAATTGAAAATGGTTGATCACTAAGAATATGGGAGGCAAAGATATTCATAGTAAAAAGTTATTACAGATGTTAGCAAATGAGAAAGTTGTATATTACTGATGATTTAAATCCAATTAGGAATCAAGGTTTATAACTGGAGCGAGGATTGAAAATTGCTTACAACGTAGAATTCAGATATGTAAAAAAAAAAATGGTTTCAGTGCACCTGTAAGGTATAGAAGGAAAAGGGAGTATCACATAAATACAACATTTACACTTTCTTTATTTTTTGATGTGGAATGAGCAACAAACCCACATATCAGCAAATTAATTAAATGGACACTCCAAGCATCACAACCTTTTATAGCGTATTATAGTGTGGTGCAAAAAATCTTTCAGTACCATGAAAACAGTCTGTGTCAAACCATTTGAGTAGTTTAACAAAAATCAAGTCTTTCAAGTACCTAAAGCCTAGTCCCTCATTTGGCTTTGCTAATGAGGATATGAGAATTTTCTACATGTGTCCAATTTGGAATGGCAATGGTAAGTTGGAATTGTCAGGGGTATAGTTAAAGGGACACTATAGTCACCTGAACAACTTTAGCTTAATGAAGCAGTTTTGGTGTATAGAACATGCCCCTGCAGCCTCACTGCTCAATCCCCTGCCATTTAGGAGTTAAATCCCTTTGTTTATGAACCCTAGTCACACCTCCCTGCATGTGACTTGCACAGCCTTCCATAAACACTTCCTGTAAAGAGAGCCCTATTTAGGCTTTCTTTATTGCAAGTTCTGTTTAATTAAGATTTCCTTATCCCTTGCTATGTTAATAGCTTGCTAGACCCTGCAAGAGCCTCCTGTATGTGATTTAAGTTCAATTTAGAGATTGAGATACAATTATTTAAGGTAAATTACATCTGTTTGAAAGTGAAACCAGTTTTTTTTTCATGCAGGCTCTGTCAATCATAGCCAGGGGAGGTGTGGCTAGGGCTGCATAAACTGAAACAAAGTGATTTAACTCCTAAATGACAGTGAATTAAGCATTGGAATTGCAAGGGAATGATCAATACACTAAAACTGCTTTATTTAGCTAAAGTGATTTAGGTGACTATAGTGTTCCTTTAATCAAAAACAAATAAAGTAAAGGCATGCAAACACAAGCATATCATAGCTTTCACATGCATATTGTGGCAAAACCAACCTCGCCACTGTGAACTGGAGAAGTCTGGTTGCTCGCCTGCTCTCTTTAGACTATGGCCCCTGTTCTTTTTCCCTGCAGAAAGGCTGGTTTGTGCCTTTCTGCAGACTGTTAAAGCCATGCTACCCTAGATATCTATGCCATGGAGCCCAGCTGTATACTGAAAGACTGTATGAAAGACTTTGGCTCCATGGCGATTGAACTGTATGTATATGATCTGAGCGCCATCCGGTAATAACATGCGCTCAGATCTAAGCTATCTGGGGATAGGTAAAATGTCTGTATTTTATGTATAAATGTAACCTTGTGTATTTTATTGTATTTTACTGTCTTTTTACTGCCATGTGCTTAATGGAGTTTTGCCTCTGCCCTTGGAGATAATTGGATTACTTCTCAATTATATCAAGGATAGAAGACTCTGTGGAACTGGTTTTGGGCAGAAAAGCCATGCTTCATTTGGTCACAAAGGACTTTGATCTATCTTTTGAACCAATGGACCAATTTGGATGATTTTGACATATGTTTCTGTTTGGAGTATGCTGATTCGGAAATTGTGTGAATGTGATGCATACTTTCAAAGTTATGAATATTGTGTAAAAACTGTATTCCTCTACCTGTGATTATGAGATTACCCATTGTGTTCAGTAATCATATCACAGGTAGAGGGGAGGATTTTGTGTGGGAGTGCCTGTGTGTATTGTACGGATTGATTGGTTGTTCTGTAAAACCCTGTGGGCTGTACTATGTTTGTGGATTGGGAATAAAAGAGACTGTATGTGCCAGTACAGTTGAGTTCCTGCTTAACCCTCAAAGTGAAGTGTCGTCTCATTATTGGGGGAGGATTTATTGTATGCTGTTCCAGTTTGACTGCTAGGAGTGTAAACCTATTCGCATGGTTTTTCCTATTCGGCTGTATACAACATACATATGCTTAAAAGTACTCATATGCTTCTCCGGTTCGGTGATTGTGGTGTCTGCCAGCGTGCTTGGCGTCCTCAGGAAACACTAGGAGCATCCTTTAACGGAGGTACCCAGTCGGGTACCCAGTCGATCCGTTACATATATAATAAAATATAAATTCTATTTTGCCAGTATTACATGTCTATGGTAATGTTCATCATACTTACATAGTTACATAGTTACATAGCTGAAAAGAGACTTGCGTCCATCAAGTTCAGCCTTCCTCACATATGTTTTTTGCTGTTGATCCAAAAGAAGGCAAAAAATCCAGTTTGAAGCACTTCCAGTTTTGCAACAAGCTAGGGAAAAAAAATCCTTCTTGACCCCAGAATGGCAGTCAGATTTATCCTTGGATCAAGCAGTTATTACCCTACATTGAAAGATTATATCCTTGAATATTCTGTTATTGCAAGTATGAATCTAGTAGCTGTTTGAACATCTGTATGGACTCTGATAGAACCACTTCTTCAGGCAGAGAATTCCACATCCTGATTGTTCTTACAGTAAAAAAGCCTTTCCTTTGCCTTAGACAAAATCTTCTCTCTTCTAGTCTAAACGCATGACCTTGTGTCCTATGTAAAGTCCGGTTTGTGAATAGATTTCCACACAATGGTTTGTATTGGCTTCGAATATATTTGTATAATGTTATCATATCCCCTCTCAGGCGACGTTTTTCTAAACTAAATAGGTTTAAATTTGTTAACCTTTCTTCATAGCTGATCTGTTCCATTCCTTTTGTTAATTTTGTAGCCCACCTCTGCACTTTTTCTAGTGCCATAATATCCTTCTTTAGAACAGGTGCCCAAAATTGCACAGCATAGTCAATGTGTGGTCTTACCAGTGATTTATAAAGAGGCAAAATGATATTCTCGTCCCGAGAATGAATGCCCTTTTTCATGCATGACAATACCCTACTGGCCTTGGCCACTGCTGATTGACATTGCACATTGTTGAGTTTATATAAATCCTTACTCAATATTGAATGCAATTTCTCTGCTATATTCCATTTTTAATAATATATGTGTGTGTGTGTGTGTGTGTGTATATGTGTGTGTATGTGTGTACATGTATGTATGTGTGTATATATATATATATATATATATATATGTGTATGTATGTGTGTGTGTGTATATATATATATATATATATGTATGTGTGTGTGTATGTATGTATGTATATATATATATATATATATATATATATATATATATATATATATATATATATATATATATATATATATATATATATATATATATATATACAGAAATAAGGGAAGCACTCTCCGGTCTTGATAAAGGGTCATTAAGTATTTTATTTCCAAAAACGGATTTACATTCTTAGATCGATGTTTCAACCCCTCAGGGTCTTCCTCAAGATCAATGTAACCATATACAATAACCAAATATATAGTAAAATGAATAATGTACTCACCAATAGTGACTGAACCACCTCACCCCCTCCGTGTACACCCGGAAGTGAATTTGCGATCACGTGACCACGTGACCTACCGTGATGCGTGCGTGCTGACGTACGAATGTGTTGCTAGGGAACCAATACACACAGAATAATGTCGCAAAAGTGTCTACCCGGAGCAATATGAAGATATGTAAATATGTACAAATGTAGATACTGTGAAACCAGTAAGAATAGCTATGAATATAATAGGAAGCTATATAGGATGCTCAATAAAGTGATATTCAGAATTTTACAGTGAATCAACCTGTGCAAACACGCAATAAAAAAATGTGCAAAATTACATGGAATGAAAAACGTGCATCAAATATCATGTAGATCTTCTGAGAGAGCTACATCAACCTATCTATATAGAATAAATTAAACAGGTCATATCTATATAGAATAAATTAAAAAGGTCATATCCACCATATCAAACCATATCAAACAATACAATGGAGAACTGGCCAGATAATAACAAAATATTTACAAAGGACGATGAAACTAACATACTAATGTCACAGGGTACTTTACAGGGTAGTAATTTTATTCCCCCCTCACTATTTTTTAGGGTGAGGGGGGTAGGTAGGGGCTTTTTTATTTGGGTGGGGGGGTAGGTGACTAGGGGCTTGGGGACCCCTAGTCACCTTTGATGGGGGGGGATTTTCATTTAGGGCCCCCACCCGCCGCTCAGGGGTGGGGGCCGGGGGGGACAGTAGGTTTTAGGGCCCCCACCCGCAGCTCAGGAGTCATGTTACTCTGTATATAGAGAGGAGCCATGTTTACACTGTATATAGAGAGGAGCCATGTTTACACTGTATATAGAGGGGAGCCGTTACTCTGTATATAGAGGGGAGCCATGTTTACACGGTATATAGAGGGGAGCCATGTTACTCTGCATATAGAGAGGAGCCATGTTTACACTGTATATAGAGGGGAGCTATGTTATTCTGTATATAGAGAGGAGCCATGTTTAAACTGTATATAGAGGGAGCCATGTTACTCTGTATATAGAGAGGAGCCATGTTACTCTGTATATAGAGAGGAGCCATGTTTAAACTGTATATAGATGGAGCCATGTTACTCTGTATATAGAGAGGAGCCATGTTACTCTGTATATAGAGGGAGCCATGTTACTCTGTATATAGAGGGAGCCATGTTACTCTGTATATAGAGGGAGCCATGTTACTCTGTATATAGAGGGAGCCATGTTTACATGGTATATAGAGGGAAGCCATGTTACTCTGTATATAGAGAGGAGCCATGTTTACACTGTATATGGAGAGGAGCCATGTTACTCTGTATATAGAAGGAGCCATGTTTACACGGTATATAGAGGGAGCCATGTTACTCTGTATATAGAGAGGAGCCATGTTACTCTGTATATAGAGGGAGCCATGTTAATCTGTATATAGAGGGAGCCATGTTTACACGGTATATAGAGGGAAGCCATGTTACTCTGTATATAGAGGGAAGCAATGTTACTCTGTATATAGAGAGGAGCCATGTTTACACTGTATATAGAGAGGAGCCATGTTACTCTGTGTATAGAAGGAGCCATGTTTACACGGTATATAGAGGGAGCCATGTTACTCTGTATATAGAGGGGAGCCATGTTTAAACTGTATATATAGAGGGAGCCATGTTACTCTGTATATAGAGGGAGCCATGTTACTCTGTATATAGAGGGAGCCATGTTACTCTGTAAATAGAGGGAGCCATGTTACTCTGTATATAGAGGGAGCCATGTTTACATGGTATATAGAGGGAAGCCATGTTACTCTGTATATAGAGAGGAGCCATGTTTACACTTTATATAGAGGGGAGCCATGTTTACACTTTATATAGAGGGGAGCCATGTTACTCTGTTTATAGAGGGAGCCATGTTACTCTGTATATAGTGGGAGCCATGTTTACACGGTATATAGAGGGAAGCCATGTTACTCTGTTTACAGAGGGAGCCATGTTACTCTGTATATAGAGGGAGCCATGTTTACACGGTATATAGAGGGAAGCCATGTTACTCTGTATATAGAGGGAAGCCATGTTACTCTGTATATAGAGAGGAGCCATGTTTACACGGTATATAGAGGGAGCCATGTTACTCTGTATATAGAGGGGAGCCATGTTTACACTGTATATAGAGGGGAGCCATGTTTACACTGTATATAGAGGGGAGCCATGTTACTCTGTATATAGAGGGGAGCCATGTTACTCTGTATATAGAGGGGAGCCATGTTACTCTGTATATAGAGGGGAGCCATGTTACTCTGTATATAGAGGGAAGCCATGTTACTCTGTATATAGAGGGGAGCCATGTTACACTGTATATAGAGGGAGTCATGTTTACTCTGTATATAGAGGGAGCCATGTTACTATCTGAGGTGGTTAACTATGATTGGCCCTGGCATGTTTGTTAGTCTGGCCTGCATGGTTGTCTGTCATGAATAAAAGTAGCATGTTTCAACTATATTAGTAGTTAGACTAGTTTGCACTAAAACATGGAAGACATCCTAGTATGAATCGTGATCAACCGCTCTCAGAGACTATGCCTTGCGACATGTATATGATGTGGAAAGGTTAACTGTTATGACTGTCTATAGACGAAGTGGCTGCACCTTAAGGATCACCAGTCCGTGGGTGCTGTGTCTCTGCGACTGCTATTAGATAGATTGCCATAGATTGCCGGGTATTGTTGCCAATGCTATTCAGGAGCCATAGATTGCCGGGTATTGTTGCCAATGCTATTCAGGAGCCATAGATTGCTGGGTATTGTTGCCAATGCTATTCAGGAGCCATAGATTGCCGGGTATTGTTGCCAATGCTATTCGGTGGCTGAGTCCTGTAGCCTCCTGGTGGGCTAGAGTCCATAAAGCCCGGTGCTGGCCCTCCAAAGTCATGGTACTCCCCAGTCATCCTATGCCCGTTCGGGGCCTGGGTCTGAGGCTGGCGCATGGAGCAGCCCTGCAGTGCTTGGTAAGGATGCCGGTCCGGTCTCGTACCTGCAGAAGGGGCTGTAGCATCCTGTGAGGGGTTTGTAGTCCGACAGGGCTCTGGGTCGGCCCCGGTGTTTTCGGCTGCTGGGCCTGGTCGGTCCGTCTCGTGGGTCCGGTCCGGTGCCTCTCGTCTCTCCGCGTGTGCCTCAGAGGCCTTTTGACATCTGACAGCTGGCTTGTCTGAACTCTTAGCCCGCCAGCTTTTACCATACAAGCTGGTGGAGTCTGAGGCGTTCCAAAAATTTGTGAGAGGCAATGCAGAGAGAGGAGTCTGAAGAAGAGGAGTCAGAGGAGGAAGGTGGCTTTGAGGAGGTGGAAGACCAAATACAGCAGGCGTCCCAGGGGGCTTGTTGTCACCTTTCAGGGACCCTTGGTGTTGTACGTGGCTGGGTGGAGGAAGAGACCTTCAATGACATCAGTGAGGACAAGGGACGGGACATGGCTAGCTTGGTATCCAACCTTGTGCAAATGGGGAGTTTGCGGTTGTGCAAATGGACTGTTTGCGTTTGTTTGCGGTGCGTTAAACGGGGAGTTTGGTCTGTCACTGTGAAGTGGGCGTAACCCTTACACTACCTGATCGATACAACATCATACCTGATGTTTTAAAGCACGTTATTCCAAACAATTTAGGAATGTTAGGTGATTTATGCCCTTTATGGATTAAATCCAGACTCTGTATCAACTATGTAATTTTCCATGGGAGTTTTGCCATGGATCCCCCTCCGGCATGCCACAGTCCAGGTGTTAGTCCCCTTGAAACAACTTTTCCATCACTATTGTGGCCAGAAAGAGTCTCTGTGGGTTTTAAAATTCACCTGCCTATTGAAGTCTATGGCGTTTCGCCCGGTTCGCCCGTTCGCGAACACTTGCGGAAGTTCACGTTCGCCGTTCGCGAACGGAAAATTTCAGGTTTGCGACATCACTATATATATATATATATAATACTTGGACATTGTCCTTCCACAGAGGCTGAATATCTTATCGCCGGGTGCCAGTCCTCAAAACAATGTTAATGCAAAGTAGAAACTGTAAAATAGGGCTAACTCATGGTCTTGTAGAGGGATATAAAGTTCTTTATTGAAATATCAAGTATGTCAAACTTGCATCCCACAGTGAATATATCTGCGTCCCACCTTCCCTGGGGCCGCTATGTGCTGTTGCTGCGACCAGCCGCAAGGCAGGAAAGATCACATGCTCCCGCGGCAGCAAGAGTGCAGAGTGGCTCGCTGTCTGTAAAGCAGGCCCCCCTTCACTCCTGCTCGCAGTGCCAGAGGAGTGTGTGGCCTGCTCGAGCAGAGAAGACAGTGGACAGTGTGGACACAGAGGACAGTGTGTTATAGTGGTGGGAGGGGTAAATTGGTGGCGGGAGGGGCAGTGTATTAGATTAAGGGGCATTGTATTAGATTGGGTAAAGGGGGCCGTGTATTAGAGTGGAGGGAGGGTGGGGGCAATGTATTAGATTTGTGGGCCATGTATTAGAATGGGGGGGAGCGGGCAATGTATTAGATTGGGTCTGCATGCAGGCGCTGAATGCTCTTCATGGAGATGCTGATTGGGCGCGCAGCTTTTTGTCACACATTCACAATAGCAAGTTTGATGATCTCAGCCAAAGTTAAGAACACACTAATAGGACTTCAAAATCAACAAGATAACGTCATTCGTTTTTTTACAGCTGTGCAACAGCATACATTCACCATTTCAGTCCCGTTACCAAACTTTTCTTAATATGTCAAGGTAGTTGGACTGAAACAATAGTTATATGCAATTGCACCTCTCTACGATAAATTATCTCTTTGAAGCCCTACGAGCGTGAGGATGTCCAATGTCGATTAGGCAACTTTTTTTGTTATTCTGTACTTTTCAAAATAAACCTAAGTTTCTATGAAAACTGAAGTTTTAGTATTTTTTGTGGTGCATATAAATGTAATCCTAGTTAATTTGGCTCGAGTTAGCCTTTAAGTTTGACATGTTTGCTGTATATGGTCTCAGGAAGAGGATATATTTACAGTATTTAGGTATGGAAATATTTAGACACTGACATGAGTTTTGTTATTTTGACTGTTTACCAAAATAAATGAAAGTTAAAGTTAAATAATGAATATGGGCTTAAAGCGTAGTCTCTAAGCTGTATTTAAAGGCACACTATTGGGTCAGGAACAAAAACATGTGTTCCTGACCCTATTGTGTGAAGCCCACTAGCTCCCCTGGTCCCCCTTGCCTCCCTAAATAGAGTAAAATCTTACATGTTTTCAAGTCTGCAGCTGCTGGCTCTGCCCCTTTCTGCTGACACCATCAGCAGTGGTGGTCTGAGCAATCAAAATGCTTCCCCATAGGATTGGCTGAGACTGTCAAGGAGGCAGATCAGGGCAGTGCCAGCACAAGTCAAACACAGCTTTGGACATTCAGCATCTCCTACATATGAATTGAATCAATGCATCTCTATGAGGAAAGTTCAATGTCTGCATGCAGAGGGTGGAGACACGGAATGGTAATTCTGCACACTAGGCATGACTGCCCTAGGAAGCATATATAGTAGCCATCTGGGGATTGGCCAGTGGAGTTATCACTAGGCTGTAATGTAAGTGAGTCTTGATGGGCCAGATGGATGGGCCCGTGGCTGGATTGGTAAAGGGCAGAGAGCTCCAGTCCGACTCAGACGCCAGCAAGGTGGAGGTGGAGTACTGGTTTGGGCTGGTATCATCAAAGATGAGCTTGTGGGGCCTTTTCAGGTTGAGGATGGAGTCAAGCTCAACTCCCAGTCCTACTGCCAGTTTCTGGAAGACACCTTCTTCAAGCAGTGGTACAGGAAGAAGTCTGCATCCTTCAAGAAAAACATGATTTTCATGCAGGACAATGCTCCATCACACGCGTCCAAGTACTCCACAGCGTGGCTGGCAAGAAAGGGTATAAAAGAAGAAAATCTAATGACATGGCATCCTTGTTCACCTGATCTGAACCCCATTGAGAACCTGTGGTCCATCATCAAATGTGAGATTTACAAGGAGGGAAAACAGTACACCTCTCTGAACAGTGTCTGGGAGGCTGTGGTTGCTTCTGCACGCAATGTTGATGGTGAACAGATCAAAACACTGACAGAATCCATGGATGGCAGGCTTTTGAGTGTCCTTGCAAAGAAAGGTGGCTATATTGGTCACTGATTTGTTTTTGTTTTGTTTTTGAATGTCAGAAATGTATATTTGTGAATGTTGAGATGTTATATTGGTTTCACTGGTAAAAATAAATAATTGAAATGGGTATATATTTGTTTTTTGTTAAGTTGCCTAATAATTATGCACAGTAATAGTCACCTGCACACACAGATATCCCCCTAAAATAGCTAAAACTAAAAAAAAACTAAAAACTACTTCCAAAAATATTCAGCTTTGATTTGATATTTTTGGGTTCATTGAGAACATGGTTGTTGTTCAATAATAAAATTAATCCTCAAAAATACAACTTGCCTAATAATTCTGCACTCCCTGTAAAGTGCAACAAAAGTGGATATTTAGTTGTAAGCAGCTAACCCACGATATAGGTACTCTCCACCCTATTATGATACATAGAAAATAGTGACTATCTGTTCTAATGAGAACTAATAGTGACAAGTGGGGAGCGCTAAAAGAAGATTTAAAGCTTGTAAGATGCTCCTTCTTAGGGGGATAGTATATCCTCATATATAATAAAATGTGAGATAAATAATCAAATTGTATTTATACAACAAACATAAAAACCTTACATATCAATTTGCTTGATGCCATAAAATTCCACAGTCTTATCAAATTGCGTTTTAACTCAGTCTGTGTGTTCCTCAGGTGCTGGGTACTTGATGCTGCAGGTATCCCTCTTTTTAAATTGCCGAAATTGGCACCAAAATTGGCAGTTCTATCATCCATGATGTTACTTCCGGCTTTGGTGGATGGACGGAGTCACCATCTTGGTACACCTGAAGGTGCACTTGATCATATCTGGTTTCCGCAGGAATAATGGTTCTGCCTACTGGACACTATGGTCATATTGGTACAACGGAAAGGTGTCATTTCCGGTTTCGACCAGAATAGCTGAATCAGCCATGTTGTGGCTGATAAGCTTACCTCGTTACTGCCTCTCTCGGCATCCGTAGCTTTTGCTGGTAATGTTGTGGTGGCCACCTCGGTCCTCGTTTTGGTTTATTATTTTGTATATCTCAATTGAAGCAATCTTATTAGGACTCCAGAAGAAACTACTAAATTGACATTGTACAATATTACAAGAACATATACTCCATATCTCTCTAGTATGTGTAGAGGGGAAAAAGGGGGGTAAAAACAAAGGATAAACAATTAGAGGGAAAATAAGAGATCAAATTGTGTGTGTGTGTATGTATGTGTGTATATATATATATATATATATATATATATATACATATAATATTTAAAAATATTACAAAATTTAAATAAAAAATACTCAAATAAAATTATACATTTTGAAGTCTATATTTAAACCTTCTGGAGAGAGGGTTTACAATTTGAAAATTCACTTAATTTCTGCCTTGTTCAATAATCTTAAATGGCCCCATCATCACCAGAGGTTGTCTATGTTTTATACTAATAAAATGTAAAGAGTCAAAATCACCATTATTAACTTAATTAATATGAACTGAAACAGTATTTGTTAAAACATTGTGTTTTATATTCCTTATATGCTCATTAATTCTTGTTTTAATGGTCCTTGTGGTCCTGCCCACATACTGTAACCCACATTTACACCTTAAAAGGTGACATGACTTGTATTGCACATAAAAAAAGATTTACCGGTAATCTTAAATTATGTATTATTAGTATTAGAGGCAAAATTGTCTGGCTACTGGCTTTGCACTGTCCATAGTTACATAAAAAAAATCTTATCTCTTTGCCTGTGAGATCCCTATCCCCTAAGCTTTCTTTTGCAATTCAACTTTTGGTTAATACTTGCCTTAAATGTTTCACTCCTCTACACACCATTTTTGGTTTCTGTCCAGTAAAAACATCTAGGTCTTTGTTCTGTTGGAGAATGTGCCAATGTCTATTTATTTAATTTTTATTTATTTTTTTAAAGATCATGACTTTGTGTAAGGAAATTGGAAAAAAACTGATTTGCTTATCTGTTTCAAGGTTTTGTTTTTCTTTGTAATTTAATAGTTCTCTTGGTTTTGAATAGATTTCTGAAAATCGTTTTTCCACTTCCTCTTTTAACATCCTTTCTGATAAAATTGCTTCTTTAATTTCTCTGATTGTTCTATAAATGTACCTTCATCCTTGCAATTTCTCTTCAGCCTAATGAATTGATATTTGGGATTATTTGTTTACCAAGGAGAAAAGTAGCAACTTTTTTTTTATCTATGTAACTATTACGATCAACCTTTTCTTTTTTTAAAAGTGCTTGTTTCGATAACATCAGTCTCAATAAAAATTCTAAGTTCTAAAAAACCTCTGGGGTACTGTCAGTAGTTAATTTTATGCCCCAGGAGTTACAAGTTATAAATAAATCTAGCGAGGCATGGCTACCTTTCCAAACAAAAAAATATATTGTCAATACATCTTCTATAGAGGAACAAGAGCACTGCAGTCATGTCCAGAATAAATATACAACTCTTCCTAATATGCCATAAATAAGTTTGCATAATGGGGGGCGAACTTGGTTCCCATTTTAATGCCTCGCTTCTATAGATAACAATCTACCTCAAGCTCATCTGCTAAGGTAGCTTATCTTGTGCCATCACAAAAAGAACCAGGGCCATTAGCATATCAGACTAATTCCACATAAAAAGGTCGTCCAGAACCAAAATGCTGATCAGTTCTCCCTGCACGATTGTTTCAGCCTTGTTAGGCCTTGTCAATGAGTTATAGCTCAATAACAAGGCCTAACAGACCCCAGACTATTTTTTCAGCCTTATTAGGCCTTGTCAATGAGTTATAGCTGATACCCCTCTAGGCACCGTGAGCAAGGGTTCCACGTCTGAATTACCCTGTTAACTTAGGCAGAGCAAAAAACAAGGTACAAGAGAGTAATGAGAATGGACAACAGCTCAAATAGCTTTCCTTCGGTAGGTCCCTGCTCAGATCTCAAGCTGGTTTTAGCTCATCTTGTGCCATTACAAAAAGAACCAGGGCTATTTGCAGGCTGATCCTACCCAAAAGGGCTCTCTCTGCAGCAAAGATACAGCAACCCTAGATGATTGTTTTAGCCTTGTTAGGCCTCGTCAATGGGGTATAGCTGATAGCCCTCTAGGCACCGTGAGCAAGGAGTCCATGTCTGGATTACTTTTTTAACTTAGGGTGAGAAAAAAACAAGATGCAAGAGAATAAAATGTAATCTATACATTGTATTTGCAGAATTGCTAGCAAATATCTAGATTTCTCTAAAAGCATTGGTTAAAAAAACAGCCGTTTACCCCTCTTCTCAGTCAGTTCGCCACAGAGATAAGAAGTTTGTGCTCTGTATGTCAGTTATCAGGGAAACCCTCTTTTAGAAATCCCTCATCCATGAATTTAGCATTGGTTCTGTATGAGAACAGCCCAAAGAAGGAACCATATTGATTTATTGTTGAATGTAAAAAAGAGAACACATACTACTGATGTGGGATTATTAAAAATCTTTATTGTACTTGTATTGAATTATTGTACTAACTCCATTTTAACCTTATATTGTGACAATCCTCCATTTTGTCCTCCTAACCTGACTTCTTCAATCCTCCATTTTGTCCTCATGACTTAACTTGTTCATTTTAAAACTACCTTACGTGACTGAACTTCTCAACCCAATTAGTATAGTAGACAAAGACTGTATTTCCTGCAAAGACACAGGAGTTGCTGACTACTCCCTAAACTTGTAAGATAGTATAGTTTGAAGGCCACGAGAACACAGTAGTAATGAAATGTTCTATTCATAAGAGACCTTGCACCTGGACATGAGGCCTGATATCACTGACCGTGTAAAATGACGCTCAAGACCCCCTTATCCCCACCCGTGTCCAGAATAATCCCACCTCTGGTGGGTGGGCACGGGACTAACCTCTTAATTTTTTGAACCAATAAGTAAGACACTAACTCCGACACTTAACAATTAATCCAATTGATGATGTTTATTTGCTGATATTCTAATAATCAATGATGACGCAAAATGCCTCTTAAAAGGGCCTGCGCGCCCGCTTTTACTTCACTTGCCAATACACTTTCTCGAAGTTATTTTAACCTGAACCTTGTGTGTCAGACTTAATAACTTCAGCGTATATACGCAATTCAATTTTATTAATTTGGACAGGAACAGATAGACTTTTAAACATTTTGGTTTACTTTTAAAAAGTACCATAACAACTTGGCGCCCAACGTGGGGCACCGGGCTATGTCCGGCCGGTGAGCCGTCCTAAGGAAGACAAGGGTGGACGGAGGAATCCAGGGGGAAGGAAAGGAGATTGATCACCTCCAGGTACACGGTAGAGACTTCTGCAGAGCCACCGGTATGTTCCGGCCCCTTTGATTGACCCGTCCACGTGTCTGTGACTGCTTCCTGGGAGGACATCAAAGACAGGTAATATCTTGCCCGGTGTCTCGTTACTCACTTGTTTACCTGCATTTTAGTCTATCTGTTGCCTGGGTGTGTTTGAATTGTTTGCCTGTTTCCCCATTTTGAGATAAAGGGGGGGTGGACCTGCAGGGGATTTGCCTGGGGTTCTGTCTTGCTTGTTTTCCCCTTTTTGGGATAAAGGGGGGTGGACCTGAGGGGACTTGCCTGGGTCTTCAGTTTGTCTGTTTATCTGTTTGTATTTTACCCCTTTTGGGATAAAGGGGGGTGGACCTGTGGATGCGTTCCTGGGGGTCTTCTGTTACCTGTTTTACTCCTTTTAGGAACCACGGTGCTGTGGTTGTAGGGAAAAAGGGGGGTTGACCTGTGGATGCATTCCTGGGGGTCTTCTTTGCCTGTTTACCTCTTTTAGGAGCCTCGTGGCTGTGGCTGTAAGGAAAAAGAGGATTGTTGGAACTGTGGATTTTGTGTAGACTCATAATTTCCTGTGATCCTTCTTGTGACACTTTGAGAGCCCAGCTAGCCTCATTGTGCACGTGGTAACCCACAGTTTCGAGTACTGGGGCTAGTGGAATTCCAAGTTTGGTAACCACTGCCCCGAGTGCTGAGGCTGGGGGGATTCCAGTTTTGGTAAACCTCAGCTTCGGCTGGGGGGATTCCAGTTTTGGTAAACCTCAGCTTCGGCTGGGGGGATTCCAGTTTTCTTTTGGTAACCACAACCCTGAGCGCTGGGGCTGGTGGAATTCCAGTTTTCTGTTTATTTGTGGTAGGGGACTTAGTCTTGTGGCAGGGGACTCTGTTTCCTGGGGGGATTCAAGTAGGCATTGCTTGTTTTCCGCATCACGTGGTAGTGAGACTTATAAGTGGGTTTTATAGGGGCACTACGGGAGTGAGGATAGAGGTGGCCACATTCTTGTGGGCTACTGTGCAGAGGGAGGCTGACGGAACTCGGACCGGTGTCAGTTGTTTTCCGTGGCCGCTGGTAGTGAGACTTACGAAAGTCGTTCTCCGAGCGGAGACACTACGGGGTTGAGGGAGGTGACTTTGGAGTAAGCACACGAGTAAAGGAAAGGGATTACTGTTGATTTCATTTGAACTGTGATGCATGCACTGTATTTCAATTGTATTGTTGTCTTGTTTGTCTAATTAGGAGTCTCATGCACTCCTGTGTCTGTCTCTAAGGATTTTCCTTGCCTTTCCTCTTTTCTACACTTCCTATATTATTATACTATCCACTCCTATTTCTCTTAAAAGAGAAGTGATTGGTCACACACTTCTCACCTCGCTCCAATCCGTGTCTACCACCCCGGGTAGGCGGATTCAGTGACTAGTCTACGTTTTGGGAAGACGCACCAGAGAAAGTCCCACGGTTCTCAGGTGGCAGTCGAGCATTGTAGACGTTCAGTTTTCCTTCTCTCTCCCTATATCTAGGACGCTGGTATAGGGGGAAAGGGATTATGGGGCAGGATTTGAGCAAGCCCAGTAAGAGCTGGTTAGCATGTGATTTAGTTGAGGACAGAGAGGGCGAGGAGATGGTTAAAGGTGTTGAAAAGATTGCAAAAGTATGTAAAATCGCTGTACCAACAGGTGGAAGATTGCAACCAGAAAGTTGGCGTAGGTTACTGACAGAAAAGAAAGGCAAGCTTACAGATAATGATTTATTAAAGACTGCTGAAGCATGGTACAGAGTAGCGAAGGCTATTCAGCTAGAAGGTTGGGTTGAGGAAGAAATAAATCACAAAGGTGTGAAATTGTTTGTGTATCATAATAATTGTGTTACTGGGGTTTACCCTCAGCCAGCGCCCAAAAATGGCGCCCAGGGAATGTCTATCCCCAAGGTTCAGTCAGCAATAGGTGATAGCCAGCTGACTATGTTCCCCACTCCCAATCCTCCTAACGCCCATCCCATCACCTCCCCTGTCTGCCCGGTCCTGAATTCTGATGGATCTTTCTTTTCCCCTTCCCCGTCTCTAACATTCCCATCATCCTCATCCATCCCTACGCTACCTGCTGTACCTCCTCCTAACATCTCATCTGCCATTCCTTCCCTACATTCTCTCTCCGTTACTGATCCCCTCCCCTCTTCATCCGCCCAGCTAACCACCTTCTCCACCCTTGCTCCGGCTCCTCCCTCTACACCCACCTCTACCAATCCCTCTCCGTCCCCTCCCATCTCCACCCCAGTCCAATACCCCACCTCCTTCCCCTCCCCAGCCTGGCCCTACCCCTTCCCATATCCCATGGCCCTGCCCTATCCCGGGTATCCACTACCCCTTCCCCAAGCCACTCCCCAGGTTCCGGTCATGCCCAGTCCGGCACAGTCTGCCCCGGATGTGCCCACATCCAACATGGCCGCCACTTCTTCCCTTAATCCTAATGCAGTACCTTTTCCGGCCACCAATATGGCGGCCCCCAGTACAGCCCTGATGCCGGTAATTCCCGGTGACTACCTATCCCCAGGTTATGACTCGCTAGCCACCCCTGCATCTGGGACCCCCGCTCATCCTCCGGTCCTGTCACCTCACCCGGGCCCTACACGCAAGAGAGCCCAGATCATAGAATTAGATGAGGAAGAGGAGGATAAGCTATCCCAGGACTCATTGGAGGCTGCAGGAGCCGCTGCAGGAGCCTCAGCTCATCGTTCTATCGATGATCCCTTTGGACACAAGGGTCGGGGAGAACGGACCCCTCCTAAATATGTTGCTTTTAACCCCACTCAAGCTAGTGCATTAATGAAATCGCTCCCTGACCCAGAAAAACAGCCTATGCCTTTTTACCGAGGGATAGTTCAAATTCAAAAGACTTATTCCGCCGCATGGCGTGATTTACTGAGCATTTGTGCTATTAAAGCAGGGGATGCATATTGGCCGAGCATGGCCCGTCACCTCAGTACAGATCTGCTTTCCAGTGATGTTGATTACCCCTCCGGGGTAACCTTTTGCACCCAATTAAGAGAATGGGCTAAGGACAAACTTGCAGATCAGGCTGCTGGCCTTACTGATGTTATTCAAGATAAAGGAGAATCAGTGGAAAGGTTTCATGCAAGACTGTATCAAATGTTTACAGATTTGGGATTTGATCTTACTGACAAAATTCATTCACAAATGCTGTCAGGTGCGTTTGTCCAAGGTGTTAAAGACTCTATACGCAAAGGAATCATTGCTGCACGCCCTGAATATAATGTTGTTCCCCTGGATACCCTGCTTTTAGTTGATAGAAGTTTGGAATCTGTTCAGACCCCAAGAAGACCCACTTCAGCTCCTCTCATGGTATCCCGCTCCACTCCAGTCCCAAGAGGTACCAGACCGGAGGAGGGGGGACATTGCTTTAATTGTGGAGCAAAGGGGCACTTTAGAAGTGACTGTCCAGAACCAAGAAAGGAGCAAAGGGAACCCAGAAAGCCACCCAAGCCTGCCCCGGCTCCCAAAGCCACCAAACAGGTTCCAATAGTTGAGGAACCCGATGACTAGGAGATTGGCAAGCCTGTGTCCGTAACCCCTGTCATGGCAGTGTCTACAGGGGATAAGGGGGGGGCACTTGCCACAGTGACTTTACCCATTGAAGGCCACCCTACCACATTTCTAGTTGACACAGGTGCAGCCCGTAGTGTTCTGCGAGAACAAGACCTGCCAGACCCATCCTTCCTGTCCAATATTGATGTTTCTTGTGTTGGAGTGGATGGCCAGCCAAGACATAGCCCTCTAACAACTCCATTACGAGTTGGCTCTAGCCTGCTTGCTCGCTTTGTGGTATCCTCCACATGCCCAATTAACCTGCTAGGTGCTGATGTTCTCTCACGCCTGCAAGCATCCATCACCTTCACCCCAGACGGGCAGGTAGAAATGTTTACACCTCTATCTGTATCAGACACCTCAGCCCTGTGCTCCTTGCCTCTGATGCTGCATTTAGAAAAGCCCCGTGAGGAAGCAGCAGAATTAAGGTCCAATTTCCCAGAGGAATTAAAAACACAGGTGCCCGCCAAGTTATGGTCCTCAGGCCCAGAGGACATAGGTCACCTAAATGTTCCTCCTGTGGTGGTAAAGCTTATTCCAGGAGCTAAGTTACCAAGAAAGCCACAATATCCATTAAAACCAGCACAGTCTGCTGCCATTTCTATCCACATCAAGGCACTCTTAGAGAAGGGTGCCCTGGTAAAATGTAAATCTGAATGCAACACCCCATTATTTCCTGTGAAAAAGAAAACTCCAAAAGGTGAGCCAGAGAAGTACAGGATGGTCCAGGATCTCCGTGCTGTTAATGAAGCTACCGTCCTGGACACCCCTCTTGTACCAAATCCTCATACTCTGCTCTCTGGGGTCCCACCATCTGCAAAATTTTTCAGTCATTGACCTGGCCAATGCCTTTTTCAGTGTCCCACTGGACCCATCCTGTCAATACCTGTTTGCTTTCACTCATGAGATGCAACAGTATACCTGGACTGTCATGCCCCAAGGGGCACAAAATTCTCCAAGTCAATTTGCAAAGGCCATGGGTACCATCCTTGACCCATGGCAAGCTGAGCACCCAGAAGTTGTCTTGCTTCAGTATGTGGATGATCTACTGCTCTGTGGAGATGATATACCCACTACTGAAAGGTGTTCAATTAGTCTTCTTTCCTATTTGGCAGAACAGGGATGCAAAGCTTCACTCATCAAGCTGCAATTCTGCCAATCTTCAGTGATTTTCCTTGGACATTGCCTATCCCAAGGCACCAGACACCTTACTCGGGACCGGGTAAGAGCTGTACTAGACATTCCACCTCCAAGGACTTCAAAGTCTCTTCATGCCTTCCTAGGCTTCATTTCCTACTGCAGAGCATGGATCCCAGAAGCCTCCCTGCTTATGCAACCTCTCTATGATGCACTTAAGTCTGACCCATTCTGTCTGACCAATGAAGCTCTGGACAATTTCAATGCTCTCAAACGTGCCATTGCTTCTGCTCCTGCCTTGGGCCTACCTGACTACACCAAACCCTTCAAATTATTTGTCTCTGAAAGACAAGGCCATGCGACAGGAGTTCTCACCCAAACTAATGACTTAAGAGGCCGCCAGAGGCCTATTGGATATTTCTCATGTCAACTGGACATTGTGGCCAGAGGGACCCCTTCCTGCCTCAGGGCCGTTTTTGCTGCAAGAGAGCTCATAGAAAGAACCTCAGACCTGGTCCTTGGCCACCCTCTGGTTGTTTTGGCCCCTCATGACATTTCTGCCATCATCAACCAAGTCCAGCTCAAGCACGTGTCTCCAGCCAGACACCTGCGCCTACAGTGTCATCTTCTTTTGCCTGACAACATTTCCATCCAGAGATGTCAAGTGCTTAATCCATCCACTCTTCTTCCACTCCCTGAGGGGGGTATCTACTATGGATTCATCACGGATGAGACCTACATTTACCTGCTCTGCGGGTGTATCAAGAAGATCATGCACCCACATTTGACATTTCAAGAAAATGGGAATCCTCTCTGTGAAGGCCCAGATTACGCCTTCTGTACCATGTGGTACAAACCAAACATTTCTCCCGAACCTTGCTATGAAGATGAGCTTTACCACTGGACTGATGTGAAGCTCACTGCTCAAGACTTCTATTGTGATTCTGAAGGCAATAGCATGGTCTTGGTCCAGCTACCTCAACAACTTAACTACCTTTACCGCCATTGGGATACCGCTATCCCACATATTCCTGTTACCAAGTTGAAGACAAGGTCATGGAATGATCTTGGGCCCATGGCAAAACTATGGGCCACCATGAATGAAGAACAGCTACAGGAAAATGGTATTGCCAAATACCCAACAACTGACCTTCTAGAAGCATGGCCACGCCATTTCCTGGAAAAGGAGTTTCAAGATCTGGTCATAAAGAATGATTATGACCCAGAAACACTTCATGACTGTTTCGAACAGATGAAAATGGAAACAGTGCACTTACCAACTGTGCATGAGAATCCATTACCAGATCCAGATTTTACCCTGTTTGTGGACGGTTCAAGATATGCTGATGAAGAAGGAAGATACCATACAGGATATGCCGTAACCACAACAGATGAAGTTATCAAATCATCATCTTTACCACCAGCAATGTCTGCGCAAGAAGCTGAATTACAGGCTCTGACTTCAGCATGCAAAATTTCCGAAGGAAAACGTGCCAACATCTATACAGATTCAAGATATGCTCTGGGTGTGGCACATGACTTCGGCCTAATTTGGAAGACAAGAGGATTCCTTACCACCGCCGGTACACCAGTCAAACACAGCACTGCAATCAAGGAGCTAATGGATGCCCTCCTACTCCCCAAAGAAGTGGCCGTTTTGAAAGTCAAGGCCCATGGGAAATTGGATACAGATGAAGCAAAGGGCAACCACTTAGCTGATCAGGCTGCTAAGCTAGCGGCCAGGGATCTGCAGGAAGTGGACGAAGAAGTGTCCGGACAAGAAGAAGAAGAAGTTCCTATTTTTGCTCTGCAAACTCTTCCTACTGATTTGCGAATTTTGCGAGAACAGCAAGCTGCAGTCACTCCTGAAGAAATCCAGAAATGGAAAAAGAAAGGAGCTGTCCAAAAGGACGGAATATATTACAACAACTTCAAATGTTGTCTTCCCAGAAATTTGTATCCAGCAGTTGTCCAATGGGCACATGGGCCTGCACACCTGTCAAAAGAATTGATGGCCACCCTCATACAGAAGTATTATGAAGCACCTGGAATTACAACATTGATCAGTAGCTTCTGCAAGGCCTGTGTCATTTGTGCAAAGTGCAATCCAGGAAAACCAATCAAGGTGCCTGCAAAACACCTGGCAAAGCCCATGCACCCCTTCCACCGAATTCAAATTGACCACATCCAAATGCCCAAGAGTGGGCCCCATGAATATGCACTAGTCATAGTGGACATGTTCTCAGGCTGGCCAGAAGCCTACCCAGTGGCCAATATCACTGCAAAAACAACCGCAAAGCGCCTACTTACAGATATTGTATGTAGATTCGGACTCCTAGAAGTCATTGAGAGTGATCAAGGCCCAGCCTTTACAGCAACAGTGACTAAAGAAATTTGGACTGCTCTAGGGGTGACTCTAGCCTTCCACACCCCTTACCACCCACAGAGTAGTGGTAAAGTGGAGCGTATGAATGGCACTCTAAAAACCAGAATGTTAAAAATGTCACAAGAAACAAAGATGCCCTGGCCAGAAAGCCTGCCAATAGCTTTATTTAGTGTTAGGCACACACCTAGAGGGAAGCATTCACTGTCCCCATATGAGGTTCTATTTGGGACAGCACCCAGACTAGGTTGTTATTATCCGCAGCAGTTGCAGCTCCAATCAGATGTTTTAATAGACTATGTAACTGAACTTGCAAGTGTTTTAAACAAAATACATGCCCAAGTTTTCTCTTCAATTCCAGATCCCGAATTGGATACAGGTACCCATAACCTGCTTCCCGGAGATTGGGTCCTGGTCAAGAAGTTTGTGCGGAAAAATACCCTGGAACCAAGATTTGACGGTCCATTCCAAGTTCTCCTGATTACCGCAACCTCCGTCAAACTGGCCGGTAGGCCAAATTGGATCCACGCTTCCCACTGCAAGAAATCTCCTGCCCCAGAGGAAGCGAATACCGCACAAACATGTATCTCTGGTACACCTTCTCCCTAATTAGCCTTATAAAGGCCCAGCAAGTAGCCATTACCAAAGATATTAGTGGGTACACCTTCTGGTATAATTCATCGTGCACCCAGGTGGCTACTTATACCTTTGATTACTGTGATATTGTAGAATGCCCATTCCCCACACCACAAATCCAGAGCATCTATAGAGATATCCCTCATTCGAAAGACCCATATGTTTGTGTAGTTGACAAGCAATGGGGGCACAATTGTGACCATTGGGGGGCGGCGGGATGGAATGCCGGGCCTGCCTGGGGTTACAAACCAAAAAGTGCCGTATCTAAAGTAGATGATCATGGTAGATCCCTTCTCCAGAGAATGACTTTGAGAAAGCCTGGGGGGAGTACACCAATGAAACTAATCCTTAACATTGAGCATCCAAGCCCAACAGATGCAGACCAGTATGTGATGGGAATGTATTGGAAAAAGGGTTCCTACCGTAAATTAGGACATTTCTACCTCAAAGATATGTGCAACTCTTCTGAGTGGCAAGGGGCCACCCATATGGTCCCTAACCCATTAAAACCTCATATCCAGACCTTTCAAGACATGATGGCCATTGCTAACCCCACCTTTGAAGATACCATGGCCGCTGAAACAGGTTTTAATGATGTAAATCTATGGTTAGAATGGATGAAATATAATGCTAATAAGCATAATAGGACTGCATGCTATGTGTGTGGCGGTGCCCGGCCTCACCTGGGTACTGTGCCTTTAATCCTACCAGTAGATATAGAAGAATGTGTTTTAAGCCTTTTTGCCTATCACTATAATTTTAACAGGTCCATATGTATTGCATGGACAAAAGAGTATCCTCTCCTAACCCAGGATGTCAAACCCCCAGATGGTATTACCGTGTATAAAGGTAATTACACTTGTTATGCTAATTACGATGGAATAGGTAAATTCTTGGGTAACTTCTCTAAGGGGTATTGTGCTACCTACAGAAATGTCTCTATGGACTTGTTGCAGTTTCACACCAGGTCATTAGGGGATATTTACTGGTTGTGTGGGGATTTACAGCTAAGATCCAGAATGGACAAGCAGTGGTGGGGGGAGTGTACTCTGGCTAAAGCCATTATGCCTATACATATCATCTCTGACACACACCTCGTCACCCATGGGTCCAAGCACACTAAGGTTAAGCGTGACGCCCCAGTGAAAGGACGTTTTGATCCTCATGTGTATATTGATGCCATTGGAGTGCCTAGGGGGGTGCCCAATGAGTTTAAAGCAAGGGATGAAGTTGCTGCAGGATTTGAATCAATTTTTACCAAAGTTACCGCAAACAAGAATTTAAATTGGATAAATTATATTTATTATAATCAACAACGTTTTGTTAATTATACCAGAGACGCCCTCCAGGGGTTGGCCGAACAGCTGCAGGCCACATCCCAAATGGCTTTCCAGAATAGAATGGCCCTAGATATGATCTTAGCCGAAAAAGGAGGGGTTTGTAAAATTTTGCCCGACACCATGACATGTTGTACCTATATCCCAGAAAACACAGGCCCTAATGGTAAAGTTACATTAGCCATAGAGAAATTAAATTACCTGTCTGAAGAGTTAAAAAGGAATTCTGGGATAAAAGATCCTTGGGAAAGATGGTTTGGTTGGATGACAGGATGGCAAAAGGCTTTAATGCATATTGGTATGGCTATACTAATTTTCCTTTTTATCTTTGCTCTTCTCTTTTGTTGTATCCTCCCATGTCTGAGAAAATCCCTCATGAAGACTGTTGACCAAGCGGCACCCACTTTCACCTATTTGTTGTGGACTTTCAACCTGTTATGGGAAGAAAGTCAACGCTTTCCAACTGAGGGTATGCAGGAGAGGTGTTTCTTACAGCAAGTGTAACTCCCACTAACATGATTGATGCTTCAGCTGGAGACAGGGGAAATTGAAATACATTAAAATATTAGCTTTCAAAAGTATTAAAGAAACAAACACGTAATTCAAGTCAAATGGTTATAAAAGGCAAATATATATATCTGTCATGAAATGTTTTTTTTCCATAATTTTTTACATTCTCAGTGGGCTGCAACTCAGTGGCAGAGCTTCACAAGCTCAAAGCTACTGGGCAAATTGGAGAAGAGAAGAGTTTGCTATGATGTCACAATTATATTCCTACATGACCTGCTACATGTAAGGGAGACAGAGGAAGGGTAAAGGAAAGAAGAGAGGAGGAACAGGACCTGCTGCACTTGAGGGGGTCATAATAGAAAAGAGGGGAAACAGGACTTGCAACACCGGTAGAAGCCAGCAGAAAAAGTGAGGAGGACCCGGACCTGCTGCAAATGAGGGGGCCAGAAGTATAGAGGAGATGACCTGGATATGCTACACACCGTGCACAAAAGGCAACCCCTGCCCCAAGTAGTAAAGCTGTGAAACCCGTCGTCTCTGGTCCGTAAACTTATGGATCAGAGAGTAGGGTGAGAGGTCAGGGTGGTGGTTCCAGTTCCACCTAAATGCGGGCTTGAACCCTAGTATATACATAAAAATAACAGAGAGAAATGTAGATTGGTTAGCTCCCCCTTAAAAAGAAGAAAAGGAGAGCTCGCCAATCAGCCTGGTATTTAGAAAAGAACACTGATTGATACAAAAAGATATCAATAGGTGTATAAAAAGATACCACGCATCTCTACAGGAAAAGCATATACTGGAAACACTCAATATAAATGTATCCTAACATAAACAGTGAGACACTGTAACTTTATTAGACAGACTATAGAGAGGATACAAAGTGTCAGTGTCCAGAGAAAGATGCTTTAAATCCTAGACATCCTCAGTGAATATACTCCAATACCCATTTAATAGTAGGTTAGATGCTAGCGTTTAGCGATATATTCCTATTGGGTACTCCACTGTGGAATGCCATAATAGATGTGATATCTCGAAATCTTAGAGAAGTTGGACAGATGCATCAATGGAGACAGTGTAGCATAGTGTAAAGAGGGACGTCGTCCAATGGCTTACAAGTAATATTATTAAATAATAAGAGAGGACACAACCTGTCCGTTATTTAGAAGGCTTGTAAATCACTTATTGGATGCCTAAGAGTGATAGGGTGGGGTATAAACAGTGGTATAGGTGGTAGCATGAAGTACAAAAAGTGCCCAATAATTACCACTGTTCTAGATTGCTATCCACTCCCCCCAACACCTTCATGGGTGTTCTAACGCTAGTAAAGACAGTATAGCATGATATAGGAAAGGATACAACCTGTCAGTATTCAATGACTTACAGATAGCTTATTAGATGTCTAGGAGTGATAGGAAAGGGTATATACAGTGGTATAAATGGTAACATAAATGATAAATTCAATGCCTGATAGTCACCACTATTCTGAGCTCCTATCAACTCCCCCCAACACCTTCATGGGTGTTCTAGCTCTAGTAAATCGCTATGCTTAGTCTCCTTGAGCTGTTATCAGTATGCTAGTCCAGCTTCAAAAGAAAAATAAATAAACAATCATTTAAACAAACGAAAAAAAGAAAAAAAGCGGGTGTCAGAAAAGGATTCCCTCGTGCATCGTGGTGTGCTCGGTGAGTGAGGGAAATCCACAAACAAAAAACCCGACGCGCGTTTCGGAGTACAGGACTCCTTCGTCAGGGGCTGAGTTGCCCCCTGCCCCAAACCTAGCCACACCATTACACCACTATCCAGCACCAAGCAAGTGCCATTACCTGATTCACAAGACTGCTCTTTATTCCATCCCAGCCACAAGGTGGACACAGTGGTACCTGTATAATACTTTTATATTATCTGTGTTTCAGGATGTGATTGTGTTCATATTCGTGCCTTTCTGAGGATGTACTTGTATTCAAGTAATTCTGGTTGTGTAATGGTGTTTGTTTTGTGTTTTATTAGGATGTAATTGTGTAATGTTCACTTATTGACAATATGGATCACAACTGCAGATAACTGAAAATGTTTATTAAATGGTTACAATTGAATTAAAGTAATATTCAACTTGAGCCGTCTCTTTAATTCCTTGTCAGAAAAATAAGCAGCAGCAGGATTTGCAGAGAGATTAGGTTAAGGCAATTATTAGTCCGAGCAGAGATGAGATTCCAATGTAGAATTGGTAGTTGCAGCAGAATATTTAGTTAGGGAGAAGCAAGAAAATGTAAGCAGAGATGCAAGGTAATTATATCCTGTTTAGGCCGATGAGTTCTACTTAGCTTTGTAGGGGTGGTAGTCCAGTTGGTGAGAGATGTTCTCAGAGAGGATTAAGGTAGCTGCAGACAAAAGAGTATCCAAAGGCAAGTCCGTGGTCGAGGAGAGGAGAAGGCAGGTAAACGATAAACAGTCCGGGTCCGATACACAGTAGAGGTAAACACAGATGCACGTAGCGTTGAAGTTTTCGCGGGAGGCTTTCAAATTGATCCAGCACTGTGATGTTGACGCGGTCTCCCTTTGTATCCTGGGAGCGACCGCGTCAGAGGAGGGGGAGTGGCCGCGCTCCGTCTACCCGGAAGTCCCCGGATTACGGATGCCGGAAGGTCTGACAAATTGTTTGTGTGTTTGAGAGCGTAATTGTGTGCAAGTCTCTGTTTTAGAGTTTGTGACAGGTATTAAACATCCGTTGTATGCCTTGGAACACATTTCTTAACATGCATATACCAACTCTCCATGCACACACCTCAGCCGTTACATATACACACAAACTAACATTACACAACAACCCCTACATATGAGGGGATATGATACCACTATACAAATATATACAGGGTCAGTACAAATTGATATGTGCCAACCTGTTCATTAGCTGAAATGTACAACAGACAAAAGATCACCAATTGAGAATGGAAGAAAGACATTTTCACTTACAGCAGAGGAAAGTGTTCTTTACAGTAAGAACAAAAAAGATTCTTGTGACGAAGTGCCCTTCACCACTTGTGCCTGGAGAGGACTAATTGCCAGCCTCCTGCCCTGTGACTATGGCCCCTGGAAGATTTTGCCCTTTAAAAATGTTATTTGGGCATATTGGATTTTATTGTACTCTGTCTGCCCCTTTAAATTATATTGGAGCAGTCTGCAGCTTTAAATTGTGAAGAAAACCCCTGTTTTATTCCCCCCCCCTCCTAGAACACCAGTTAAACCCTTAATACCTTGTTACATTCAAACTCTGTTCGTCCACCCATTGTAAAGCGCTGCGGAATTTGATTGCGCTATATAAATAACATAATAATAATAATAATAATAATAAATCTGTCTGACCTTAACTGTTTTTTTGTTTTCCTCTGAGGAGGAGTTGTTTTGCTGCATGAATGCTGTTGCTTTTGTGTGCTCATTAAACAGACCTGATTGACCCTTTCTTGAAGCCTTGGCTCATGCTTGGGGGATGGGATAAGTCTGCAGTGCTGATGGTGTCGGTTGGAGTGCTTGGAGTCCTCGGCCCTACAGGGATGCTGGGCAGCTGGCCCAGATCCCCAGTTGCAGCCAGAGCTACAGAGAGAGGAGGCAGGTGGTCCTTATTCCCAAGTCCTGGAGGATCTCATAGACTGGCACTGAGAGGAACCTCAAATGGCAGGTGCAGATGGGACGAGGTCTCTCTACTGGCCCTACAAGGATGCTGGGCAGCTGGCCCAGATCCTCAGTTGCAGCCAGAGCTACAGAGAAAGGAGGCAGGTGGTACTTATTCCCAAGTCTCATAGACTGGCACTGGGAGGAACCTCAAATGGCAGGTGGAGATAGGACCGAGGTCTCTCTACTGGCCCTACAGGGATGCAGGGCAACCGGCCCACATCCCCAGCGGCAGTGCATCTCACAGGGAGAGGAGACAACCGTTCTCCCTCCCCAGCGGCGGCCTGAGTTCCAGGAGGAGGAGATGCTCAGTCCCTCTACCTCACAGCAACCAGTGTCCTGGGGAGTGGAGGCAACTGGCCTCAAATCCCATCAGCAGCCGGAGATACCGAGAGAGGGGATAGCTGATTTTGTAGCTCAACTACAGGGGGAAAGCAACCCTAACCCCACTGGCACAGATGGGACTGCGGTCTCTGTGCCAGTCCTACAGGGATGCTGGATGGCCGGTCCAGATCCCCAACCATTCCCGCAGGGATACCGGGAGGAGATAAACAAGCCCTCCTCTCCACAGCTAATTCTCAACTGAGTCCTGGGGGCAGTGGATGAGTCTGCCACTGAACCCCTTCCAGCAGAAGAGCTGGCATCCAGGCATAGCACGGACAGCCTCTGCACTCCCTTGCCCTCTTGTTCAGAACCTGAATACCCACCGGCCAACCCAAGCAGAAGCGCTGGCATCTGGGCAGAGCATCGCTGGTCTCTGTCCACTAGTTCCCCTCAGCAACCTGGGACATACAGGCCAGAGTCGGACACCAGGAATCACCAGGTGCAGTAATGGTGTTTTGTGGGTGGGCTATTCTGTTAACTGTTTGTTGTGGGTGGGCTACTCGACCAACTCAGGTACTGACCGACAGAAGGTCAGGTACCTGGTTAGTCTCCCCCCCCCAGAGGGAAGATGTGTGACTAAGTGCCCTTCGCCACTTGTGCCTGGAGAGGACTAATTGCCAGCCTCCTGCCCTGGCTCCTGGAAGATTTTGCCCTTTAAAAACGTTATTTGGGCATATTGGATTTTATTGTACTCTGTCTGCCCCTTTAAATTATATTGGAGCAGACTGCAGCTTTAAATTGTGAAGAAAACCCCTGTTTTATAACCCCGCTCCCCCGTCCTAGAACACCAGTTAAACCCTTAATACCTTGTTACATTCAAACTCTGTCTGACCTTAACTGTCATTTTGTTTTCCTCTGAGGTGGAGTTGTTTTGCTGCATGAATGCTGTTGCTTTTGTGTGCTCATTAAACAGACCTGCTTGACCCTTTCTTGAAGCCTTGGCTCATGCTTGGGGGATGGGATAAGTCTGCATTGCTGATGGTGTCGGTTGGAGTGCTTGGAGTCCTCGGCAAGCACTAGGAGCATCGATTGACGGAGGTACTCGGTCTGAGTGCCAGCGGGTCCGTCACAATTCTCTACCTAAAGAGGTTGTCTTAATTTTATCACTATTATTAATAATATTTATAAAGCATCAACAAGTTCCGCAGCACTGTACAATGGGTGGACAAACGTATTTGTAACCAGACAAGTTGGACACACAGGAACAGAAGGATTGAGGACCCTGTCAATGAGTTTACATGCTAGAGGGAGTAGGGTATAGTGACACAAAAGGTAAGGGTATTGTAGAAAAGTATGTTGCTAGATTAGTATTCACTAGGTATAAAAGAAATATCTACAGGCAAACAGTAGGCGCTATATATTTAGTGATAGTGAACACAAATATTTACTTATTCCAAGTGAAGCAATATTAACCCCT
The DNA here is from genome assembly GCF_036172605.1 of Pelobates fuscus. Lineage (NCBI taxonomy): Eukaryota > Metazoa > Chordata > Amphibia > Anura > Pelobatidae > Pelobates > Pelobates fuscus. Next base: position 163,602,780 of record NC_086321.1, on the reverse strand, counting down.
TAAGACCGCAGGACGTACTATGCCGTCCTTATTTTGGTGGCTCTAAAAGCCGCAGGACGGCATAGTACGTCCTGCGATCTTATGTACTTACCCGGTCGCCGGCGATCCCACGCCGGCGATCGCGGTATGGGGGACTTACCTGGGAGCCCAGGGAGTCCCCCTGCGTCCTCTTCAGCCGCCCAGGGCCATGTGATCGCGAGGTCCTTGCGAGGACCCCGCGATCACATGGACGGCATAGCCGTCCAAGGCATTGCCAGCAGGGGGAGTGCCTGTAATGACAGGTACTCCCCCTGCTGTCTGAAAAAAAAATAAAAAATGTTAAAACAGTGTAAAAATAAATTATATATACTTAGATCATATATATATTTATTATATATATGATCTAAGTATATATATACACACATATACACACATGCACATAAATATGCATAAACTGTCTACGTGTATTTTAGTATTAATATATACATAATTATATATATATATATTAATATCAAAATACACGTACAATGAAATTGATTAAATATATATATAATTTTAATTATATATATATTTATATATAATAAAAAATAAATAAATATATAAATACGTTAAAAAAATAAATAAAAAAATAATTAAAAAATAATTAAAAAAAAATAGATAAAAAATATATAAACATGCGTAATTTCGTTCTAACTGTATTTTAAAATTAATATATATATATATTGATATCAAAATACATGTAGAACGAAATAATATATATATATCTATATACATAAGTATATACGTATATATCACTATGTATATACCTATACATAAATAAAAATAATTAAAAAAAATTATATACATATATATGCACACATATATATATATACACACATATATATATAATAATTCTACGCATATATTTATGTAATAATTTTACATAATTAGGTCATTTTATTAATTACAATTTGCAGGACCTGCCTGCCAACCTAGGCCAAAAGTTCAGGGAATTACATTGTCTAGCACTATATTTAACTCTGTAACTTTCCAAGACACCATGAAACCTGTACATGGGGGGTACTGTTTTACTCGGAAGACTTCGCTGAACACAAATATTAGTGTTTCAAAACAGTAAAATATATTACAACGACGATATCGTCAGTGACAGTGACATTTTTTACATTTTTCACACACAAATGGCACTTACACTGACGATATAATTGTTGTGATACGTTTTACTGTTTTGAAACACTAATATTTGTGTTCAGCGAAGTCTCCTGAGTATAACAGTACCCCTCATGTACAGGTTTTATGGTGTTTTCAAAAGTTACAGAGTCAAATATAAGGTTTGCGTTTCAGTTTTTTCACATTAAAATTCGCCAGGTTGCCTTTGAGACCGTATGGTAGCCCAGGAATGAAAATTATCCCCATGATGGCATACCATTTGCAATAGTAGACAACCCAGGGTATTGCAAATAGGGTATGTTCAGTTTTTTTAGTAGCCACTTAGTCACAAACACTGGCCAAAATTTGCGTTCAAATTAGTTTTTTGCATTTTCAAATATTAACACTAACTTTGGCCAGTGTTTGTGACCAAGTGGCTACTAAAAAAGACTGGACATACTCAATTTGCAATACCTTAGGTTGTCTACTTTTGCAAATGGTATGCCATCATGGGGGTTATTCTTATTTCTGGGCTACCATATGGTCTCAAAGGCAACGTAACCAATCTGGCGAATTTCAATGTAAAAAAACTGAAATATGTAACACGCTATATTTGACCCTGTAACTTCCCAAAACACCATAAAACCTGTACATAGGGGGTACTGTTTTACACGCGAGACATCGCTGAATACAAATATGTGTATTGTATTGCAGTAAAAGCAAACAGTATTATGACATCACAGTTAGAATGTCACGTAGAACTAAAAAAAATTAAAAAATTCTTATTTTCTCCCATTTTTTTTATATTTTTTTCATATTAAATTATGTTCCATACCTAAATATTTGATGTTAAACGAAAGCCCCGTTTCCCCTGAATAAAATGATATATAATAATGGGGGGTGCATTTAATATGAAAGAGGTGAATTATGGTTGGACAGACATATAGCGCAAATGCCAGGATTTGTTTACGTTTTTTTGGATCACAACTTGTACATTTGGCTGCGGTCTTAAGGGGTTAAAAAGCTGCACCTTAAAGTGTAAAATAGCTCAAAAAAACACCACTATACATACATTGCAGGAAAAATAAGGTGCGCTATGACTTTAAATAACTTAATAGTGTACAATACAATAATAATTCTTAATATTATTGTTAAAAGTGCATGTGCAACACGTGAAGAAAATGGGGTAGCAAATCCACACTCACAATTTTAACGCCACTGGCGTGGATCACCCCTCAGGGCTATGCAAATATGTAAAACAAACACAAAAAGACAGAGATCATAGGGTAATATGTCTTTAAAACTAAAAGTATATGTAAGGGGAAAAATTCACACTTACAAAAGTAGAGCAGTAAAAGTCTGCTCTAACTATGATGGCAGAAGTCCTCTTATCTCAGGACTCAGAGACCTTTAGTATTCAGGACAGCAGACAAATCCTTCTGAAGCACTTTATTTGAATAAAGAATTTAAAAAGTAATTCACACAAAGTGATAAAATGTATAAAAATAGCTTCTAAGTCACCAGTCCAAATCAGGGCCGGACTGGGAACAGAAAGCAGCCCTGGAAAAAAATTATTTCAGCCCTCTAATTCATTGTGTCACATAGTATGCTTGTATTGTTTATATGTATGCACTTTGAAGAAGACTTTTGTCTTACCTGCAGCCCCTCGCTCTAGATGATCCATGGGTGTTACAGTGCTATAACCACCACCCTCCAGGACGCTCCCTGTCCGTTGTGACTGGCTCTGCTTGGGGACAATTCTTTAAGCAGGGAAACACTCCATGCCAATATCAGCATATCGGCATCAGTGTGTCAGTTGTATAATTTCAGAAAATATATATATATATATTAAAAGAATGTCCCACATTAATAAATCACACTAGTTCAATGGCACACACACACACTGACTACAGAAAAGCTCACTGACACAAAAGAGCTCACTACAGACAAGCTCACCGATAAACACAAAAGCTCTCTGACACATGCACAAGCTCACTACAGACAAGCTTACTGCCGTACACAAATTCACTGACATTCACTCAAGCACACTAGAGACAAATTCAGTGACAAACACAACCTAACTACAGACAAGCTCACCACACACACAACCTCTCTGACTAACACAAGCTTGATAATGACAAACACAGAAGTGCTCTGACCCACACAAGCTTCCTGACACACAGAAGCTCTCTGATACACACACAAGCACACTACAAGCTCACTGATACACACACAAGCACACTACAAGCTCACTGATACACAAGCACACTACAAGCTCACTGACAAACACACAAGCACACCACAAGCTCACTGATGCACACTACAAGCTCACTGATATACACAAGCACACTACAAGTTCACTGATACACACAAGCACACCACAAGCTCACTGATACACACACAAGCTCACTGATACACACACAAGCACACTACAAGCTCACAGATATACACACAAGCACACCACAAGCTCACTGACAAACACACAAGCTCACTAATACACACACAAGCACACTACAAGCTCACTGATACACAAGCACACTACAAGCTCACTGACAAACACACAAGCACACCACAAGCTCACTGATGCACACTACAAGCTCACTGATACACACAAGCACACTACAAGCTCACTGATACACACAAGCACACCACAAGCTCACTGATACACACACACTCTCTCTCACTCACTCTCTCACACTCTCTCTCACACTCTCTCTCTCTCACACTCTCACTCACACTCTCACACTCTCTCTCACACTCTCTCTCTCTCACACTCTCACTCTCTTACTCACTCTCACTCACACTCTCACTCTCTCTCACACTCTCTCTCACACTCTCTCTCTCTCACACTCTCTCTCTCTCACACTCTCTCTCTCTCACACTCTCTTTCTCACTCACTCACTCACTCACACTCACACTCACTCTCACACTCTCACTCACCCTCTCTCACACTCTCTCTCTCTCTCCCTCTCTCTCCCTCTCTCACACTCTCTCTCACACTCTCACACTCTCACTCTCTCTCTCACTCACACACTCTCACTCTCTCTCTCTCACACTCTTTCAGTCTCTCACTCTCTCACACACTCTCTCACTCTGTCTCTCACTCACACTTTCTCTCTCTCACACTCTCTTACTCACTCTCTCACACTCACTCACTCTCTCACTCTCACTCACACTCTCACTCTCTCTCTCACACTCTCACTCTCTCTCTCACTCTAACACTCTCTCACTCTCTCTCTCTAACACTCTCTCTCTCTCTGTCTCTCACACTCTCTCTCTCTCTGTCTCTCACACTCTCTCACCCACACTCTCTCTCTCTCTCTGTCTCTCACACTCTCTCTCTCTCTCTGTCTCTCACACTCTCTCTCTCTCTCTCTCTCAGTATCAATCATACAATTACCTGTCACTAGCAGTGTGGATCCTGTTCAGGTGCTTCCTGTACTTCCTCTTCCTGTGTGAAAGTTCACCAGGCTGAGGCTGGTGGGCGGAGCTCCAGTGCGGGGGCTGGATCCTACCAGACTGGCCGTGCAGAGGAGCTGGCAGTGTGGGAGACTCTCTCTCCTCCCTGCTGGAGGTGGCTGCCACCTCTGTCTGTGTAGCAGCCACTTAGGTAATTATCTGCCCCAGCCTCAAACAAATCCTCACAGGAGGGAAAAATGTGTGAAATGCTGCACTGCCGGCCCCAAGTCCACCAGCCCACCGGGAAATTCCCCGGTATCCCGGTGGGCCAGTCCGGCCCTGGTCCAAATGATTCTCCTCGTCCAGCGGTCACGATATGTGCTGTTTGTATCCGCCGGTTGATAAGTATTATCACCTCGAGTCAATACTTCCGGGTTTCGGAGCGATCACGTGGTGAAGTCGTGCGTGATGACGCGTTTCGCCAGATTGGCTTCCTCAGATCACATGTTGGATCCTGCTGTCCTGTCGGTTTTATGACGATCTTTCTGGGCGTGGATTTCTTAAGAGGAAAGTTTCTATTTAATTGTATTATAAAAATAAAAATAAAAATAATAATATATGTAGTTATTTTACATTTACTTGTGCTTAGCTTGTGTTTATAATATTATTGCATCTTAAAATGTTTTAAATTTCCTATATAGACAAGTGTGAAAATGCTAGTATTATTAGCTTTTATATTTCTTCATTTTCAACATAAATGTGCCGTTTAGGCGATATGCCCAAAACAATAGAGACTGGACGTTTTAATTATGGAGTCATCAGGTGACACAGAACAATAGACTTTCCTCTTAAGAAATCCACGCCCAGAAAAATCATCATAAAACCGACAGGACAGCAGGATCCAACATGTGATCTGAGGAAGCCAATCTGGCGAAACGCGTCATCACGCACGACGTCACCACGTGATCGCTCCGAAACCCGGAAGTATTGACTCGAGGTGATAATACTTATCAACCGGCGGATACAAACAGCACATATCGTGACCGCTGGACGAGGAGAATCATTTGGACTGGTGACTTAGAAGCTATTTTTATACATTTTATCACTTTGTGTGAATTACTTTTTAAATTCTTTATTCAAATAAAGTGCTTCAGAAGGATTTGTCTGCTGTCCTGAATACTAAAGGTCTCTGAGTCCTGAGATAAGAGGACTTCTGCCATCATAGTTAGAGCAGACTTTTACTGCTCTACTTTTGTAAGTGTGAATTTTTCCCCTTACATATACTTTTAGTTTTAAAGACATATTACCCTATGATCTCTGTCTTTTTGTGTTTGTTTTACATATTTGCATAGCCCTGAGGGGTGATCCACGCCAGTGGCGTTAAAATTGTGAGTGCGGATTTGCTACCCCATTTTCTTCACGTGTTGCACATGCACTTTTAACAATAATATTAAGAATTATTATTGTATTGTACACTAGTATTCACTAGGTGTTGTTTTGATGACAGTCACAGGAGAGGAATCAGAGTCGAGGGAGAGAGAGAGCTGTTCACAGTTTTCTCATCAGATTCTACAGAATTGCTTTTTTTGCATAAACAGAATATTTTGCCTTCTTTTGGATCAACTGCAAGAGAATGAACTTCATGGACTTTTTAATCTTTTTTTTTTTATCCTTGACAACCACTAATAATATCCATTTTTAGTCTAAAACTAGTCTATAATGGTCTATAACGGTTTATTGGTCTATACTTATCAATGTGATATTGTTATATTTTCTAATTTTTCTTAAATTTTGTTTCATTTAGTGACGCATAGTAGTGTATTTAATGTCCTTCTACTTATTTTCCATTTTCCTTTTTTCCTTTTCTATAATTTCTCTTGTTTCTGTCACTATTTTTCAATGTTTTTCTTTATTTTATTTTCACTTCTCTTTGATTTTCTGTGCTCCTATATTGGTTTAATTACTTTGAAGCTCTCTGTTCTTTATATACTTTTTCCAACTAATTATACATATTTATATCTTTCCTCTCTTGTATGTGTCTGCATTCTGTTGAGTTTTCTTTATTGTAGCTTTAGCCAAGGCCAGATTAAGAGCCCAGTGGACCTGGTGCTGACAATTATGACGGGCTTAATTACAGAATCGTATCAACCAAAAACACTAAAACAGTCATACCTCCCAAGTGTCATGTATGTGATGGAGATGGTTCTGTAGGGAAACTCATAGGATGCAGCTATAAGAAAACACATACCCTATGCTAATCTCTCTAATTTATGCTTTAATCTTTCAAGTAAATCCATACCCCCTAACAGCAGTGTCCAGAAAGTCAATGGGCGGGGTAAAAGGGTTTGCACTAAAGTCCATCACGTAACCAGAACTGCCGAAAGGGGCAAAGATGCACAAAAAGTGGGCATGTCTGACCAAAGAATTGGGAGGCCAACTGGGCATGAATGCATGTCAGGCTGCCTGCCAATCATGCAGGCTGGCCAACTAAGGGCATACTGCTCCCTCAGCATGGCATAAATCCCCTAGAACTCACATGTCCACTTGTCTCCTTACCTCATAATACTAGCAGGTAGAAGCTCCTGGTATATAGTGTGGGACAGAAAAAAAGGTGTATTTAGTGAGTGTGGAAGAAAGGGAACATACCACAGTGTTAGCGAGACCAAAGTCAGCATTACCTTAACTAATTTCATTGTCAGCCAATCCACTCTAGTTTTGTTCCCATACATCCCTCTTAGGTTTCCATACTTAAGCAAGAGTATGTAAAGAGTGGTGTGTAAAAAAAAAAAAAAAAAAAAAAAAAAATATATATATATATATATATATATATGTATGTGTGTGTATATATATATATATATATATATATATATATATATATATATTTGTGTGAAGGGCTCATGATGGTATAGAGTAATAAGACCTTAATAAGTGTAGGATGGTATAAAAGTAGCAAGTCGGTTGTGGTGTGCCGGAACCGACGATGAGGTAGGCCTGTAAATAAAGAGGGCCCACCAAGAAGAGATGTAATAAAAAGGAGTTTGATAAAGAGGAGTGGGTGGGAGGGTGATGCAACGCTGACCTCGAAGGTATGGAGCCAGGTAAGGGGTGTCCCTTAAGTAGGGAAGGGGTGTGTCATACGCCCCTCCCACAAACACAGGCCAAAAGGCCTTACTACTTGTGTGAAGGGCTCATGATGGTATAGAGTAATAAGACCTTAATAAGTGTAGGATGGTATAAAAGTAGAAAGTCGGTTGTGGTGTGCCGGAACCGACGATGAGGTAGGCCTGTAAATAAAGAGGGCAAAAATAGAAATGTCAATATTTAATACAAACCACCAAGATACATACTTTTGACAAGACATGTTATGAAAAGCATTTCTTACTTCTTGTACAGGGTTAGGAATGTATCGTGTGTAAGCGGATGATTTCCAGCGCCCCAGTGTCTTGATAACATGAACCGGTATGTTTACACTGGAGGCTGTGGAGGCCGCTCCTATGCGAAAGGAGTAGCCTGAATAGTTAGCTGGCTTGAGTCCCAGCTGTGTTAGTAACGACCTGATGTGGGTCATGAAGGTGGTAGTAGTGAGTACTGAACCTCGTAGAACAAAAAGTGGTTGTGATGGCGGTGCCTTGTGATTCTCTGTATAAAAGTCCAGTATTTGGACGGGGCACCATCTGTTGTGAGTCGGATAGTATTTAACCTCTACTGGTGGTGCATGTTGATTGTTTTTGGAATGAGGTAGTGTCAGGATATAATAGTCCATATGTTTGGATAAGTGCGAATGGAGCAGTAGGTGAGTGGATTGTGTTGTATTGATGGTGGTAAATTCTCTAGGTCTCAGAAACCCATAAAAAGCCACGTAAATTGCTGTTTTGATGACTAGAGTTGTGTTGATGGAGAAGGGTTTTAGATCTAGTAGTTGTGATAATTCCTTAAAGATATGAAAATAGGAAGACTCTGTGCTGTATGCAGGGGTTTGGATCTTTGTATACCCCTAAGGATGTTCTTAATTTGGTATGATGACATAAAACTTGAGTTGTTGGGTTGTAATGTCAGCATGTGATGTTGGATGCCTGTAAGATATAGTTTGATTGTGTTGTAAGAAAGTTTGAGTTTGATGTGGCAAAAAGAGGCAAAACCTAAAAAAGATGTCATGATGAACGGTTGTAATATGTTGTGTTCCAAAAGGAATCTTTTAAATAAACTGAAAGCTCTGTTGTAGGTTTTCCGGGTATTTGCAGATAGAGCTAGTTGGGACAACGTTCTGCAATGTTGCATGATAGCGTCTAGTCCATTACTAGCTGATGGAACAGTGGAGTGGCCGTGGCTGTGAGCGCGGCTGACGGGAGAAGTTGATGAAAGGCCTGGAATTTAAAACGAGACAAATTATCAGCTGCCTCGTTACATATACTTGGAATATGAACACAATGCAAGAAGAAATTATGACATGCTGCCAACCGAGTGAGTTTCCTCAGAAATCTCATGATAGTAAGGGATTTGGAGCGACCTTTGTTAATAATGTAACAGGTTGCTTGGTTGTCTGAGTAACACCTTACTGATGAACCTGTCCATAGATGTCCCCATGCCACGGCAGCCGCCACGATGGGATATATCTCAAAGAGCTGAGGTAGAGGAAAAACGCTCCAGGTCCTGAACCTCTGAAGGCCAGCTGCCCCAAAGCCATTCGTTCCCAAATATCGCTGCAAAACCTGTGGTAGACGCCGCGTCTGACCAATCAATAGGAGAGGTGTCAGACAATTGAGGGAGGAACATGCTTTTACCATTCCAGGTGGTTAAAAAGTTTCTCCACATGAGTAGGTCTGCCGTGGCTTGGGTATCTAGGGATAATATGTGTGCATCATGTAGAAACAGTGGGAACATGCTGAGGAGACGTGAGATGAAAGCACGGCCTTGAGGTATAATACGCATGGCAAAATTGAGTGACCCCAGTAAAGATTGTAATTCTTTGCGGTTACAAGTGCGTAGTTGTATATAGAGGTTGATGTTTGTCAGGATGTTTTCTACCTTAGTGCGTGGTAGGCTAGCTTGCATGTTGGCCGAGTCTAGCATGATACCCAGGGAAGTGATGATGGTATCTGGGCCTTCGGTCTTGGTAGGGGAGACTGGGACCCCCAACTGGTTGAATAGGCTGACGGTTTCTTTGAGGCTACTGGGAGGGGAAGAATTCTCCTCGACCAGTAGGAAATCGTCCAGATAATGTATGACTGTAGGGCATCTGGATATATTGAGTAGTAACCAGCATAGGATTTCGGCAAATGTGTCAAATATGGCTGGACTACTTTTAGAACCAAAAAGTTAGGCGTGAGAAAAAGTAGTAGTTCCCTGCCCATTTGATGCCATGTAGGTACCACAGTGTGGGGTGGATTGGTAGTAGTTTGAAGGCATTTGTTATGTCGGTCTTGCTGAGCCATGCACCAACTCCTGCCTGTATGATAGCCGTAATGGTGTGATCTATAGTGAAATATTGCAGGGAGAATTCCTCCGATGGTATTAGGGAGTTAAGGCTAGGAGTGGTAGAGGTGTGTGGTGCCGATAAATCGATAATAAGTCTCTGCTTGTTGGAAGATTTCCCTGTGACAACCCCGATAGGGTTTGTCCTCCATGTAGTGAAAGGAGGGGATTGAAAAGGTCCCAATAAGAAACCTTTTGTCACTTCTTTAGCTATGAGTGTGTCAACAGCTGTAGGGTTGTGTTGGGCGGATTATAGATTTGGACATTCCAGGATTCCTGAAGGCATATGTATGATACCCGTGTGGAATCCTTCTGATAGACCAGAGATTATGAAATCTACTAAATGTGTAGATGGATGCTGTGACAGAAATGTCGCAAGTAGGGATATGTTTATAGACGTTAGGTACTGTTTAGGATACATTTTATTGGGACACATGATTTTAGCATGTGCCCTGAAACATTTTGAGCATATATGCAATAAACGACAACCGCTGTAATTACATGTTCCAACATTAAAGTTATTACATATCTGGGATTTGCCCAGAAACTTGATAGGCCTACCCAGTTTGTCTTTAGATATTTTCTCCATAGGACCAGCGGAGCTAGGTCCTTGCAAGTGGGTATGCTCGTTAGCAGTGGTGGGACAAAAATTTGCCAAATGAGACATGGAGGAGCAGTATGCACAAGCCGGCGTCCTTAGACCTGCAAAGTGTCTGCAGAAAATCACTGTGTCTATCTTGCTCCAGTTGGACCTTGTCCCGTACTGTGAGAAGGCGCCTGACACTTTCGCAGAAAAAGATCTATGGTAATCGTAGAATGCCGATCCACCATATTTATTGCCCAGGTCCACCAGCCTGTGCATATACATGTCAAATTCCACACGCCTGTGTGGGTAAACGGCACATATGACATCCCGGTAGATGCCAAAAGCCAACACAAATTCCGGGATGGTGAGTTTCCTATTTAGGCGTGCATCCCTGGACTTGACCACCACAGAAATATCCTCATACGCATAAGTTTTATGCTCCACCACATCCTGGAAAGGCAATTAGTAGTGAAGCTAAGTTGACATCTTTACCTTCCAGGATGTCTTTCTTAAGCTGCTCAGGTATCATATGGGCAGGGTTAACCTCCTGCTCGTCAGAGGTGGTGGCTGGAGAAACTAGTGGCAACTCGACCAGTGGCGGAGGGGTCACAGTGGCTGACCCAGCCATGGTAAGGGCTGTGGTGACCGATTCCAGTTTTTCCAGCCTGGAGTTGACCTTGCCCATGGATGACATGAGGGATGTTAGCATGCCGTGTATATCTGTCGGGTTAGACTGGCTAGTCCCTTCCCCTGCATCAGAGTTATCAGTTGAGGCGTGCAATAATTTGTATAGTTCCGCTTTCCTGGCAGTAGCGGGGAAAGGAATGTGTCGCCTCCTGAGTTCGCTGGTTATGCGAGGGAACGATGCAGGACTAGCCATGTCTTCTTCCGGTGATGGGGTATTTGGTCTAACCGGAGTGCTCGGGATGGAGAAATCCTCTAACCCTTCTTGAGACATACTAGATGAGAAAATATATCGTTAGTGTGTTGAAACCCCAGGGGATGTACTGGCGGGATAACTATGCCGGTTAAGGCGAAAAATTAATCTTGTTCTTTGGTGACAGGTGAGGCCCTGCTAGTTGCCAAGTGGCTATGAGAGGCTCTATCTATGCGTTGGCGCGAGGGGATATTGAGGCCACCCATCGTAGTGGCAGGAATTCGTAGGCCTCTCGGTGACAATAAAAGAAAACAGGGGAAGGGAGTGACAGGTGACGCCCTCTCTATAATGCGAGGCGGCTAACTCACGTGTGGCTCAAGGGGCGTTTGCCTCCGAAACGTGCCAGTACTCTATGTCCTATGTAGGGAGAACGTATGTGATACGTGAGCAGGCTTACGTACCTGATAGTATGTATACGTATATGATGTGTCAGGTATAGAAAAACCTGGATAAAGCTAAATGGGTAGAAATAGAAATGATAGTGTGAGAATTGGATCCTGTGATACCAATGTAGACTAGATATGCTGTAGTTGAATTTGACCGTATGTGTAGGAGGGGAAAATTTTGAGCATGGTAGTAACCTGCCTGATTTGTTATGGAGTAAAACCGTAACGCAGGGATTTACCCTGGTAGTGGGTGCGTATAATGTGTCTACATGGTGACCAAAAATTATAAATATATATGGCCATGCTACTGTAGTATTCATGGTGCAGGGAGTTTTATGTGATTTATCCGGTATGGATTATATAAGCCTTGATATAAAATGAAAGATGTGAGTGAGGTAGAAAATATGAAACTTGACCATATGCAGAAAAAAGTTGACGTATGAGTGGTTGAACCAAAAGTGTGATTCAACCCGACAGTTTGTGATATTGGGACCGTGTTCTTGTATACTCGATATATCGTTGAGTACATGCAGAAAGGTCAGAAGTGTACGTGCCATGTAATCATGTGTACATGGTTGTGACAATGTAATATACAGAAATACCTTTAGAGAAAGCTTATCACATTTCTGTACTATACCTGCTATATAATTTAATGAGAAACATGAACTATTTATATAAAGTCAAAATACCATAACACCTAATTAGATTTAAATAACATATCCTATGGATTGTACATAAAAAACAGGTAAATAACCGACCTATATCTATATATATACGTATACAGGCTGTGTGCTGTATTTCAAGATATGAAAGGAATAGCGAAGTGAATGACATGAGCAAAACTGCCGAAAGCATATATCGCTTGAATGACCAGAACTGTTTGATACAGAAATAGGCGAAAGATACGTGTATGAGAAATGCAGAAAACCGAAAGACAGTCAGTTCGAATGAGTACGTATGACATGAGACAATGAATTGAAACGAAGTGGGTACTGGTGAATGAGTACCATTCGTATAGAAACTAACGAAAGGATTTTTAGCCGAAAGTGTAGCTGGCCGTAAAGTAAGGCCTGTTTAACAGCGCGACGCCGTGGGAATGATCCAGGCGTCGAACTTACGATTTGGAAGTCACTAGGACGTAGTCTGCGACGAAGACCGGATTTGTGAGGAGCTGGACGGGCGGAAAACCTGTAAGGAATCCTGGACACAGCTACACCAGACGAAAACCGCGGGTTTTTTGAAAAGCAAGATGGCGCCGCACGTGAACCGGAAGTGGATTCTCATGCAACGCTGACCTCGAAGGTATGGAGCCAGGTAAGGGGTGTCCCTTAAGTAGGGAAGGGGTGTGTCATACGCCCCTCCCACAATCACAGGCCAAAAGGCCTTACTACATATATATTTGTTTTTTTTATTTTTTATAAATGGGCCTATTCCATGAGCATGGGCCTGGAGCAGCAGCTCCATCAGCCCCTATGTTAATCCAGTCCTGGGTTTAGTTGTATTTTTTTTCTATGTCCTCTGGTTTATTTCCTTTCACCATTTCTTGGTTGGGAATGGAGACCACAGCCATTTTGTTGTGATTTTTGCAGTCATCCATGATCTATCACTATAAATCATTATCTATTGTGCATGTGACTTCTTCTCCTACCCTTGCTAGTATAGCTAGAACTCCTACCCTTGATATTTATTTTTCTTTTCAGCTATTTTTCTTAACAGCTGTGTGTAATGCTGCTTCTCTGAGGTGAAATTTAGCTGCACATTTTTTGTCCTGTTCAAGTTTGTTCTCTGCGTTTTTCTACATAACCATTTTTTTTTGCACTCTAATTATGCAGAATCTTTTACTGTATGTATTTTTCTCAGATATTTATTTTTACCATTAAGTGATTTTTTTTCTTTATTGATTTTTCATTTCAGTACTTTAATGTGACTAAAAAGAACCTTAACATGCTTCTTCTGCTCAATTATAAAAATTAATTGAGAATAAATTAATGCTATGCTAGATGAGTCTATACAGACATATTTCCAACAAGCTGCTTCCTCTGCTTTGGCTAATATGCAAGACTTCCCCAATCTAAAAAGAAGATTGTATTTAACCAGGCATCAATTGGGATAGAGGGACTATTAGTTCAGCAAGGGAAATAAAGCATTTGTAGATGTTAAATTACACCTTTATTTTACAACTGGTACAAGCACCAACTAGAAAGGATGCTTGTCTGGACCTGGTTATAACAAACAATGTTGATCTTTTGAGCAACATACAATTAGAGGAGCACTTAGGAAAGAATGATCACAATATGGTGTGTTTTGAAAAAACTAAACAAAAAAAAACAAAAGCACATGGGGTATACTAAAACAAATAATTTCAAAAAGGCCAATTTCAATAAGATAAGGGTGGGTTTACAACATATTGACTGGCATAAACTCTTTAGTGAAAAAAACACTAAGGATAAATGGGATATCTTCAAATAAATATTAGGGTAATACATATGCATTTAACAAATTAAGGAAACAAAGCATAACCATCAACCATTGAGTGCTCAATATTAGGGTAATAAATATACATTAAACAAATTGAGGAAACAAAGCATAACCATCAACTTTTGAGTGCTTCTCCGCTAACTCATTGTATTTTGCAAAATGTCATCTCCTGGCACACTCATCTAGCTTCCACAATGTGGTGTGCCCTAGGTCGAGTTCCAGAAGTGCCAGCTACCAGTTTTCTTCAGGCAACTGCAGCCACTGTCCTGATTTACACAACACAGCCTCCTTGCAGAGTACTCTTGCTGCCCCATTCCCCCCCCTTCTGAACCAGTGGTGGTCATCTTGGTCCCCACTGGACAACTATACTTACCTCCTCCATTGATCATCTACCACTCTTACCTGCCTTTTCTGTATGGCGGAACTAGCCAAGATTGCGGACTCAATTAATTGCGTGCAAAGCCTGACAGTGACCCAGCATGGCTCTATTAAAAGCACACTACTGAAGCTGGAGGCAATATTTGCTTGCTTCTGGGCAACATTGGAAACCAAAATAACATCACCTCCTTGACAGCCTTGAGAGGATAATCACAGGGGTGAAAAGCATGGAGAGGAGGGGGCCTACTCTAGGCTCACTGATTCCATAGGTGTTTTATACTACTTATGATCACCCTCCTAGGCTGCAGGCCACAAAAGATTATAACCTGAAGCATCGTCCACACAGGTGGAGGATTGTAAACACCAAAGACTTCTGCTATTCCAAACTTGTGATGAACTCTGCCTTATGGAGTTCCCAAGTCTGTGGCTTGAGGATGCTGGCCTATGTTCAGGCCTAGGGTGAAGGACCCAACTCACCTTGCTCATGTTAAACCATCTCCTCCAAAGACCCTGCAGGTCCCATGCATTTCCCAGTGGTGTCAACTAATAGTTGACTTTCCTACCTGCTTATGCAGCCATTCAGCTTTATGTTGTGTGCCTGCACAACAAGGATGATTTATGCTGGATTTTTGTAATAGCACACTCTTATCACATATATGACGTGTTTATCTGCTATACCTCCCTACGCTTTATTCTGTAATGTTCTTTCTACTGCCTCAATAAAAGAAAGATTGACAACAAAAATAAACATATTGAAACCAATTTGGCTTAGTGGAAAAGTAAATCAAGATTTAAAAAATAAGAAAAGGGCATTGTAACGAACGCTGGTATTGCAGGTACCTGTTCGCCTATTTTCTCCCAAACTGCTAGAAGTGATTATAGCTCGCAGTTCGGATGTTGATTCGAACATTTCTCCAGATGAATTACAGCATCCAAGTATATTCTCCCAGCAAAGTAGACAGGTACCCAAACATCAGCCTAAACTAAATGAAGGGTATGACAGGAATGCTTTTTTCAGGCTAACTGCCTGGCTTTTATACAGTTACAAACATACACAGTGGTGTATCCTGGTTTTGTGCTGCCCTAGGCAGGACAAAACTCAGGCGCCCCCCTCACCCCCCCCCACCCCCCACCACCCCCACCCAACCCTTCCCCCGCCTTCTAAATACACACACACTGACAGATACGCATCCATTAGCTAACTGTTAGCTAATGGATGCGTATCTGTCAGTGTGTGTGTGTGAGTGTATGAGTGTGTCTGTGTGTGAGTGTGTCTGTTAGTGAGTGTGAGTGTGTCTGTTAGTGAGTGTGTCTGTTAGTGAGTGTGTCTGTTAGTGTGTGTGTCTGTTAGTGTGTGTATGTCAGTGTGTGTGAGTGTGTCTGTTAGCTGCTAACAGACACACTCACACACTCACTAACAGACACACTCACACACACTGACATACACACACTAACAGACACACACAGTCAGACACACACACACACTCTAACAGACACACTCTCACACACACACACTCTAACAGACAAACAGACACACTCACACTCACTAACAGACACACACTAACAGACACACTCACACACACTAACAGACACACTCACACACACTAACAGACACACACAGTCAGACACACTCTCACACTCACTAACAGACACACACACACACACTAACAGACACACTCACTAACAGACACACTCACACACACTAACAGACAGACACACTAACAGACACACACACACACACACACACTAACAGACACACTCACTAACAGACACACACTAACAGACACACTCACTCACATTAACTCATTTTTTTTTAATTTACCCCCCCAGCCTCCTTACCTTTGGGAATGCTGGGGGGGTTCTCCCTCTCCCTGGGGTCTAGTGGGGAAGCCGGTCGGGCTGCTGGGCTGGTTGCTGGGCGGGCGGGAGGCTGGCGAGGGAGCACTTCCTCTGAGCTGTCTGCTCAGCTCCCTCGCGCGCCGCAGAGTGAGGCTGGGAGGCGGAGCCGGAATATGACGTCAGATTCCGGCTCCCAGCCTCACTCTGCGGCGCGCGAGGGAGCTGAGCAGACAGCTCAGAGGAAGTGCTCCCTCGCCAGCCTCCCGCCCGCCCAGCAACCAGCCCAGCAGCCACCAGCCCAGGATGTCTGTTAGCCGCAAGGCTAACAAGGCATTTGCCCTGGGCGTTTGGGGGCGGCTTTTTTTGCCGCCCCCTGGAAAATGCCGCCCAAGGCAAATGCCTTGTTTGCCTCGCGGCAAATACGCCCCTGAACATACAGGGTTTTTCATTGACATATTCCAGGGGCATTCCCCACTGTACCTGTGACAAGTTACATTCTACAGTCCCATTGGCTGTCAGGTCCAGGACACTCCTACAACAGTCATATAATTCTTCCCCTGTACTTGGGAGATAATTGAACCAAGCACTACACTAAACTCAATTATCTCCAAACCCAAAAAGCACACATTTTCACAAAACTCAGAAAGTCCCCCAAACTCCCTATAAACCCCACAAAAGTGATGTCCCCTTATAGCCCTGATCTGGGGAACCAACATATTAAAATATCACCCAGCTCGGGTCAGGGGTTCAAGAGTGCCGAAAAAAAGAGGGTAGTTTCTTCACAATGCTCCCCCCTAGTTCCATGGGTTGTCATACCCGCCTAAACCCTGCCAGGTTGGCTTGGGGATGTCCGGGAAAGTCAGTCAAGGTTACAACTCCGTTTGCCGGGATAAGCCATCAGCATTGCCTGGCCTGTACTGCATGGTGAAATTCTAGGGTTGCAGGGCCATGCCCCAGCGTAGCAAATGGGGATTGTCTTCAGCAACTCGGTTTAACCAAATAACGGGGTTATGATCAGTCATGAGTGTAAAAGAACGGCCGTACAGGAATGGCTGCAATTTCTTTAATGCCCACACAAGAGCTAGGTATTCCTTCTCCATGGTGGCATAGCTGACCTCTGTGGGTAATAGTTTCCAGCTGAGAAATGCCACCGAGTGCTCCATCACGTAGTCCCCCCACTTGGCATAACACGGCTCCCAGCCCAAACATGTAGGCATCTGTGTGTACAAGAAACTGTTTAGTAGGATTTGGGGTGGCCAACACAGGTGCCTCGCTCAGTGCCGTCTTGAGTTGCTAAAAGCGAGCGCGCACTCCGTGGACCAGGCTACCTGTCTGGGAAGGGCCGTTTGGTCAGGTCGGTGAGAGGTTTGGCCAGGGCACTGTACTCGGGGACAAACTGTCACGCATCATTGCGGCGGCATTCCCCAACGCTAAGGGGAATGCCGCCGGTCTCTTACCCCTGGTGATGGCTCCTCCTCCTCCCACAGCGGCCGGGTTGTAAACATTTGAGACACCGGCCGCTGCAGCTTTGTTAGACTTAAGGGTTTTTCAGTTAACCCTTAAAGTGCCATATCATGATTGATCTGTGAGTGTGTCTTACACACATGCCCACAAACACATGCTTCCCTGCAGCCAATCAGGGAGTGCCTTAGACTATTTAAACCTGTTTTGTCCATTTCTCTGTGCCCTGTCATGCTATCCATTGTGGTTATCCGAGAGCGCATTCCTGGTATCGATTCTAGTGTTTTTGACCTTGGCTTCCCTTTTGACTATACAAGCTCTGTATTTCTTGACCTTTGGCTTGGCTCCTGACAAATCTGAATTCTCCATTTCGTGACTCATGGCTTGTTCATTGTTTCCATTATTTCTACGTCTTGTCTTTATCCTGACTTGCCAATTTTTTCTTTATACGTTAAATCCAGCCATTCTAAGGCCCGGTAATATGTCTTAGGAATTTTCTTCATATCTACTTAAGTTCTGTGTGTTGGGCATCAGCTATTCCTGACACAAACTTGCGGTAGTAGCCCGCTGTCCCGAGGAATGCTAGTTCCTGGGTCTTGGTGCGGGGTTGTGACAATTTAGCAACAGCTTCTACCTTGGAAGGTTCAGGTCGCTGTTTGCCTGAACCTACCCTATGGCCGAGATACTGTACCTCGGCCATACCGGCACTTATCAGGCTTCAGAGTGAGCCCCGCCACCTGGATTCCCTTCAATACCCTATATAGGTGCTCCAGATGGCCTCCTCATGTGTGGCTGTAGATGGCAATATCATCTAAATATGTAGATGCGAAGTCCTGAAATCCCTCCACAAGCCTATCATCCATCCTCTGAAAGGTAGCCGGAGCATTCTTCATCCCAAAGGGCATAACTTTAAGCTGGTATAGCCCGAATGGGGTAACGAATGCTGACTTAGGAATGGCAGCTGGTTCCAGGGGGATTTGCCAATATCCTTTGCACAAATCTAGAGTAGTGAAGTAATTCCCGCCAGCCATATGATCTAGTAACTCATCTATCCTGGGCATGGGGTAGGCGTCGCTTACTGTCCTGTTGTTAAGCTTCTGGTAGTCGATACAGAAGCAAGTCATGCTGTCTCGCTTGGGTACCAGCACTACCAGCGAAGCCCAAGAACTCTGAGAGAGTTCGATGACTCCCAGCTTTAGCATTTCCTAGATCTCTGCTAACATATTCTCTCTAACTGCCTCAGGGATATGGTATGGTTGTTGCCTTAGCAGGGTTTCTCCTTGGGTCTCAACACAATGAAACGCAGCAGAGGTGTACCCGGGAATCGCAGAGAACATCTCCCGGTATCCCTGGAGCAGCTGATAGGCTTCGGTATTCTCTAACGGGTTCAACTTATTGCCTAGTCTGACTTGGTCGATCGTACTATAGGTTGATGCGAGCAAATCAGGTAGGGGAAGGCCCTCGCTATCCTCATATGAAGAGGCACATACTGCTCTTCGTATACTTTCATCTGATCATTTCCCTACTATGTAGGTAGTGTCGCTTATATGCTCCACTACCCGGAAACATCCCTGCCATGCAGCCTAAAGCTTGTCTTTCTTAGACAGCTTCAGCACTAATACTTTCTGTCCTATTTCTAGAATCCTATCTCGGGCACCTCTATCGTACCATCTCTTCTGGCGCCACTGGGCCGCCTGCAGATTCTCCCAGACGGAGTCGGTGAGCATCTGCAAGCAGTCCCTAAATTTCAGAACATATGGTATAATAGGTATTCCTCCATCTCCTGTGTTATACTCCCAGTGTTTCCATATGAGGTCTAGGGGTCCCCAGACTTTGAAGGGAGAGAACCCGGTAGACGCCTGGTCTTTTGGCAGGTGTCACATGTCCTGCAGTAATTCTTAAAGTCCTGTGTAATCCTTGGTCAAAAGAAGGTCTGGGTTAACCGGTCCTTAGTTTTCCGAACTCCCAGATACCCTGCTAGCAGGATATCATGGCTGAGCTTGAGTAGCTCAGCCCTAAATTTACTGGAAAATATTTCTACCCCACCTCCTGTTTGCCTACCGTGAAGTGCTCACGGTAGGCAAACAGGAGGTGGGGAAGAAATATTTCCCAGTTCCCACAGGAGGCTGTGAACGTCTTAAGCATCTGCTTGAGTGTGCCATTAAAACGTTCATTGGTCCATTCATCTGGGGATGAGAGGGAGAGATGAACAGGGGTTTCACTCAGCAACTCTGCCATAACTGTTGGGTCACAGTTGCAGTAAATTAAGTCCCCTGATCAGACAAAATCTCCCTGGGAAACCTTACCCTAGTAAAATTTTTTTACCAGAGCCTCGGCCACAGTCTCCGCCTCTATATTAGAAAGAGCTACAGCCTCCGGGCATCTAGTCACATAGTCTACCACCATGAGAATGTAGCTCTTCCCTGAGGTGCTGGGCTTACTGATGGGGCCTATCAGATCAACCGCTACTCGGTGGACGGGTTCCTCAATAATGGGTAAAGGGTGTAATTTGGCCTTCTGGTGATCACCCCTTCTCCTCGTCTTTTGGCAGGTGTCACATGTCCTGCAGTACATCTTAAGGTCCTGTGTAATCCCTGGTCAAAAGAAGGTCTGGGTTAACCAGTCCTTAGTTTTCCGGACTCCCAGATACCCTGATAGCGGGATATCATGGCCTGGAGGTCTGAATTTGACCGACCGCAAACAGGGCCGGCGCGTCCATAAGGCGGTACAGGTGGCCGCCTTAGGGCGCACCGGCCCGGGGGCGCTCAGCTCCCCTCTCCTGCCGGTCACTTCTTATAGTGTGGCCGAGCACCAACCTGCAGTGCTGCGGACTGTGTGGAGGGGGCGGGGATATGAACGTCATATCCCTGCTCCCTCTGTAGCACACAGCGCGGCTGGCGCCAAGCAGGGGCGGAGCTACCACCGGCCCTCTTCTCATCAGCATGGGAGGACTTCCTCCCAAGAAGACTGCAGAGAGCAGGAGAAGGCAGAGAGGAGGGGTGCTGGGCAGGACTAGCTCCAACTCCCAACTACCTCAGACAGCACTGTGGATTTTGATCAGCATGTGTGTGTATCTGTGTGTGTGTGTGTATGTGTCTGTGTGTATATGTCTGTCTATCAGTGTGTCTGTGTGTATGTCTGTCTGCCAGTGTGTCTTTGTGTGTGTGCATGTCTGTCAGTGTGTGTGTGTTTGTGTATGTCTGTCAGTGTGTATCTATATGTCTGTCAGTGAGTGTGTGTGTCAGTGTCTGTGTGTATGTCTGTCAGTGTGTCTGTGTGTGTATATGTCTGTCTGTCAGTGTGTCTGTGTGTATCTATATGTCTATCAGTGTGTCTGTGTGTATGTCTGTTAGTGTGTCTTTGTGTGTGTATGTGTGTATCTGTATGTCTGTCAGTGTGTCTGTATGTCAGTGTGTGTTTATATGTATGTCTGTCAGTGTTTGTGTGTATCTGTATATGTGTGTCTGTCTATCTGAATGTGTATCAGTTTGTGTATATGTGTGTGACGAGAGCAATCTCGCCACATTGCATTGGAGAAGCCTGGTTGCCTGCCTGCTGCCTTTGGACTATGGCCCTGGGAGATTGGGCCCTTTAAAAAACGTATTCGGCCCTAACAGAGTGCATGTCACTCATTCTGGCCCTTTAAATACAGTGGGGTCATTCGGTACTTGCCCTGTGTGAGCGGTGATACCCCAGATAGCTATGCCATGGAGCCCATTCATATAATGAAAGACTATGGGAAAGACTTTAGCTCCATGGCAATTGAAATGTATGTGTGTGGTCTAAGCACCATTCAATAATAAGCGCTCAGACCTAAGCTATCTGGGGATATGTTGAATGTCTTTATTTTATGTAGTAAATGTAACCTTGTGTATTTTATTGTATTTTATGTCCATGTGCTCAATGGAGTCTGTCTCTGTCCTGGGAGGTAATTGGATTACTTCTCCATTGTCTCCAGGAGAGAGGGCTCTGTAAAACTGAGCCGGAAAGCCATGCTGGCAGGGGGTTTTAAAATATACTTTACTAACTTTTGAACCCCTGTGTAACGGAATGCAGTATAGTAGTATACGATATCCGTTGGTATATCCAGGAAATCCACAGTCAGAGTAGAAAGCAAGGCAATATTCCCAATCCTCCCAATAACCGGACGAAACACAGTTTGGGAGTCAACTAACTCGGTTTATTCACAAGCAGCGTATTTATGCAGTTCCCCATGCAAGGGGTTTCCATACAGATAATCCAGGGGATTTCTCCCAACATGCATCGTGACTTTCCCAACAGGCATTGCTGCACGAGAAGGATACTCCCACCAAAATGGACGATTAAGTGGATTATCCCCTCGTGCAGCAAAACCGACAATATACATTAAAATACATAATTCACATAATATTCGGTACTTTGGAATAACCGAACGTTCGGTAGATAGCTGGGGTCGGAGCGCACATTTTGTGAGAATACCGCTCTGATCCCAGCTGAATTAACCGAACGCCGCACATAATACAGTTAAACATTAAAGTGGGTTTAAAAGTACCGAATAAGTACGGGACACATAATGTACCGAACGCGGAACTCCCGAACGCTCTGGAAGTCCAGCGGTGTTCGGATCATTGAGTAGCCGTTTTCAGTTCCAGGCTCTCGACGACCGAACACCGCTGCA
This sequence comes from Pelobates fuscus, assembly GCF_036172605.1. Classification (NCBI taxonomy): domain Eukaryota; kingdom Metazoa; phylum Chordata; class Amphibia; order Anura; family Pelobatidae; genus Pelobates; species Pelobates fuscus. The sequence continues at coordinate 163,580,062 of NC_086321.1, read as the reverse complement.
GAGACAAAGGATCCAAGATGGCCGACCGCCGCATGGTCGGTAGTCGAACGACGGCCACCTAGGAGAGCCCTTAATTACCGATTGCAACAATGTTGCAATCGGTTAATTGGTGCCACACGACCTGTGAATGTGTGGTCTACCTGGGGAGTCCACATTCGCACGGCGAACGGCCAGGATAGCCGTGTTTCGTCGTACGAATGCTTTGTATGCTGGCAGCATACGGCTGCCAGCATGCGAACGGCCATAGGACAATACATATACATTTAACGTTACACAGTATACCTTCAGCCTACGGACAACCTGTAATGAATATAGTTCAGAAGTGGCTAGGTTTGCCACAATGCTCCCCCAGAACCAAGCCGGCATACACAGTCTGATCCCAACGGATCGGCTTGGGGATGTCCGGGAGAGTACTCACAGATCACTTCTCGAGTTCAGTCTGTCTGGATAACCCGTCAGCGTTACCGTTTTGTTTTCCTGGCCGGTAATGGATAGTAAAGTCAAAGGGCTGCAGCGCCAAGCTCCAGCGCAGCAGCCTGGCATTGTCTCCAGACACACGGTTTAGCCACACCAACGGGTTGTGATCTGTGAGTAAGGAAAAAGGTTGTCCGTACAAATATGGCTGTAACTTTTTAAGGGCCCACACCACGGCCAGGCATTCTTTCTCGATGGCGGCGTAGCTCACTTCCCGGGGTAGCAACTTGCGGCTTAAATAGGCTACGGGGTGTTCTCCGCCATCGGCTCCCACTTGGCTCAGTACTGCCCCCAATCCAAACATTGAAGCGTCTGTGTGAACAAGAAATCTTTTAGTTGGATCAGGAGCAGTTAACACAGGAGCATTAGTGAGAGCTGTCTTGAGTCGTTGGAATGCCTGCTCACACTCTGGGGCCCAGACAACCAGTCGGGGAAGGTTCTTTTTCGTCAGGTCCGTTAGGGGTTTGGCCAGGGTGCTATAGTCGGGAACAAACTTCCTGTAATAGCCGGCCGTCCCTAAGAACGCCAGCACCTGGGTCTTAGTCCTGGGGGTAGGCCACTTGGCTACGGCCTCAATCTTGGCTGGCTCGGGCCTCTGCTGCCCACACCCTACACGGTGGCCCAGATACTGAACCTCGGCCATACCTATGTGGCACTTGCTAGGTTTTAGCGTTAACCAAGCCTCCCCAATGCGATCTAGGATCGCCCCTATGTGGTGTAGGTGGTCTTCCCAGGTCTGGCTAAAGATGGCTATATAATCTAAATAGGCACAGGCATACTCCTGAAAACCGTCCAGTAGCCGATCTACCATCCGCTGAAAGGTAGCCGGAGCGTTTTTCATCCCGAAGGGCATGACCTTGAACTGGTACAGGCCAAACGGGGTGACAAACGCCGACTTGGGGATGGCGTCATCGGCTAGAGGGATCTGCCAGTACCCCTTACACAAATCAATGGTAGTGAGATACTGGCCCCGTGCCATATTATCTAACAGCTCGTCTATCCGGGGCATCGGGTAGGCATCAGACACCGTTTTGTCATTTAGCCTCCGGTAGTCAACACAGAATCGGGTGGTGCCATCCTTTTTAGGTACCAGGACTACCGGCGATGCCCAGGGGCTATCGGAGGGTTCGATAACCCCTAGCTGCAGCATTTCGTCTAGTTCGGCTTTCATATGGGTACGGACTGATTCCGGAACCCTATATGGAGCCTGGCGCATAGGTAGCTGTCCCGGGGTCTCCACTCGGTGGGTGGCTAGCGGAGTGTATCCAGGTAAATTGGAGAAGGTAGTCCCTTTGGCTACAATCAGCGCTTGTACCTGGGCACGCTCCTGGGGGCTTAGCCGCTCCCCCAGCTGAACTCCCCGGGAGGGCTCTATCTGTTCCTCGGGTTCTAGTAGGTCAGGTAAGGGTAAGTTCTCCTGATCCTCTAAGGAGGAGGCACAGATTGCCGTCACATCCTCGATCCTCTCATGGTAGGGCTTGAGCATGTTCACGTGGAGCATGCGTCTCTTCCCTACCCCTGAGCAGGGGCCGATCACATAGGTAGTGTCGCATCGCTGCTCCACTACCTGATATGGGCCTTGCCAGATGGCCTGCAGCTTATCTGTGCGGACGGGTTTTAAGATCAAAACCTTCTGTCCCACCTGAAAGCTGCGGTCCCTGGCTCCTCTATCGTACCAGCGTCGCTGGCGTTGCTGGGCCGCCTGGAGGTTGGTGTGTACAGCCTGAGTTAGCGCCTCCAGACGGTCCCTGAACTCCAGGACGTATGATATGATAGGGGTTTCGTTAGTGGTACTCTCTCCCTCCCAGTGTTCCCTAATTAAGTTCAAGGGTCCCCGCACTCTCCTTCCAAATAGTAGTTCAAACGGGGAGAATCCTGTCGACTCCTGGGGAACCTCTCTATAGGCAAAGAGTAGGTGAGGCAGAAACCTCTCCCAGTCTTTGTGGGTCTCCCCGAACGTCCGAAGCATCTGCTTCAGTGTCCCGTTGAACCTCTCACATAGCCCATTGGACTGGGGGTGGTAGGCGGAATTAACTATTGGCTTAATGCCACACACCTTCCACATATGTTGGGTAACTTCGGCCGTAAATTGGGTACCTCGGTCCGAGATGATCTCTTGGGGAAACCCTACTCGGGAAAATACCTTCATTAATGCTTCCGCTACGGTCTCAGCGTGGATATTAGAGAGGGCCACAGCTTCGGGGTACCTGGTGGCGTAGTCTACTATAGTTAAGATATATCTTTTGCCAGAGGGACTGGGTTTTGGCAGGGGCCCTACGATATCCACCGCTACTCGGCTGAAGGGTTCTGCGATGATGGGTAGGGGACATAACCTGGCCTTGTGGCGATCCCCTCGTTTACCTACACGCTGGCAGACGTCGCAGGAGGTGCAATACTGGCGCACATCCTGAGAGATCCCGGGCCAGAAGAAGGCATGTGTCAAACGGTATCGGGTACGGGTCATCCCTAGGTGTCCTGACAAGGGGATGTCATGAGCAATTCTCAGTAGCTCCTGTCTATACTTCTGGGGTACCACTAGCTGTTTATTAGTTAAGGTGACAGACCCCCCCACATCTTTTGCCGTGACACGGTATAGCAACTCTTTCTCCCAGATGAACCGCTCCCCCTCTAACCCTGCTTGGTCTGTTTGTGTCCGGTCCCTATATACTTGGAGGGTGGGATCGGTCTGGACTTCGGTCGCAAAGGTAGTCGGGGTATCCCAGGACATGGGGGTCAGTTGGGGAACATGGTCTCTTACCTGAGCCTCAGAGTGTATCGGTGTAGCCGTGGTGCGAGCCTGTTGCCGGGTGGTTACGGGGTGAGCCTCCTGGTACGGAGCCTGGGGAGTAAAAGCGGAAGTCATTTGGCCCAAGTCATTCCCCAGCACAACATCTGCAGGTAAATTCTGCATCAGCCCCACTTCCACAGTCCCCTCTCCCATACCCCAATCCAAATGAACTTTGGCAGTAGGTAGCCGGTATACTGCTCCCCCGGCCACCCATACTGCCACGGAGCCGCCAGTGTGGGTTGCGCCTGGTACCAAATGTGGTGCAACCAAAGTTAAAGTGGCTCCCGAATCCCGGAGCCCTTGTACCTCCTTCCCCTCCAGGGTCACTGACTGCCGATGATGTTGTCGGTTGTCGGTGGCTCAGACTGACATTACTTCGTGCAGCACCCCTAGAGGCTCCTCAATTTGAGCGCTCAGCAATTCTTGGGTGGCGGGTGCTACCTGGTAGTGGTGCGCAGCAGCCCTGGGTGCCAAATTTTGTCGCACCTGATTCCAAGCTTGCCGGCTCCGGTTTTGGGTGCAGTCTCGAGAAATGTGCCCCCACTGCTTGAAGGTGTGACACTGAATGTTAGCCCGGCCGTTGTATCGGGAGGGGGGTGGTGGAGTATTCAGTGCCGGCCTGTGCAGGGGTACGGTGGGGCCGGTAGGGATAAAATTATTGGGTGACCCTGTAATCCGAGGGAGAGTTTTATTTTGGGCACCGTGATGCCTCCTGGCATCAAAATGCTGATCCGCCAATCTAGCGGCTTCGGGTAGGGTGAGTGGTTTACGGTCTCTCACCCATTCTTGTGCTTCTGGGGACAAACCATTAAAAAACTGTTCCAGTAGCATTAACTGCCTCAACTCCTCCATGTTAGTAGCGTTGCTGGCCTGTATCCAGCCTAGTGATGCTTGGTCCAGCTTGTGCGCCCATTCGGCATGAGAATCTTTCTCAGGCTTGCGCAAGCCCCGGAATTTCCGCCGGTACGCCTCTGGGGTAATAGCATACCTCTCCAAGATCGCCCTCTTTACTTTAGGGTAATCTTTGCTGTCCTCTCGGGGTACAGCACGGTAGGCTTCAGCTGCCCTACCCGATAATTTGCCTGCCAGCAGCGGCACCCATGTTGCGGGTTCCAAATCGTGCAAATCGCACAGCCGCTCAAAGTCCTGCAAATACCCATCAATTTCGTCCTTTTCTTCACAAAACGCTTTAAATGCGTGATGTGGGACTTTGGGCTTTACCTGTCCGTAGGTGGAGGCAGTAACAGACTCTGCCCTAGGCGGTGTCGCTGGTGTGCTGGTTGCCATCAGATAATCCTGTACATCCGATACCATCACGGTCAATATTTCCAGCGGTACTGGTTGCGGTAGGAACGCCAACCTGGTTCGTAGCTCTTTTTGGAATGGGGTCTCTTCCATGGCTGGTGGGGGTGTAGCGCTGCGGGCCCTGTCTCCCTCCATCAGTTCAGCGATCAGCACAGCCTTAGATTTGTTGCTGGCTATCTTACCCCTGGCTTCCAGTAGTTCTTTTAAAGTCTGTCGTTTCAGTATGGTATAATCAATCTCCATACGAATTGCCCTTGCTTTCCTTGTTCGGTAGTTCCAGTTTACACGAACGCTGCTTTTTCGGCTGTAAGGTTCGGATCCCGTCGCTTGCCATCAATTGTAACGGAATGCAGTATAGTAGTATACGATATCCGTTGGTATATCCAGGAAATCCACAGTCAGAGTAGAAAGCAAGGCAATATTCCCAATCCTCCCAATAACCGGACGAAACACAGTTTGGGAGTCAACTAACTCGGTTTATTCACAAGCAGCGTATTTATGCAGTTCCCCATGCAAGGGGTTTCCATACAGATAATCCAGGGGATTTCTCCCAACATGCATCGTGACTTTCCCAACAGGCATTGCTGCACGAGAAGGATACTCCCACCAAAATGGACGATTAAGTGGATTATCCCCTCGTGCAGCAAAACCGACAATTGACATTAAAATACATAATTCACATAATATTCTGTACTTTGGAATAACCGAACGTTCGGTAGATAGCTGGGGTCGGAGCGCACATTTTGTGAGAATACCGCTCTGATTCCAGCTGAATTAACCGAACGCCGCACATAATACAGTTAAACATTAAAGTGGGTTTAAAAGTACCGAATAAGTACGGGACACATAATGTACCGAACGCGGAACTCCCGAACGCTCTGGAAGTCCAGCGGTGTTCGGATCATTGAGTAGCTGTTTTCAGTTCCAGGCTCTCGACGACCGAACACCGCTTCAGAGACAAAGGATCCAAGATGGCCGACCGCCGCATGGTCGGTAGTCGAACGGCGGCCACCTAGGAGAGCCCTTAATTACCGATTGCAACAATGTTGCAATCGGTTAATTGGTGCCACACGACCTGTGAATGTGTGGTCTACCTGGGGAGTCCACATTCGCACGGCGAACGGCCAGGATAGCCGTGTTTCGTCGTACGAATGCTTTGTATGCTGGCAGCATACGGCTGCCAGCATGCGAACGGCCATAGGACAATACATATACATTTAACGTTACACAGTATACCTTCAGCCTACGGACAACCTGTAATGAATATAGTTCAGAAGTGGCTAGGTTTGCCACACCCTGGTCTGATTCATGCAATTTTTTTATATGTTGTTCCCCTGAATGGATTGATTGTGGATATGTATTTTTATGTGAATGTGATGTATGGTTTTAGCGTTATGAAAGTTGGGTAGAAAGTATGTTTTAACTGTATGTGTAATTGAGTTTCCTCTCAGGATAAGGGGAGGGAATATGTGGGATGTAACTGTGATGTGATTGGTTGTTTTATACCTCCCTGTGGGCGGAACTGTATTTGCAACAACTGGAATAAAAACCAGGCTGGGTGTGCCAGCACCTCAGACCACTGCTTGACCCTCAACACGGAGCCTTGTCTCGTTCTTGGGGGGATTCACTGTATGCTGTTGGAGACTGATTGCCAGGAGCTGATGTATGCTTTTCCTGTTCGTCTGCTAGCAGCTATTCGTGAGGTTCCAGTTTGGAGTGCTATTTTGTATCCAGTTTGGGAGTTTGGTGTTCTGCAGTAGCTGTGCCTGTCTCTCAGAAAGGGGCATATCGCCTAAACGGATTTTAACCCCTTAATGTACACACAAACAAGTATATCCCAAAGAATGAAAACTGCTCAAAACACCAGTGAGGTATCCCCTTCACCTTCACAAATACAATAATATAATACAACAAATAGGTGGAGCAGTGAATAACAAATATTGTAAATACTTCCCTCTCTTCAATATTACAGCCACAAAATGAAAATGCTTCAAAAAAGATAATTTATTCCAGAAATAAAAGAACAGCATAAAACATTTCGCCGAATAGGCTTCCTCAGTTGGTGAATAGGAATAACGTGTCTTGGTGACTTTGGCGACTATATGGACTTTGTTTTATGCTGTTCTTTTATTTCTGGAATAAATTATCTTTTTTGAAGCATTTATTCCTATTCCATTATATTCCTATTCACCAACTGAGGAAGCCTATTCGGCGAAACGCGTCTTGGTGACTTTGGTGACTATATGGACTTTGTTTTATGCTGTTCTTTTATTTCTGGAATAAATTATCTTTTTTGAAGCATTTATTGTTCCTGTATCATCCTTCTCATCCGCTGGAGTGGGATTTGGATCTCCCTTAAGAATCCAACTGCTATCCAGACTAGAGCCAGGTTACTTTATGGCTCTATTTTTGTGAGTGTGCTATTTAAAGATACAGTGACCTACCTCTGTTTTATCAGATTTACACTATTGTATCTCCCTCTGTTTCCGTTTCAGTTTCATTTTGTGGCTGTAATATTGAAGAGAGGGAAGTATTTACAATATTTGTTATTCACTGCTCCACCTATTTGTTGTATTATATTATTGGATTTTAACCCCTTGTCTGCTGAAACAGTCCGTTACAATTGGTGGCAAGCGGCGGGATCGTTCATACAGCCAGAAGGACAGCTACAGGAGACACCATTTCTGTGGATTTTACAATTTAAGGGCAATGCATGTCCCAGTACAGCGACCCTAAAAGCAACAGGATGGAACCAGCAGTGTTATACGAGGAGGAGGACCTGGATGGCCGGGATGCATTAAGGAAAGGCATCTGGTACCAGGCCCTGGATAATGTACAATACCAGCGGGGTGAGAGTCTCCTCAGTGAAGAGCAGCGGTTGCAGAAGCAAGTGGCCCTGCGGATGCCCTTCCTGGGAGAGCAGCCCCTGGAGGAATGGGTGAAGGGACTAGAGCACCGGGTATGGCAGGAGCTATGGCTGGAGGATGCCTACCAGGCGCTCTGGTGGTATATGGCACAGTATATACACTGGACAGCCGAGCATGACAAGCCAGAGGGAGAGGAGTTTGATGGTCCTGGCTTGTTATGGGAGTCCTTTGCAGAGCCTGGCTTTGGGAGCCCTGCGCAAACCAGACTTCAGGACATTTTCTATGAGAGGGAGGCTAGGCATGAGTGGGATGACCCCCATGAGGTAGAGCAAGACCTGGCTCACCTAGCAACCCTGGAGTGGGAACTGGAGCAGGACTACCAAGATCTCTTCCACTCCATTGGGAAGGCTCAGCAGGACAGTAAGGTGACAGACCCAGATCCAGACCCATTCAGCTGGGCAGATATTGTAGAGTGTTACTGGGAAGGACCCCAGGTGGCCGGTAGAGATGGGACCGAGGTCTCTCCACCGGTCCTGCAGGGAATTGGGAGCCCAGTCTCCATTCCCCAGCGGCAGTGTGAAGTGCAGGGAGAGGAGAGCAGCGTCCTCCCTCCCCAGCGGCAGACTGAGTTACAGGGGGCAGAGGTAGTTGTTCCTGCCCCCCAGCAGCAGAGTGATATGCCGGGAAGGCAGTGTGAAATGCAGGGAGAGGAGAGCAGCGTCCTCCCTCCCCAGAGGCAGGCTGAGTTACAGGGGGCAGAGGTAGTTGTTCCTGCCCCCCAGCAGCAGCATGATTTTTTGGGAATTGGGAGCCCAGTCTCCATTCCCCAGCGGCCGAGTGATGTGCCAGGAATTGGGAGCCCAGTCTCCATTCCCCAGCAGCCGAGTGATGTGCCGGGAATTGGGAGCCTAGCCTCCATTCCCCAGCGGCAGAGTGTCCAGCAGGGAATAGAGAGCCCAGTCTCCTTTCCCCAGCAGCAGGACTCTGTATTGGGAGCAGAGACAGTCGGTCTCCCTCCACAGAGTATGGAAGTATGTATGGGAGAGGAGCTTGCTACCACCTCTCCCCAGCAGCGGATCCGTAATGTGCAGGGAATAGAGAGCTCAGTCTCCTTTCTCCAGCGGCAGAGTGTTCTATCGGGAGAGGACACTCCCCAGCGACAGCTTAGAGTATCCAAAGGGGAGACAGTTGGTCTTCCCCTCCGGCAGCGGAGCTGTGCAACAAAAGGGGAGACAGTCTGTCTCCAGCAGCAGAGCGGTGTAACTAAAGGGGAGACAGTCAGTCTCCAGCAACCAGGCTTTAACCAGACTACTCCCGCGGTAGTACTGGCATCAGGGCAGAGTACCGCTGGTCTCTGCCCCCTCAGCAACCCACCAAGGCAGCCTACAAGTCCCCCACACAGCCGTGGTGAGGCACATGGACCTGGACCTGGACAAGTTTTCCCCTTACTCAGGTGTAGTAACCAGTTATTGTGGGTGGGCTGTATTACTGTTTGCGTTTTGTGGGTGGGCTGCTGGACTAACAAGGGCACTGACCGGCAGGAGGTCAGATACCCTGTTAGTCTGTTTGGAAAAGGGGAGAGATGTTATCAGCTATTCCAGTTTGGAGTACTATTTTGTATCCAGTTCGGGAGTTTGGTGTTCTGCAGTAGCTGTGCCTGTCTCTCAGAAAGGGGCATATCGCCTAAACGGATTTTAACCCATTGTCTGCTGAAACGGTCCGTTACAATGTGTATCTGCATGTGTGTCAGTGTGTGTATCTTCGTGTATGTGTATCACAGTGTGTGCGTGTGTGGCAGTGTATATGTATATGTGCATACATCTCAACATTCAAACACCAACACTACACACAAATAAAGACCTGCATGCAAACTTCAACACTACATACAAACACACCCCTGCATTCAAATGTCAACACTACATACAAACACACCTCTGTATCAGACACCAAAATTATATATAAACACACACCTGCATTCAAAAACCAACACTGCATGTAAATGCATGCTTGCATTCAAACGCAAACACTACATACAAACTCACCCCTACATTCACACAAACATACTCTATACAAACACATGCTTACAGTCAAACACACAAATACTGCTCCGTGCTAAATACAATCCTGCAAGCATGGGGAATCGGTAGAGCCCCAGCTTTCAAAGCATTGTTGAAGCTGCACGACAGATGGGGATCTATCTTTTAGCCATCCTGTGTACATACACAGACCGTCATACAGAGACATACAGTCTGTATGCTGATCTATGTATGTATTCAAAAGGAATAAACGCAGGCAACGCTCTAACAGTAAAAATGGTATATTTATTGATAGGTGAACCACCTCAAAGAAAGTGCATCGTTTCGTCTCAGCAGAGCCATATTGCATGATTAAGGCTCTGCTGAGCCGAAACGTCACACTTTCTATGGGGTGGTTCACCTATCAATAAATATACCATCCTTACTATTGGAGTGTTGCCTTCCTTTTGAAGACTTTACTGGTGGATCCAGCGATGTCTGCCTGACACGGAGCATCTACCACTGTGGATGGCCGGAGCATTTACCAATATCAGTGTGCAGGGTTCTTTGTTTGTCTGTGTATTTATGTCTCTGTATGCCTTGTCTGTATGTCTCTTTATGACTGTCTGCATATGTATGTCTCTGTATCACTGTGTATGTATGTCTCTATATGCCAATCTCTATGTTTCTTTATGTCTGTATTTTTGTGTATGCCTGTGTCTGTATGCATGTATGTCTGTGTTTGTATGACAATGTACCTGTATGTGTAGATTGTATGACTGAGTTTGTTTGATTGTGTGCCTTTTATGACTGTGTGTCTGTATATCTTTGTGACTGTGTGCCTGAATAATTATCTCTGTGTGCTTGAATGGTTGTGTGTCTGTATGTTTGTGTATTTGTGCATGTATGTATTTTTGCCTGTATCTATGTCTATGTCTATATGGGAGAAAAAGAGAGATAGAAAGGGGCTGGGGGGAAGAAAGAGACAGAAAGGGGCTGATGGGGAAGTAAGAAATACATAAGAGGGGTTGTATGAGACACACTAAAGGGGTGTGCAAGGCACAAAGGGATCAGAGGGGTAAGAGAGTGGATATGCAACACTAATGGGGGCAATAAATTCAAAAGGGGGGCTACGAGACACAGAGGTGAATATGCATTGTTTTTTTTTAAGTTCGGGGGGGGGAGGGGGGGGGTCAAAATGCATCTTCCCCTGTGTAGTCAAAAATCCTAGCACCGGCCCTGACCACACACGATGCACGTGCCCAGAAATAGTTCCATGAAATTCGAACTATTTCTCAAAGTACAAAAAACAAATAAATGCACAAACGGTTCCCCTGGCTCATAGGTAGCGTTTGTTCCCCTATTTCGTGGGAACCAATCTACCGAATAGCGCTCTCCTGGCTGGTTGATTAAAGGAAACAGGCGTTTTTGTAGTTTGACCGGCGTTCAGGAAGTCGAGAGTCCGATTTTGGTTCCAGACACTTGACGACCAAGTACCGCCGCCTCCTTTTGTGCAAACATGTGCATGTGTCGTTCGACTATACGAATGGCGGCCACAAAGAGAGAGCACTTACTTGGCGATTTTCCTGGAAGTGAGTGAACCAGGAGGTGGTCAGTGTTCGGTGGTTGTATCTACCGAACAGGTGAAAGCAAAAGTACTGAAATTACTGGGGTAGTTTCTTCTCAGGCATTTCAAACATTTAAATTGGACAAATTAGGGTTATTCTTTATGAGATATAAGGAAGCCAATATGGCATGCAAAAATTTAATTGGAGGTGCTAAACAAGAAACAGAGAGATTGATAGCCAAAGAGAGTAAAACCAACCACAAAAAAAATGTTTAAGTACATAAATTGTAAAAAAAAAAATACAAAAATGAAAGAGTAGGTACACTGAAAATAGAGATGGGCATGTTAGGCAATAAATACCATGAAAAGACAGAAATTTGAAATAATTTTCCTCAGTATGTATTAAGGAGGATCATATGGCAAGAGTTATGCAAGTGATTGCTGCAAAACAACTTGTGAATGAATGACTCAAGATAAAATGCTACAGTAGCTAAAGAAGGTTAATGTAAATCAAGCTTCGGGGCCTGATGGTATTCACCAACGAGTACTTAAGTAGCTAAGGTGAAAATAAGTGAACCTCTGTACTTAATCTTTTAAGATTCTTTCTTTCAGGAATTGTACTGGATTATTGGAGGAAGGCAGATGTGGTTCCTATATTCAAAAACAATTCAAAATCTTTGCTTGAAAAATATATATCTGTGAGCTCAACTTTTGTGGTAGGGAAAGCATTAGTAACGTAGGATTACTAAGGAATAATTTTCAGGAATTAATTTGGAAGAACATGATAGGCAATATTCAGCATAGTTTTATGAACATAGGTCATGTCAAACTAATCCAATTGCATTCTATGAAGCAATAAGTAGAAGTATAGATCAGAGTGCTGCAGTGGATGCGATCTCCTTGGATTTTGCCAAGGCATTTGAAATGGTTCCTCACAATAGGTTAGTGCTCAAACTAAAAGAAATTAGTCTAAATGAAAATTCTTGTTCTTGGGTAGAACATTAGCTTAACCCCTTAAGGACACATGACATGTGTGACATGTCATGATTCCCTTTTATTCCAGAAGTTTGGTCCTTAAGGGGTTAAAGATAGAGTTCAGAGAGTTGTCATTAATAGAACATTTCCAAGCTGGGCAAAAGTGGTAAGTGGTGTCCCTCAGGGTTCTGTTCTGGGACTGCCTCTATTTAACATTTTTATAAATGATCTTGAAATAGGCATTGAAATCCATGTTTCAGTGTTTGCAGATGACACAAAACTCAGTAAATAAATACAATGTGAGCAAGGGATATTGCTGCAGAGGGATTTAGAGAGTTGGGTGAATGTGCACTAAAATGGCAGATGAAATTGACTGTAGAAAAATGCATAAAATGTTATGCACTTCAGGCTAAAGAATGCACAAGCAACTTACACACTAAATGGTAGTGAATTAGGGATAACAACACTTGAGAAAGATTTGAGAGTTGTCATAGACAACAAACTAGGCAACAATGTGAAATGTTAATCAGCAGTTGCTAAGGCCAGTAAGGTATTGTCATGTATAAATAAAAAATAATTCTTACACTACAAATGATAGATATTTCATATAAGCTGCTATGTTAAAATCTATTCAATTCGCCGTGGTGGAACAGATCAACATATCTAGTCATGCAACAATCACTTTGGGTATGGGAACATGATGCCTTTATGAAAGCATTATCCTTCAGGTACATACTACTTTCAACATAATGATATTGCAGATATAGAGACATATTCATCCATATCAAAGCTTGTCATAAGAAACATTGACTAGCAGACTAAAAGTCACTTACTTACCAATTAAGGCAAGCCTCTATAAATAACTAACAGCTGTACCAATGTTAAGCCCATATTATTCCTGAATTGTGACACAAACCTGTATTATAATTCACTGGCCTCTATTATACCCACTATTATCCATAATGACTAAACAGGCTTTGTCAAAATCAGACAGGGCTCACACAACTCCAGAAAACTCTTAAAGGGGACACTATAGTCACCCTTCATCTCCTTAAAGTGTTCTGGGTGCACTGTCCCATTCCCACTTAGTCCTGCAATGCAAATCATTGCCGTTTTCATTACACTATATTATCCCTTTTAAATATCCTTTAAATACTAAAATTTCAAAACATGCAGAGGCTTTGATAGATTGAACTTGCATTAACCCCTTAAGGACGCATGACGGAAATTTTCCGTCATTGCAGCACTCCCCTTAAGGACGCTGGACGTAAAATTTCCGTCATAAATGAAAATTAACCCCTGATTGCCACAATCGCGGCAATCGTGGGGTTAATTTTCCTGTAGTGTATCTCCCTATTGGAGGCACACTAACACAGGCAGTTTCAGTTTCACAGTAAAAACCAAAGAAAAACATGTTACTTGCGCTCTCTCCTTTATCCCTATGTATTTTTAAAACAAATGGAGGTCTTTTAGTTACCTCCAATGGCCATGAGAGGTTGAGCCCACCTGCCACATCAAGGCAGACCCCCCTAGGTGGGTCCTAACTCTAACCATTCACCTTCTTCCTTGAGCCTCTGGCAAAAATCTCTAATGAGACAGAAAGGGGTATTTTTTATATACACCCCTATACATTATTAACCCTTAATAGGGAACACATGGGATGGGCGGCTGCATTGTAACAAGGCTGAGTAATACAAAAATTGGATACAAATGCAGAAAGAAAAGTCCTGCGCTCAACTCCCATCACTACTGGGCGGCTGCAATGACTACAGTACACATCAGAAAAAGATAGGCACCAAAGGTGCTGGGTTCCCAACAAGGGGAATAGAGTGTGTCTACAGAACTCAAAAGGGGGTAACCCTTGTATTTATACAAAAATAAGGAAAGCGGGCGCAATCCTTGGCTAAAAAGCTTCAGGAGCGCCAAGAGAAATAGTTCTGCAGAAGTTGTTCTGCTTTAAATAATAGTCTAAAATTCTTTAATTGCGGGTGTCATTAAAAACATGACCCCAAAAGAAAATAAATCAACAAATAAAACAAAGTGTACCATAACCACTAAATGCACTGGGGTGGGTCTAGATCACAGTATTGGCTAAGTTGTATAAAGTGAACCTGATGCCTCAAAGGAACAGCTCTGCTACCTGAAAAAGTATTGTGTGCAGTAGAGACACAGTCACGTAGCAGCTAGATGTGTCCCAGGTATCAGACAGTAGAATAACGTAGAAAGCTCAGCTATGTTGCAACAAAATGTCTTGTGACTGAGCAAGCGATACTAAATAACCCTTGAGTCTGCTAGAGAGAATATATGTCAGCCAAAGTGTGAGGATACAGACTTATAAAGGCCACTAGTATGTTGAGAGCACCTAGTATGTAAGGAGCTATAGATATGCTGTTGGAAGAGAGAAAAAAGAAACTATGTGCTGGATACTAGTAGACTGGTGGTATATCAGGTAAAGAAGGAACTGCTGGTTATGTGCTGAAAAGTGAAACCAGATTCTATACTGAACACTGTCTGGAAACAGTCTGCTGAAATCTTGTAAACTCCCCTCCTTCTTAGTATTGAAGGGGCTGCTGCTTGTATGCTGAAAAATAAAACGAGATTCTATACTGTACACTTGTCAACTAAGGTGGCTAGCACTACTATAGGATAGGCTAGCTACTTGACCCACTCCCCTACCCCAGTGATCATATCAGTTCGTGGTGGTAAAATAAAAAAAGAGAGAGATAACGACCTAACGTCCGTTTCGGCGCTAGTAGAGCGCCTTTGTCAAAGGTGAGCCGGGTAGGTACCGTCAATTGATTTAAATATCCAGACAGGCAGGTCCGGCAGCCAATCCTGGCGCTGGGCGTGTTTGCCTTTTCGCGCCAAAGATCAGAATAGCTTATGGCCAATCCCTCGTCTATGCGTCCGCCCACGTAGGTATGAGTGGGGCGGGCACCAAAGACTTGAGGGGATGTCAATCAACGGCCAGCTCCAGTGTGCTAGGAGGAAACTCCTCCCCCCTGTGCTTAATTACCATAAGTCTCGCAATTCTCGTCGCAAGATATCCTGTATGAAATTGCAGTATACACAGAGATGGGAAACCCGTCTCTGAAGGATTAGATATCTGTGAGAGCAAGAGAATGGTAATCATAGATGTGCAATGTATCACTCTGAACCTCTAGTGATCTGAAATACTGGGCAACATGTCCAGATGGTTATAAGATCATAGTAATTGGGTCTCCACAGAGAATAAAGTGTGTATTAACCCCTTCCGTGAGCTTGAACGTAATTGGGCTCCCATAATCATCTTAGACATGAAAAGAGGGGTGTACAATCGCGAAGTGCACAAAATGGGGTGTGAAATATACTATAAAGTGGACAAAGTCCAATACTGCAGAGGCTTCCATCGAAACAAAAGGGGAAGGGGGGGGGTCAAAACATGTTTCTGTGTGGGAAACAAGCCCCTATTGTGTACACGATACAACGTGTACATTTAAAGGGACATGTTTATGCCACACTTATTTTTTGGCCAAATATTGGTCCATATGGGATGGATATCGGACAGTGTCTGCTGCAAAGTCAGACGGGTACCCGGTAAAACACGTGCTCAGTGTGTACAAAATAATATTTGTTGAAGGAAAGACATAAATACATAAATAAAGGAATGAACAACACATATCTATATACAAATTTACAGTGGTGAGTCATCATGATTCGATGAAGGGAGTGAAGGTGAAACCCTCATTCAGACCTTTGGGGGCTAATGTATCAAATTTGTAAATCCAGTAGCACTCCCTCCTTTTAAGCATCTGGTCTAGGTCTCCCCCTCTTTTTCCCAGCTGAATTTTTTCTATTCCCGCAAACTTGATACAATTTGGGGTGTCTATATGATTGGTTCTGATGTGCCTGGCGACTGACGTATCTCTGTTAGAGGTAACAGAGTGGATGTGTTCCATAATACGTCTTTTGAATGGGCGTATGGTCTTGCCCACATATTTCTTGCCGCATTTACACATTAGTAAGTAGATCATTCCCTGAGTGTTACAGTTGAAGAACTGTTTTATGGGATCTCGACAGAGTTGTTGTAGTTTGAAAGGGTTTTTGATCCTTTAGCGATATAGGTATAAGCGACACATCTCCCACATTGGTACGTGCCGTGTATAGTCAGCCAGGTGGTATTCGTTTTAGTTGATGTAGAGAGGTGACTGGGTACCAGCATTTCTTTAATATTTTTGCCTCTTCTCGCTGTAATGGATACCTTAGTAGAGATGGTGTCCTTTAGGTGTGGGTCTTGTGTTAATAACGGCCAAAACCGGCCCATCACCTTCTTTACCTCATTCCATCCGGCATCATAGCTCGCTACGCATCTGATCTGTTTCTCAGAGTCCAACTTGGGCTCATTAGCGAGCAGATCTTCACGATTGCAGTTAAGTGCTCTCTGGTAGGCGTGTTTTAGACACCTGTTTGGGTAGCCTCTCTGTTTGAATCTGCCTCTTAGTTCAGAGGCTTTTTGTTTAAAGTCCTCAATGGATGAGCAGTTCCTTCTTAATCGGAGATACTGGCCTAACCTCTTTTAAGGGGGATAGGGTGGTGACTCTCCCATCGTAGCATGCTATTCGTAGAGGTGGGCTTGCGGTATAAGGTGGTGGCAATCTCGAGGTTGTCAGTTATCCTAAAAGTACAATCCAAGAAATTGAGTGTCTGCCCTCCAAATTCCATGGTGAATCTGAGGTTGTTGTTGTTGTTTAGTGTCTCAACAAAGGCTATAAACTGTGATTGAGAACCTGTCCAGATGATAAGGATGTCGTCTATATACCTTTTCCAAAGGTGGATGTTGTCCGTAAAGATGGTATTGTGCTCTGTGAAGACCCATTCACTCTCCCACCATCCAAGGTGCAGGTTGGCATATGATGGGGCACATGATGGTAATATTTGCTTTGAAAAAGAAAGAAGTTATGGGTAAGGATAAACCTCAACAGATCTAGCACAAAAGTGGTATGAGTATTGTGTTCAGCGCCCCTCTTCCTGAGGAAGTATTCAATATGATCCAAACCACTGGAATGTGGGATGGAGGAATATAGTGCCTCAACATCCAGACTACATAGTGTTGAGCCCTCTGGTACTTTTACGGAAGTTAGGCACCTCACGGTATCTTTGGTGTCTTTTAGGTACAATGGTAAGTTTTCTACAAATGGGCGTAGAATTTTGTCCACGTATATACTGCCTCTGCTAGTAAAATTGTTTGTGCCTGAAACGATAGGTCTCGCTGTCAGGATTTCCTGCTGCTTGTGGATTTTTGGAAGGCAGTAAAATGTGGAAATTGTCGGATTTTTAATGTAGATAGCATTGTATTCTTCCTTCGAGAGTATGCCTTTGTCAAAGGCTTGATCCAACAAGGTCTTATAGTCCCTCTGATATCTCACAGACGGGTCAAGCGTCAATCGCTTATAGGTCATCTCATCATGAAGGTTTGTTTCAACCATCTGTACATAGTGCTTTCTGTTGAGGAGGACAATGTTACCGCCCTTGTCTGCAGGCTTGATTATAATTTTTTCATTGTCCTTGAGCTCACATAGTGCTCTCCACTCTCTTCCAGACAGGTTCCCCCTTGGTTGAACTGTCAACATGTCTGTATTTATCATATTGATTATACTAGTGGTGGAGTCTATGAATGTCTCAATATTCTTGAATTATCTGAAGTTGGGTGTGAACTTGCTCCTCAGACATAGGTCCGTATAGGGTGCTGTAGGGGTGGTGTCATTGTCTTCTAACAGGGATACCAATTCCTGTAGGCATTGATATTCCCTGGAATTGAACCCAAGTTCTTTAGCTCTCTTCTCATCTTTAAGTTTGAAGAACTTGTGAAGGGCTAGCTTTCTCCCAAATAAGTTAATATCCTTGATCCATTCAAAGTGATTGAATGGAGGTATTGGAACGAAGGACAATCCTCTCATTAGTACCTTAACTTGTATGGGAGTAAGAATGGCCTCTGACAGATTGACGACCCTCATATCGTCTTCTAATAGCGTCTGCGGGCTCGTCCCCTGTAACGAGTCTGTCTTTGGGTTTGGACTTCCCCCTCTCGGGGGGACTGTCCTAAAAAAGCCACCCCTTTCTTTAGGATGCCTTTCTTGGACTGTGGTATTAGGCTACCTGTTGGAGCAGCCACCTGTTCGCTATCGGTGTCAGAAGTCTCATAGTCTGATGTCATATATTGGTCAGAGTCTGCCCTTGTGGATTTTTTTAAAACGTCTGTATACCTTTCCCTTTTTGTAGTCATCATTGTCCCTGACAAATTTGCCGTGTTTGCGGCTTTTCACGTTATTTTGGTATTTATTCAAATTCTGTTGTAGCCTTTGTTCTTGTACAGTGAAGGAGGGATCATCTTTGTAACCCTGTATCCCCTCCACTGCTAGGTTTACTTTCTCATTCACCGTTTTCAACCTTTCGGACTCAAATCTAAGTAGAATGTCCATAAACTTATTAGAGCAGGTGTTTGCTGCTTCTTCCCATTCCTTCAGTAGGGCTGGGTCGTCTAGTTCTAAGTTGGGGATAGTTTGAATTCTCAACCCTCTTGGGATCATTGACTTGCTTAGGTATTTTTGTAATGAGGTCACCTCCCATCCCAGCCTGATTTGCTGTTTGCAAAGGTTTGATAGGGTTCTAAATTGAGCATTAATATTATCTTGCTCAGGTAAATAGGTCACATCTTTGTCTGAAAACACAGAATCTATGTCTGTGCACCACTGATTGGATCCTTTCAGCTGTGATAGAAAATCGGTCATGATGAATTAGCACTGTAATGATTACAGTAAATACGATCGCACACTCTAAGGGTACTAAAACCTCTAGTATTAGATAAACTTAGAAAAAGAAAGGCACCAAAGGTGCTGGGTTCCCAACAAGGGGAATAGAGTGTGTCTACAGAACTCAAAAGGGGGTAACCCTTGTATTTATACAAAAATAAGGAAAGCGGGTGCAATCCTTGGCTAAAAAGCTTCAGGAGCGCCAAGAGAAATAGTTCTGCAGAAGTTGTTCTGCTTTAAATAATAGTCTAAAATTCTTTAATTGCGGGTGGCATTAAAAACATGACCCCAAAAGAAAATAAATCAACAAATAAAACTAAGTGTACCATAACCACTAAATGCACTGGGGTGGGTCTAGATCACAGTATTGGCTAAGTTGTATAAAGTGAACCTGATGCCTCAAAGGAACAGTACCTTTGACAAAGGCGCTCTACTAGCGCCGAAACGGACGTTAGGTCGTTATCTCTCTCTTTTTTTATTTTACCACCACGAACTGATATGATCACTGGGGTAGGGGAGTGGGTCAAGTAGCTAGCCTATCCTATAGTAGTGCTAGCCACCTTAGTTGACAAGTGTACAGTATAGAATCTCGTTTTATTTTTCAGCATACAAGCAGCCGCCCCTTCAATACTAAGAAGGAGGGGAGTTTACAAGATTTCAGCAGTCTGTTTCCAGACAGTGTCCAGTATAGAATCTGGTTTCACTTTTCAGCACATAACCAGCAGTTCCTTCTTTACCTGATATACCACCAGTCTACTAGTATCCAGCACATAGTTTCTTTTTTCTCTCTTCCAACAGCATATCTATAGCTCCTTACATACTAGGGGCTCTCAACATACTAGTGGCCTTTATAAGTCTGTATCCTCACACTTTGGCTGACATATATTCTCTCTAGCAGACTCAAGGGTTATTTAGTATCGCTTGCTCAGTCACAAGACATTTTGCTGCAACATAGCTGAGCTTTCTATGTTATTCTACTGTCTGATACCTGGGACACATCTAGCTGCTACGTGACTGTGTCTCTACTGCACACAATACTTTTTCAGGTAGCAGAGCTGTTCCTTTGAGGCATCAGGTTCATTTTATACAACTTAGCCAATACTGTGATCTAGACCCACCCCAGTGCATTTAGTGGTTATGGTACACTTTGTTTTATTTGTTGATTTATTTTCTTTTGGGGTCATGTTTTTAATGACACCCGCAATTAAAGAATTTTAGACTATTATTTAAAGCAGAACAACTTCTGCAGAACTATTTCTCTTGGCGCTCCTGAAGCTTTTTAGCCAAGGATTGCGCCCGCTTTCCTTACAGTACACATCAGCCTCAATACATAGTAAAAACCAAAGAAAAACATGTTACTTGCGCTCTCTCCTTTATCCCTATGTATTTTTAAAACAAATGGAGGTCTTTTAGTTACCTCCAATGGCCATGAGAGGTTGAGCCCACCTGCCACATCAAGGCAGACCCCCCTAGGTGGGTCCTAACTCTAACCATTCACCTTGCTTCCTTGAGCCTCTGGCAAAAATCTCTAATGAGACAGAAAGGGGTATTTTTTTATATACACCTCTATACATTATTAATCCTTAATAGGGAACATATGGGATGGGCAGCTGCATTGTAACAAGGCTGAGTAATACAAAAATTGGATACAAATGCAGAAAGAAAAGTCCTGCGCTCAACTCCCATCACTACTGGGCGGCTGAAATGACTACAGTACACATCAGCCCCAATACATAGTAAAAACCAAAGTAAAACATGTTACTTGCGCACTTTCACAGCCCTTGTGATCGCTCTGACCTGGAGTCAGAGTGATCACACATGCTGCAGTGAAACCCGATCTGTTTCCCTGCAGCTCCAGTGCTGATCTGTCTCTGGCTGTAAAAAAAAAAAGTGTTTGTAGCAAAATCCCACCCCCCCTCACCTCTTTCAAATAAAATTTAACCCCTTCCCTGCCCTTTGATCACTGCTTGCAGTGATCAAAATACAGATCACAGTATTTCACTGTGATCTGATTTTTTTCTTTATAAACCCTGAGGGTTAACTTTTATTTTTTTTAATCCTCAGGGGTTAAATGTATTTAATTAATTCTTTTAAATATTTTAAAATATTTATTTATTTAGCTAAGGTGGGTAGAAGTTAGTGGGGAAATTTGGGGATTCACGGTTAGGCTAGTTAGGGGTTAAAAGTTAAAAAAATAACAATAAAAAGTTAAAAAACACTTTTGAAAAGTTGAAGCAAAGTTTTAAAATAGTAAAATAAGTTGTTAAATGCTAAATAAAACTTTTTAAAAGTTAAAAAAAAACTTTTAAAAAGTTAAAAAAAATGTTTAAAAAAGGGGGAAAATGCGTATTACCGCTACACTTGGTACAGGCTAGCGAAAAAATGATACCACGGTAAGGTTTCAAATATGCCTTTTGAAACACCCTGGGGTGTCTTCTTTAGGAAATGGTATGCCTTTATGGGGTAGCTGGAATAATTAACCTACAAACACACCTCCAAAGTGGGGTATGGACACAGCGTAAAAATTTAAAGTTTGAAAAAACTTAAATGGCTGTGTCTCAAATGTGCCCCTTCAATGTCCGCATATACTTGGCAAAGGTACATATGGGGGTATTGCTGTGCTCAGACGACATAGCTGAGCAAGATAGGAAGTATTATATAGCCGTAGCACACATAAGGTTTGCAAAATATACAGTACAAACTCATTGTGTGTGTAAAAAAGGCAGTAAAAAATGCTTATTACCACTACACTTGGTACAAGCTAGCGGAAAAATGATTTCACGCCAAGGTTCAAAATACATCTTTTGAAATACCCTAGGGTCTCTTCTTTAAGAAATGGTATGCCTTTATGGGGTAGCTGGAATAATTAACCTACAAACACACCTCCAAAGTGGGGTATGGACACAGCGTAAAAATGTAAAGTTTGAAAAAACTTAAATGGCTGTGTCTCAAATGTGCCCCTTCAATGTCCGCATATACCTGGCAAAGGTACATATGGGGGTATTGCTGTGCTCAGACGACATAGCTGAGCAAGATAGAAAGTATTATATAGCTGTAGCACACATAAGGTTTGCAAAATACACAGTACAAACTCACGGTGTGTGTCAAAAAAGCAGAAAAAATGCTTATTACCACTACACTTGGTACAAGCTAGCAGAAAAATGATCCCCCACTAAGGTTCAAAATATGCCTTTTGAAATACCCTGGGATGTCTTCTTTAAGAAATAGTATGCTTTTATGGGATAGTTGGAATATATAGCCTGCTAAAAAACTTCAAAGTGGGGTAACAACACAGCGTAAAAATTCAAAGTTTGACAAAACCTGCAATGGCTGTGTCTGAAATGTGCCCCTTCAACGTCCCCATATAACTGGCAAAGGTACATACGGGGGTATTGCTGTACTCAGACAACATAGCTGAGCAAAATATAAAGTATTATAAAGCCGTAGCACACATAAGGTTTGCAAAATATACAGTACAAACTCACTGTGTGTCAAAAAGGCAGAAAAAAAATGCTTTTTACCACTGCACTTGATACAAGCTAACGGAAAAATTATCCCACGATAAGGTTCAAAATTTGCCATTTGAAATACCTTTGGGCGTCTTCTTTAAGAAATAGTATGCCTTTTTGGGGTAATTGGAAAAAGCAGCCTGCTAACATATTTAAAAATAGAATACGGACCCGTTAAAACTCTCCATGTAAATTCACACTTAAAAACCTGAACTTATCACATCTCTTTCACAGCACTGTAACTTCACAAAATAGTGTCTGGGTCATATATTGGGCATATTGTTTTACTCAGAAGAGGTAACTGAGCATACTTAGGGGGAATTTATGACAGTGGCACTTATCAAATGTAAGAAATACCCAGCGAAAATGTTACATGTATGTAAAAAAATTTAATTTTTTTTTCTCACCACAAAATTTGAAATAAATTGGTGAAAATATGGTGGCAAGTTAAGGTATAATATATGCCTAATAACATACCCTTGGGTGTCTGCTTTCTCAAATGGAAGGCCTTTATGGGGTTATTTGAACAGTCAAATGGCTATAATGCCACAAATTCAGACATATGACCATCTATGAAAATTCCAACTATAGAAACTGAAATAGCATGGTCTCCTATATGGCACTGTAGCTTCACAGAATAGGGGCAAAGGTATACAATGGGGGTATCGTTGTACTCAGCAGATGTAGCTGACGGGGTTCTGTACAGGGATAGCACACACTAGATTTACGAAATACACATTACAAAAACCTTGTTATATGTGAATATGCCAAAATAGAGAAAAAACACAATTTTACTCCAATATTTAGCAGAGATTGGCGGGGAAATGGCTACGCAAAAAGTGTCAAACTAACCTTAGGTAAATAGCCTGTGATGTCTACTTTATATAAATATATACTTTTGTGTGGCAATTTTGTTTCCTGTAATGGGTATTAAACTTCCAAGACAAACATATCAACTTCTAAAATTGTTTCACATTGAAATTTTATTTTAGACCTTGTAGTTTGTGACCTGTAACTTTCAAAATAAACTGAAATCCTACACATATTATGTACTTTGTAAATCAAGACACATAAATTAATTGATTTTATTAAAGACACGGAGGCTCATATTATGCATAACTCTTTCTTTATTTCCTCAGCAGCAAAGATAGAGGAATATAAATATTGTCAAAAATGAAAGAAAAACTGTATAGGCATAACGGGTAGCCGATCACATGGTAGAGGAAGTGGCTATATAAGTCCTGTGTCTCCCACAATCCTCCTCTTTCTTTGCTGCTTCCTCAGACAGATAAGTGTTTTTGCTTCTCTCTGACTTAATTTTGATAATCGTTTACTTGTATTGATTTTTCGTTGTATACTGATTTATGGCTTGTACAGTTTTTACCTGTTACCGCTAGCGTTCCCCCTGGGACCCCTTAGTGCTCTTCTCCCTACCCGGGGATTCCTGTAGCCTGCCCTTCCCTCCTCCTCGTGCTTCCGCACGGCTGCCGGCTCTGTGCTTTTGCCGCGACCGCTCTGTTTTCGGCCGCGGCTGCGCACGCATTCTTCCCCGCTCGCGGGCGGGCTCGGCGGGTCGGGTGCACGAGCCCCTTCCCCCGCCGGGTGCCCGGTCGCGTGCGCCTTCCCTCACGTGCGGCGGCCATCTTGGACGGACCTCGATCCTTCCCCTGTGCTGCCGTGCGGTCACCTTTGCTTTGCCGGGTCCCCTGGGAACGCTAGACGGTCTGTGTGTATCGCTTTCTGTGGGTTACTCAACCCTTTGCTCTCCTTCATTCACCTTAGTGTCATTTAGCGGTTTATTTTCTTTAATTGCCCACTACAGCTTTACATCATGCAGGATAGGGAGGATGGGCCTACAGGTCCCCCTGGGGATCTCCACTCAGACAGTGCTGAGGGTGCTATGGCCTCCCAAGAGTTTCAGGCCATGCTGGAAGCCACTATGGCCTCCTCCATTCAGAAGGCTATTGCCTCGGCCATGGGGGCTGTTACTACTTCTTTTTCGCAATCCATGCACTCCCTGGTTTTGCCTGCTCTGGCCTCCCCCGCCCCTACGGGTGTGGGGTCCCCCTCCCCTGCTCAGACTGTGCCTGGAGCCCGTAAGGCAAAGGCCAAGTCCAAACATGTCGGCTCCCACTCCTCGATGCAGGTTCTACCTGCCATGACTGACACGCTTGAGGCGGTCACAGATGGCGCACACCCCACGCGCAAAAGAGCCCCTGGCCGGGCTAAAAAGGCTAGATTATGGAAACGGGCTAGAGCCCTTGATGATGGGTCGGATACCGACCGGAGTGTGGAAGAGGAATCCGACTATATGGAGTATGACTCCTTTGATGATGATGATGTATCTGGCGAGGATTTGCCCCTTACGGGCGTTAACCCATCAGAGTCCTCCGCCAAGGCCCGGGGTCCAGTATTAGGCCCCTCTGGGGATGACAAAACGATCCTTGATCCTCAGGGTAACCCCCTGTTCGACCCAGACGACCTGCGTCACCCCCGGTCCGCTGAATGGGTCCCCCCGGATCATATTGCCCAGTATGTGGCCAAACGTATCCGCACACCCCTTTCCAGAGAAGGCCGCAATAAACTACGGGCCGAATGCCCACGCCCTTCTCTCCCGGGCGCTGCGGGTAAAACCCCAGATATTGACCCACAGATTGCCCAGTTCCTGGGTAAGTCGGGCTGGAAGCCCAAAAAGGGTCTGGACAATTCCCTGAAGGGATGCCAGGACAAGATCCTGGATACACTGGGACCCCTCTCGAAGCTCTATGAGCTTCTAGATGCTGCTAAAGCTGGTGATTCAGTTTTGGACGTGGACATGGCCATAGGTTGGGTCCAACGGGCCATATGCTTGCTGGGGAACGCCAATACGGCGATGTCTACGGAAAGGCGTAAGGCGATATTATTAAAAATAGACCCTAAGCTGGCCACTATGACTGTGGCGGAACCTGACCCGACAGAAGAGGGTTTACTGTTTGGTACCTCCTTCGTTAAAGACATGGGGTCGTATGTCAAGACCTTCACGGCAATTGACAAGGCGCAGGCGAGCATGAAACGTAGCAGGAACCGTCCACCCGGCCGGGGTTTCCGAGGCGCATTCCGCACTACCAGAGGTTCCTTTTTTCCCTCCCGGGGTTTTCAGGACCAAAGGACCCCTCCCTTCTTCCCAGCCAGAGGTCGGGCTTGGGGCTCCAGATACCCCCGCAGTGGTACCACCAGCAGACGTCCTTACGGTGAGTACCCTTTCTTTCCCTCCCGTTCAGGTAGCGGGGAGGCTGGCCTTATTTTACCGAGAGTGGACGAAGCTCACCTCGGATGCTTGGGTTCTGCAGTGTGTAAAGGGGTATCGCCTGGATTTTGTTTCAGTGCCTGTCCAGTTTTATTCCCCCAGAGAACTGTCCCTTCCACGGGAACAAGACGAGATGATCTCCGCGGAGGTCGGGGAGATGCTCTCCAAGGGCGCTATAGAGGAACTGCCATTCGCCGCCAAGGGCTTTACGAGCAATCTGTTCCTGGTGCCCAAGAAAGGAGGCGGAGTTCGCCCTGTAATAAATCTTCGTCCCCTCAACGCCTTCCTACGTTACCAACACTTCCAGATGGAAGGTATACACTGCCTCAGGGACCTTCTGCGCCAGTCGGACTGGCTGGCCAAACTAGACCTGAAGGACACTTACTTCACGGTCCCCATTGCTCTGGAATTCAGAGATTATCTCCATTTCACATGGCACGGGCGGCGTTGGCGCTTCACCTGCCTGCCCTTCGGTCTCTCTTCGGCTCCCTGGTGCTTCACCAAGCTTATGAAGCCGGTGGTGGCGTTCCTCCGTACCCGAGGGGTTCGCCTCATTGTTTACCTGGACGACATTCTGATTTTGTCCCAATCGAAGGAGGATCTCCTTCTACACCTGGAATGGACTACCGCCCTGCTACAGAAGTTGGGTTTTCTGATCAACTGGGACAAATCGGTCCTGGACCCCGCCCAGTCCATAGAGTTCCTGGGGTTCAGAGTGGACTCCGTCCAACAGTTCCTGTTTCTACCGAGTTCCAAGGTGAAAGCCATTCAGAAGGAGATTCGAAGAGCTCTGCATGTCGCAGACTTGTCCATCAGACAGCTGGCGAGAATAATTGGCCTTCTCGCGGCCTCTATTCAGGCGATCTTCCCGGGCCCACTACACTACCGGGCCCTCCAACGACTCAAAGGGTCACACCTTCGGTCAGGTCACTCCTACGAGTCTCGGATACGCTTGGACGCAGAGTCCAGAGACGAGTTGGTGTGGTGGTTAGCACACATGGAGACGTGGAATGGGAGAGCCATCTTCGGCTCCATCCCGGACGTAGTGATCGAATCCGATGCCAGCTTGCACGGCTGGGGTGCTCGTTGTGGCGATGTTTCCACAGGAGGCAGATGGTCCGACGTGGAGAAATCGTTGCACATCAACTGCCTGGAACTCCTGGCTGGGGCTTTCGCGATCCGCAGCCTTACCCCAGGACGGGCGAATTGCTTCGTTCTCCTCAAGATGGACAACGTATCAGCGGTCCGCTACATAAACCACCTGGGGGGTACGAAGTCCAAGATGTTGGAAATTCTGGCGAAAGATTTCTGGCAATTCTGCCTCTTCAACAAAGTTTCGGTAACAGCGGAACACATTCCGGGCCTAGACAATTCGGGAGCGGATTGGAATTCCAGACACTTAAGAGACTCTGGAGATTGGCGTCTACACACTTCGGTGTTCCAGAGCCTGGACATGTTGTGGGGAAAGTTCCAGATGGATCTGTTCGCATCTCGACTGAACACTCAACTGCCGAAGTTCTTCAGTTGGAGGCTGGATCCGGCAGCGGTGGCGACCGATGCCTTCCTTCAAGAATGGCCGCGGGGTCTGCTGTACGCATTTCCTCCATTCAACATGATAGCGCGCACGATCTCGAAACTGGTTCGCCACGACTGTCGTGTAGCGCTAATCACCCCGCTTTGGAGATCTCGACCATGGTTTCCCCGCTTGATGGAGTTGTCGATCGATTATCCTCGGTTGATTCCAACCTTCCAGGACCTCCTTCTAGACCCGGATGGGAACCCACACGGGCTAGTATTACAACACCAGCTACCCCTGATAGCGTGGTTCCTTTCAGGGGACCTTGGATTGTCCCGGACGTTCCGCAGACAACTCTCCTACTCCTCGATAACGCCTGGGCCCCAGGCACACGAACTGCCTATCGAACTTCATGGAGATCGTGGTCTGGTTGGTGCATGGAACGGGCAGTGGATCCCGTATCTGCCCCTCTACCTTTGATCCTGGAATTCCTCACGTCCCTGTTTGACTCAGGCAAGGCGTACCGCACGATTAACCTCTCCCGCTCGGCTATCTCGGCCGGACACAGGGGTTTGGATGGTTCCCCTGTCGGCAGGCATCCTTTTGTATGTCGTCTTCTCAAGGGTATCCACCTTGCTCGTCCTCCTCGGCCTCGCTTCTCTGCCTTTTGGGACGTTAACGTGATGTTGCAGTTCCTCTCCTCATGGTACCCTAATCAGGAGCTGACTTTGAAACGACTGTCATCCAAGTTGGTAATGTTACTCTGTTTGATCTCTTGCAAGAGGGTGTCTGACGTCAGGGCCATGGATTGGGACGCCGTTGCATTCACCCAAGAGGGTGTTACTTTTGATATATCCAGGAGGACTAAATCTGCATCCAAGTCTTTTTCGTATCCCAGGTTTTCTGGCTGTCCGGCGCTCTGTCCGGTGGATTGCCTCAGAGTTTACCTGGATGTCACGAGTTCCCTTCGCTCTGCCGATCTACACGATTTGTTCATATCTTTCAAGTCGCCTCATCGACCGGTTTCTACACCTACCCTGGCACGTTGGATACGTGAACTGTTATCCTCTGCGGGTATAGACACCTCTGTGTTTACGCCCCATTCTGTACGAGGAGCGATGGCTTCTAAAGCCTCCTCAGTCGGGTGTCGTCTGGAGGATATTATGCGGGCGGCAGATTGGTCCAGAGAATCGACTTTTAGAGACTTCTATTTCAGACCTATTGAACACATCGCATCTCGAGTAGTTGCACAGCTTTGAACTTGCATAATATGAGCCTCCGTGTCTTTAATAAAATTCCCAGATTTTACTAGTAACATGACGTAAAGTCATGATTTTATTAAAGACACGGAGGCGAGTATTATTCCCTCCCGCCCTCCCGGTGTGGAATGGGGATACGAGATGCTTGAGACTCTACGGGTTTTTTGCTGTTCAATTAGGTATGTATTGATTATATGTGTTTATTTATATGATTGGATGGTTTGGTACGTCTTATTATGTTTACTAATTATTTATCTTTTGTATTTCAGAATCCAGTTTATTGTTTGTGACTCCTTACAATGTTGTTTGGTAAGTCTACAGTTTTGAGTCTGGAAATTACCATATTTCTCTGTCTTTTTTAGCTTGATGTTGTCGCATTGTTCCTGTTTCCTGTGCTGATCAAGTAGGACATCGTTCTTCTTACCTGGTCTTCGGTTTTCGCAGGAAAGAGGGGGATTGTGGGAGACACAGGACTTATATAGCCACTTCCTCTACCATGTGATCGGCTACCCGTTATGCCTATACAGTTTTTCTTTCATTTTTGACAATATTTATATTCCTCTATCTTTGCTGCTGAGGAAATAAAGAAAGAGTTATGCATAATACTCGCCTCCGTGTCTTTAATAAAATCATGACTTTACGTCATGTTACTAGTAAAATCTGGGAATTTTGAATTACTTTTCCTAAGCTGTACATATTATGCACACATTATTATTGCCAAAACGTGGGGAAAAAAGTGGGTTTTTTTTGTTTTTTCCACATTATTTTGCATTTTTTTGTAATAAATGAGAATTTATACATGTATAGGTCACATCAAATTAAAGCCCTTTTTTTGTCTAAAAACGGTATATAATATGTGTTGGTACAATAAATGAGAGAGATGCAAATTGCATTTGAACACAAACAGCAAAAAATGCAAAAATTGCTTGTGTCCTTAAGGGTATGTCCAGCTTCTGAAGCTGTGTCCTTAAGGGGTTAAACAGTTAATTTAGTCATATTTAAATTGTCTAGTAAGCATTAATACAAAACAATAATGCATGTGGCACAGAAAATATCAAAGTTAATCAAGTGTAGTTGTATAATATCTCCAAAATGGCTATAAAATTAGTAATTATTTCTCATAGGGTACATTTTACAGAGAATATCTTTTAACAATCTCTTCCCCCTATATATGCCAATACTATTTTCGGCTATCTTTAAATGACGACGGTTGTCTAATAGCTAATACATACTGTTTACTCTCTAAGATGGTATATAATGTTAACTTTATTAAAGGAATAGTTGAAGATTTACAATGTCTTAGAATGTAAGCTCGATCGAGCAGGGTCCTCTTCAACCTATTGTTCCTGTAAGTTTATTTGTAATTGTCCTATTTATAGTTTAATCCCCTTCTTAATATTGTAAAGCGCTACGGAATCTGTTGGCGCTATATAAATTGCAATAATAATAATAATAATAATAATAATAATGTCTTGGAACAATAGAAGTGGCAGCAATCAATATATGCCCTGTAATGATTCCATGAATGCAGTTTTTTTTTAATATATATCACTATGGTTTTTTTACAGGAAAATTGAGACCAAAGATAATGAGGCAAAATCAAAGCATAATATTTGAATTTATTCTTCTTGGATTCCAAGAGAAACCAGAAGTGGATGTCGTACTGTTTATGCTATTTCTCTTGATATATGCATCAACACTGGTTGGTAATTTTCTCATTCTGGCTGTTATCTGCAGTAATTCAAGTCTTCATTCTCCAATGTACTTTTTCATTGCAAATTTTTCTTCTCTGGAAGTTCTTCTTACATCTAGTGTCATCCCAAAGATCCTAGTAAGCATATGTTCTACTTACAAATCCATTTCTTATTTAGGATGCTTGCTACAGTCTTTTTTTTATTTTTCCTTTGGATCAACAGAACTTCTGATTATGGCCATTATGTCAATAGATCGCTATATAGCTATATGCAAACCTTTGCAATATTCTACAATAATGAATCGCCATATGTGTGCATGCTTGGGGATAAGCTGTTGGTGTACTGGATTCATCTTAATTCTTTTACCTGCAATACTGATGTTTCAAATGAAATTCTGTAATAGTAGCATTATTAACCATTTCTTTTGTGACAGTAAGCCACTACTGAGGTTGACTTGTACAGACTCAAGTATTATTGCAACCATAAATTTTTTGATTTCTACTGTAATAGTTTTGAGCTCCCTTATGACAGTCCTGTTCACATATATTCACATTATTATAACGATAGT
Organism: Pelobates fuscus; assembly: GCF_036172605.1. NCBI lineage: Eukaryota > Metazoa > Chordata > Amphibia > Anura > Pelobatidae > Pelobates > Pelobates fuscus. Next base: position 163,549,451 of record NC_086321.1, on the reverse strand, counting down.
TAGGATGTCATCAGTTACTGGAAGGCAGAAGTCATTTTCTACCTGTGTCTCTCACCTTATGCTTGTAGCTCTGGCCTATGGAGGAACCATATTCATCTATGTTGTGCCTAATCAAAGTTATGCTTTAGATAAAAATAAATCAGTTGCAGTTCTCAATATATTTGTCACTCCTGTCATCAGCCCCTTCATATTTACACTGCGCAATATAAGTGTGAAAATAGCAATTAAAAAAACTCTTAAAAAAATGTTAAATATTTTTATAAGGAAACAATAAGAATGATACATAAGCTACTTAATTCTGATGTCAACAGTAATCCCTATTAAAGTGAATGGTGACATTACCCATCCAAAATTATGAATGTATTTATTTTTTCCTCTGCATAAATAATATAAATAATGTTATACCCACACAATCACAGTTGTCAATTTAGAGGAAATTTGCTTACTAAAGTTTTCATGGTAACGTTAAAAAAACCAAAACTCAACGTAACACAGAGTAAAGATGCAATAATTCCCACGTAAATTAATTGGGACCTTTTTCTTAGAGTGTCTGTATAGGTCGGTCTATGTGTGTGCCAGTGAATGTTTGTGTGTATGGTCAGTGTGGTTTTGGGTTATTATAGAGGTCAGTGTAAATATATGGATCACTGTGTCAGTGAGTGTATGATAATGAACATCAGTTTGTGTGTGTGTGTGTCTTTGTTAATTGGTGCATCTATACCTTTAATAGGTATACATACATATATACATGTGTGTGGATGTATATGTAGGTGTGCATGTACATATATTTGGGCATTTGGATGTATTTATTTCTATATTGTTGTATGTACTTGTGTATACTTGTACATACACACTACTTGTGTATATGTATATGTACATAAGTGCGAGTATGTGCATGTGTCTGTGTATGCTGTATATAGGCCTTCATGCACCTCCTGTAACTCTTGGATGGGAATTCATGCATTCTTAATATTAATATGAGTAATTAATTTGTTTTTACTCCTCTTTCTAGCACCATCTTCTGCACTGTTTGCTTTTTTTTTCTCTTTCTCCACCCTCACTCTGTGATCTTCACAGAAGATATTTACAACCCTATGCAAAAATGGTGTCTATTTTCTATCAAACCTGTGTCTTATCTGCACTCATGTTGCTTTAACCCCTGTATCACAACTCAACTTTAAATTCCATGTGTCGTCTTGCTCAGGAATGCTTTAGACTTGAGAATGGGAGGTTCTCCCGAAAGCTTGTCATTAAAACATTCTGTTAGTCCGAAGGGCGGAGCCTAACTGCCGAAGCGAGCGGACGCACCTAATAGAAGCTCCGAGCACAAAACGGGGAAACTGAACAAAATTACCCTCACCGACCCCTGCACAGCCGTGGGAACTTACCAAGATCCATGGGACGGAAAAATAAAAAAACAACGACTGACAAACCTGCTTTGGGGCTGACAATCGGAGATATGTGGAGGCAGGCATGCAGCACCAGCGGCTCCAATATAGCAGCTCTCCATGGAGGCTGCTCAGACTTCTCGGACGACTGCTCAGGGGAAGACTACCCCACAGCCCCAATCCCGATGCAGAAGGCGAAAATTAATAAAACTGGAGCGGATTCTGACCCGGTCACCACAGGGATTTTAAAATCATTACTTGCAGATTCTGGCAGACGTCACAGCCCTCCGGGGTGAACTACAGGGCCTGACAGGCTGCATAAACTCCTTGGAAGACTCCTCAAAAAAAACCCTAAGGGACATTTCCTCATTGCAAAAAGCCGTGCAGGACTTGCAACACCAGCACGCATTACACGAACGCCGCTTTGTGGCCCAAGAAGATGCCAGACGAAGAAACAACCTCAAAATTAGAGGGATTCCTGAGGAGGTGCCAGAAGCTGAGCTGCAACAGGTACTCAGGCGCATACTTACAACCATACTACCACCCGGACAGGCCAAAGCTATCACCCCCACATACCTCTTCCACGTCCCCAAACCCGCCAGAGCCCCAGCTACAGCCACAAGAGATACAATAATCACCTTCCGGACTGGGAAGGACAAAATGGTGGTCCTTTCAGCTCTCCGGGATAAAAACCCCCTCCAGCTGGACAATATGGCACTTACATTTTTCGCCGACATATCCAACGGAACCCTAGCATGGCGCAGGTCACTCCGACATCTTACGTCCCTTCTCCAACGACAAAAAATAAGCTACAGATGGCGGCCTTCCCAAATACTCCTGGTACAACATGGAGCCAACACACATCGGATACAAGGCACCCAGGACACAGCGGATCTCTTACAGTCGCTAGGCCTACCACAGGACTCACTCGCCCAAGACGGCACCCACAAGCTAAACTCGCCCACCCAAAATTGGGATCCAGCAAGAATCATCCCGTTCCTCCCGCGAGGCTCCACGCCTGACACCTACGCCTCAATCACCACCTAACCAGGAACGATGGGCAGCACCCACTTGCCATAAAGGAACATGAAGTGCCTTCCTAGAACTGTTGCGAACCGTTTTTGGGGTTCACTTTATTTAACGTTGTTTTACTTTATTTTATTTTTTATCTAATTTTTTGTTATTTATTTTTTTTTTCTTTAAAAATACAGGGAGGAAACATTTAAAAAAAATCAGGGAGGTATGACTTAGGGAAATATATAATATTATCACTCTCGGTTAGCTGTCTAACACACTGAAATTCTGGAAGTTGTTGCAAGATATTTCATAGTTCAAAGCATCATGATGACGTTTTATAATGAATACATTTAGAAAGTGTGAAAAGAATATTAGCCCAGTTTGGAACCCCTTTACTAGTAAAATTATCCAGCCATCATTCCCCATGCTATCAATGTGTGTCAGTTAACGGTGTTAGCAGACATAGCTTTCAACAATACATTAGCATGTACTTGGAATAATTTTGAACTAATTTATGTTTGTCAATATGATACTTTTTTATATATCCGTGATATTTTTATACACTTCTAAAATGTAACTAAAACTAGGGCATAAATAAAGCCCCTTTAAACATCCGATAGTTAAAATGACCTGTATACACTTAGCTGCTCTTCAGCTATACTTTGTCAAACAATGTAAACCAAAAGAAGGAATGGTTTGCTGTATAGTACAACATTAAGGTTTCCCCGAGAGCAACGTGCTTTGATTGCAAACTGGATTAGGTCTTCCAGATATGTTTCAGTTTGTACAATATAAAATATTTATTGCTATATTTCTGAAATGTTTACTACTTACTATACTCTGCTAATCTTCTTATTAAACCTCCTATGTTAAGGATCCAAGGTGACGTTAATGCATACTGGTGTAAACGTTAATAGTTAATAATTAATCTTACGTGAGACTAAGCTTGAATTATCTTACTCTATAGTTTAAAACCACATCTCCTGTGTGGCGAAACCAACCTCGCCACTGGGCCCTGGAGAAGCCTGTTTGCCCGCCTCCTACCTGCTGACTATGTCCCCTGGATTATTTGGGGCATATTGTATTTTATTGTGCGACTGCTGGCCCTTTAAGTACAGTGAATGGTATTTTATTGTACTGCTGCTGGCCCTTTAAGAACTGTCTGGGGACATATTGAGACTCCGGGTAACAATACCCTTTAAGACTATGGCCCCTGAAAAGGAATGGACTTTTATTGGGTGTATGGCCCTTTAAGAACCGTCTGGGAACATCTTGTAACTTTGGTGAACAATGCCCCTTTAAGACTATGTCCCCAGACCTGTAAAATAACTTGCCCCTGGCTTTCTCCCACTTGGTTCAGTAAATAGGGCTTACTGAACCAAGTACCACACAGGCAGACCACCCAGAAGTTAAAGTGTGCAGGCAATTTACCTCCCAGGCTGTGAGGTTACTGCAGGTTAATTTCACGTGGCGGCGGCCATCTTTGTTCAGTCAAATGCGGTCAGCGGTGTATGCTAAAGATTCTGTGGAACTAAAATCGGCTACACATTTTACCGAACACCGCTGACCCTTACCTTCTTCCATACTGAACTTGCAGCTCCAGAGACTAAGTCCCGTTCGAAATGGGACTTGGTCGTTTTTTCGCATGAAATTGACCGGCCGCACAGCCCAAATCTATGGAACTGTTTTGGGCAGGAAAATGTGCTTGCGGTCGGTCATAAAGGGACCTCCAGCTAACTTTTGATCCACTGGAGGGATTTGTCTGATACATTGGATGTATGGATTTAAAGTTATAGCACATGTATAAAAACTGTAGTTTTCCTGGCTGTAATAATTATGTTAACTGGTTATCTGAGGGGAGGGGATGTGTGGGTTGTACCATGTATGTGATTGGTTATTTTATGCCTCCCCCTGGGTGTGGCCTGTAAGTGTACAAGTGTAATAAAAGCCAGGCTGGATGAGCCAGTCCAGAGTTCCTGTTTTACCCTCAAAGTGAAGTGTCGTCTCATTATTGGGGGAAGGATTTATTGCATGCTGTTCCAGTTTGACTGCTAGGAGTGCAAGCCTATTCGTATGGTTCCTATTCAACGGTCTACAGCATTCAGAGGCTTGAGAGGATTTATATGCTTCTCTGATTCAGTGATTGTGGTGTCTGCCAGAGTGCTTGGAGTCCTCAGGAAGCGCTAGGAGCATCCATTAACGGAGGTACCAAGTCGGGGTGCCAGGCGATCCGTTACATCCTGTTTTGACATAACTGTTACAACTCTGATATCAATATAAAAAATGTGCTGTCAAATCATATGCCATGTCAATTCCACTGTACCTAACTGGCCTGCTATTGCTATTGTGGCATAGTAAGGCAAGATATTACCTGTTTTAACATGCACAAAAAATAAAGAATTAAAAAAAATAAAAAAATTCTGTTAGTTCAATAATTAAGGTATTACAATATACAACTTGTATCTGTTTTTTACATCAACATCTAATATGGCTACAATCTCTACTTGAACACTATATATATATATATATATATATATATATATATATATATATATATATATAATACAATGTGAGCAAGGGATATTACTTTGCTGCAGAGGGATTTAGAGAGATGGGGGACTGGGCACTCAAATGGCAGATGAAATTGACTGCAGAACAATGCATAAAATGTTATACACTTCAGGCTAAATAATGCACAAGCAACTTACACCCTAAATCAGGGCCGGACTGGGAAAAAAATTTGGCCCGGGCATTTTTCACTCATAGCGGCCCCCTGAGAAAGGGGCGGGGCCAGAGAGGGTATGTTTTGTCATCACTAATGACAAGCACACCCCCTCTCAAAGTGAGCATATTAGTGCCATGCGCAGAGCCCCGCTGAGGAGCTCTAGCATTAGAAAAAGGCCCTGTATTTGTTCTGAACAGTGCAAGCAAATTTAATAACAAGCTTGCGCTGTGTTTGCTTTTAACTTGTCTCTGGTGTCTCCATAAGTGGGATACCAGCGGACAAAAGGGCCAGAAAAGCGTATGGTGCATGTGTTTGGAGCCTGCTTGTGGGATTGCGTGTGTGTTGAGTGAGTTGATTGTGGTGTGGTATTGTGTAAATAGGTCAATTTAATTTGTGTTTGTGGTGTAATATGTGGGGCTGTAGCAAGTGTTTATAGGGGGCATAGTGTGTATAGGGGATGTAGCGAGTGTGTGCATATGGGCTGTAGTGTGTGTAGGGGTTGTAAAGAGTGTGTGTTTAGAGAATGTAGTATGTGTTTGCTTACAAGGAATGTAGTGTGTGCATAGGGGATCCAGCGTTTGTATGTCAGGAATGTAGTGTGTGTAGGGTATCTTGTGTGTAAAGGACCCAGAGTGTGTATAGGAGATTGTGTGTGTGTGTGTTTGTATAGAGGATTCAGAGTGTAAATAGGGTAAGGGATCTAGCATGCATCTGGAGCGTAATGTGTGTAGTGGTGCTGTAGTATATAATATTGTAAAGCGCTACAGAATCTTTTGGTGCTATATAAATGGCAATAATAATAATATTATGCATGCTGCACCCTTCACACATACGCACAGCACACCCAACACACTGCACCCTTCACACATACAATACGTGTATATATATATATATATATATATATATATATTTGGACGTATTGTATGTGTGAAGGGCGCAGTGTGTTGGGTGTGCTGTGTGTGTGTGTGTGTGAGGATTGTAGTGTGTGTGTAAGAGGGGTGCTGTGTGTGTTTGAGGGTGTTCTTATCTACTGTCACATTCTATGTTTCTATTTTTTTGTCTGTTAACTTACTGAGTGTTATTTTATATATTATACATACGTGTGTGTGTGTTGTATATGTGTGAGAGTGTGCTGTGTGTGAGTGTGTTGTGTGACTGAAGGTGATGTGTGTGTCTGAGGGTGCTGTGTGAGTGAAGGTGCTGTGTGTGTCTGAGGGTGCTGTGTGTGTGTGTGTGTCTGATGGTGCTGTGTGTGTCTGAGGGTGCTGTGTGTGTGTGTCTGAGGGTGCTGTGTGTGTCTGAGGGTGCTGTGTGTGTGTCTGAGGGTGCTGTGTGTGTGTCTGAGGGTGCGTCTGAGGGTGCGTCTGAGGGTGCTGTGTGTGTCTGAGGGTGCTGTGTGTGTGTCTGTGAGTGTGTTGTGTGACTGAAGGTGATGTGTGTGTCTGAGGGTGCTGTGTGAGTGAAGGTGCTGTGTGTGTCTGAGGGTGCTGTGTGTGTGTGTGTCTGATGGTGCTGTGTGTGTCTGAGGGTGCTGTGTGTGTGTGTCTGAGGGTGCTGTGTGTGTCTGAGGGTGCTGTGTGTGTGTGTCTGAGGGTGCTGTGTGTGTGTGTCTGAGGGTGCTGTGTGTGTGTCTGAGGGTGCGTCTGAGGGTGCTGTGTGTGTGTCTGAGGGTGCTGTGTGCTGTCTGTGTCTGATTGTGAGTGTGCTGTGTGTGAGTGCATATAGCACAATTATTGAATAAATGTTTTTTTTTATTATTATTTATAAAAACTAAAATGATGTATCCCACCCCCTCCCTTCTTACCTTTAGCCTGGGAGGGGGTGGGAAGCCGGGTTTCCATAGGGGGGTGCCTGGTGTCATGGAGGGTGCCGTTCTGCCTAATCCCTGGTGGTCCAGTGGTGATCTCGCGAGATCTAAGCGTTGCCGCGGTTACCGCGGCAACGCTCAGACCTCGCGAGAGGACCCGGCGGATCTGCTGGCTAGAGCTCTGCCGGTGTTCTCTCTTCCTGCCTGCCTCACTCCCCAGCACCGGCCGCCTGTAACACTGCCTGTGGGCCGGTGAGGGAGATCTTTGATCTCCCCACCGGCCCATGGAGGCACACAGTGGGGCCGGCGCTCGGATAGCACTGGCCCTGCAGGGGCCGGCAGGGGAGATCCTGTGATCTCCCCTGCCGGCCTCGGCCCCACGACCATCGCGGCCCACCGGGCATTTGCCCGGTATGCCCGATGGCCAGTCCGGGCCTGCCCTAAATGGCAGTGAATTAGGGATAACAACTCATGAGAAGGATTTGGGAGTTGTCATAGACAACAAACTAGGCAACTATGTGAAATGTTATTCGGCAGTTGCTAAGGCCAGTAAGGTATTGTCATGTATAAATGGAAAGAATTCTTACACACTGTGACAGACCCATCCGTCTGGACTAAACCTATTGGGTTCGTCTGGTTTGCCCAGTACTTATGGTCTCTGAGAGATAATGTGAAGGGTTGTTACCTTTTGCAAGTGACACTTCAAATACAGTCGAAGCTATCGAAGTGCCAAAGTTACCGAAGACCTCGAGGTAGCCGGCATCGGACAAAGGACCACGTGGCGGCGGCCATTTTAACTTCGAACCCGCCGACCCGTACTATCGACGGCACTTCGACACTTCGACGAAAGTCGAAGTACCGACCCACTTCGAACAGGACTTAGCCATTTTTATGCCAGAAAGTGACCGACCGCTCATCCCGAATCCAGGGAACTATTTTGGGCAAGAACAGGTACCTGCGGTCGGTCATAAAAGGACTTTCGAGTAACTTTTTATTCACTGAAGAGATTGGTGTGATTTTTGAGAATGTTTATGTTTAAAGTACGCTGAATCTGAATATGTGCTTCTTATGTGAATATGATGGATGGGTTTAAAGTTATGAAAGATGTATAAAAGTATATTTCAAACTGTATGTATAATGGGATTATGTGTCACACCAAGGGGAGGGAATGTGTGGGATGTAACATCGATGCCAGTGGTTATTTTATGCCTCCCCCTTGGTGTGGCCTGTGTGTGTGGAATGGAAATAAAAGGCAGGCTGGATGATCCAGTCCTCAGTTCATGTTTTACCCTCATAATGGAGCTTGGTCTCGTTATTGGGGGAACCGGGATTACAAGTGACTAAAGACTGCGTATGGGGCTCGGAAGGCGGTACCGTAACACACACACTATATACACACTATATGGACAAAAGTATTGGTACACCTGGCCAGTGTACTAACAAGGATTTTTATGACATTGCATTCAAAATACATAAACATTAATAAGTAGCTGTTACCGCTTTTGCATCAATGACAGCTTCCACTCTTCTTGGAAGGATTTTCACAAGATTTTGGAGTGCTTCTGTGAAATTGTTTGCCGTTCATCAGGTAGAGCATTTCTGAGGTCAGGCACAGATGTTGGACGAGAAGGCCTTCCATTTCAGTATTCCATGGGGTTGAGGTCAAGGCTCTCTGTGGGACAGTCAAGTTCTTCCTCATCAAGATCATTAAATCATGTCTTTATGGAACTTGTATTGCACACTGGAACACAGTCATGCTGGAATAAAAAAAGACCTTTCCCTAACTGTTCGCACAAAGTCAGATGCATAGCATTGCCCAATATGTATTGGAATGCTGAAGCAGTAAGACTTACCTTCACTGGAAGTAAGAGACCTAGCTCAACTCCTAAAAAACAGCCCCATACCATTATCCCTCCTCCACCAAACTTTACAGTTGTCATAATGCAGTCAGACAGGTTACGTTATTCTGGAATCCTCCAAACCCAGACTCGCCCATCAGACTGACAAACAGAAAACAAGAAAAAGTGTAGAGTAGGTTAGCGCTAATAATATACAAAGGAGGCAGCAACCTTACAGAGGGTCACCCTCTAACCCTCTGGGATAAGGATGTACAGGAAAAAAGGGGAGAAAAGGCTGCGCCAAGAGATACAATAAAATAAGTCCCAATAAAAATATAAAAAGGATATATATAAATATATATAAAAGTCAATATAAAAAGGAGGATAAATGTCTATGTTGCGCTGGTGTTCTCTCTTCTTATGATGCTTTGGATCCTCCCGTGATATGTAAAATATAAAAGGGAAAAGGACCAATGGTGCAGATTGTGGGGTACGTGGAAAATGAAGAATAAAGATGTAATAAACTCACATTTGTATGAGCTATAACCAGCTCAGGTGGAATGGGCGTTCTTCAGTATAATCCCTGCTAGTAGGATATCAGGAAATTCTGATCCACTGGTGCTGTCCAATTCTCAGGAGAAGGGAGAAAAATATATAACAGATAGTGCTCTCTGAAGATAAGATGTGGTATATACAAAACAAAATAAATATACTCACAGTATACAGTGCAGATGACACTGCACTTGAGATATGGCGTGGGTGGTATAATCCCCACCTTAGGATATATAAAATGCCAGGAAAGGATAATATAAAATTGGAGTGATAAAAATATATATAATAAAAATATGAATGGCACGTTTGGCTTTATCTCTGTGCCATTCATATTTTTATTATATATATTTTTATCACTCCAATTTTATCACTCCAAAGAGTTTTGTCTCTCTAGGGCATCCGTACATGAGGGGGGAACCAATAGCCGATTGGCATTTCTGGTTCCCATAGTTTTGCGACGATGCTCCTTAGGTTCATTGGATGAGACCCTCACTGTTGCCAGACATACAGGTGATTGAGATGCTGCTTAAGAGGTAAGTTAAGATCTTTGTTTGTCCTATATAAAGTAAAAACCAAAGAAAAGAAAATGTTACCTGCGCTTTCTCCTTAATCCCTATGTATATTTAGACAAATGGAGGTCATTTAGTTTCTCCAATGGCCATTGGAGGGAATGCCCGCCTGCCAACGTCAAGGCAGACCCCCCTAAGCGGGTCCTAACACTGACCCTTCAGCCTGCTTCCTTGAGCTTCTGGCAAAGATATCTCTAATGAGACAGAAAGGGGTATTTTTGATATACACCCCTATACTTATTAACCCTTAATAGGGAACACATGGGATGGGTAGCAGCATTGTAACCAGGCTGTGTGATACAAAGTAAATACAAATACAAAAAGAGAAGTCCTGCGCTTAGTCCCATTACTGCTGGGCCAGCAGCAACGACTACAATACACATCAGCCCCAATATATAGTAAAAACCAAAGAAAAGAAAATGTTACCTGTGCTTTCTCCTTAATCCCTATGTATATTTAGACAAATGGAGGTCATTTAGTTGCTCCAATGGCCCCGCTTAGGGGGGTCTGCCTTGACGTTGGCAGGCGGGCATTCCCTCCAATGGCCATTGGAGCAACTAAATGACCTCCATTTGTCTAAATATACATAGGGATTAAGGAGAAAGCACTGGTAACATTTTCTTTTCTTTGGTTTTTACTATATATTGGGGCTGATGTGTATTGTAGTCGTTGCTGCTGGCCCAGCAGTAATGGGACTAAGCACAGGACTTCTCTTTTTGTATTTGTCCTATATAAAGCTTGTATCAGTGCAATACTTTACTTGTGATGTCTTGATGAAAGTTCCCTAGGGGTACTGAAGCATTAACTGGCTGGTGCCGGTAATTTTGTGTGTATATATATATATATATATATATATATATATATATATATATATATATATATATATACATACACATACATACATACACAAAGTGCAACACAGTACATTAAAAGTGCAATTCACAGTACACTATAAGGTGCTAATAAAAGTGCAAAAATACATATAACTGTGCATATAACTGTGCAAAATGATTGTGCAAACAATTAAAGCGCACTAAGTGGTAAAATATAGTAAAATATAGTAAACACTTACTCTGAAGTACCCTAAAAAAATGAACTTCTTAATATTCTCCCAAGAGTATATGGTAGAGCATAATACATAAAAAAACAAACATATAAGGAAGAAATATATGGTGTAACTCTGTGGCATACAATATAATTTTAAATAAGTAAATCTAAAAACTCACAAGGAGAGAGCAGTAAATGTCTGCTCTAACTTTGATAGCATAAATCCGTAGGTCAAGACCAAAGTGTGACAGATAACCAGGATGGCAACAGGATGTGAAGAAATTCTTTACTTTCACAATAATTAAAAATCACATATGAATGATAACAGCTCTTACTCCTGACGAAGTTCATACACCGTGTATCCGACTCGCGGCTAGCAGCTCGCGGCTAGCACCGCGGCTAGCGGTCCTCAGACTGTCGGCACAGTGGTGAGTTCTTCCGTAATCTTGAATTTCATACGATCGCTTCATACGATGACGTCATACGTACCATAACGTGATGTTACTGGGACCTCCATAAACAAGTTATTCCTTGCACATGAGTAGGTGTACTGTACTGATGTGGTTCCTGGTGGATAGAGCTGAAAAAAGAAGATAATTTTCTGGTCCTATTCTAACCCCGCCTGAGCCCTCCAGCTTTTCTTTTTTTAATCTAAACTAAATACATAAATACATTTATTTATAATATTGGAATGTCCTTGTATCATGTATGGAGTTCTTTTAATGCTATTCAATAAAAAACTATTGATGGGATTGCCAGTGCTGGACTTGTTGGAACTGATAAAGAGATTATTGGACTCTTTTTATTCAATACACACATAATCCCTCTGCCAGCAGTTTTAACCCCTTAAGGACCAAACTTCTGGAATAAAAGGGAATCATGACATGTCACACACGTCATGTGTCCTTAAGGGGTTAAAGGATGTCTCATAGGTCAAAGAGACCATCAGTGACATGATGTGAAAATACAGGTAAATTACAAATACAAATAGATGACATAAGAACATTGAGGGTTAAAACATCAAACCCATAAAGCTCACATGTTAAAATAAATGGTATTGGTGATTTTAGGGTTACATTTTATTTTAGCCATCATTGATCATTTTAAGAGAATACATTGTTTCCCCTGCACAATTAATTAGTTTAATTGGTTGTATAACAAAATATATTCATTATTCCCTGTTGACACTTTTGAAGGTTTTATTTAGGTAGCACACGTGCTCCAGTAAAGTAAAAGAAGAAAAGATAGCAAACAGATTTATTACCAAAAAGTGAACATTGTGCTTAAATTTTTAAGTCAAATGATTTGTGATACTACATTGCACTTCGTCTTTAGAATTTTGGGAAAAATAGAGTTGAAAGGATATCAGAGAAAAAAAGTGTTAGAAATATTTTGAATATGAAATATGACACCTTGTAAGAAATAAATATGTATTTGAGAGATGTGGTGAGTTTGATAACTTATTTTTCTTTCTTTTCTGCAGCATTATTTTCTTTACACACATTTTTAAAAACACTTTATTTTTGTTCTGATAAATTCTATTATTATTATATCTTACTTGAAGGCCATTTTTAAATAATAATTTCCACATTTAAAATTTAAATAAATGATTTAACATTATAATTTTTTCCCATTTTCGTTTTTATTCTTCAATATTTTGGGAGTTGTTGCCATTGTCAAATGCTTGTGAACATACAAAAAACCATGAAAAATATCACCCTACATTTTAAGATTTAATTTTCACCCTTAATTTAGATACAGTTTAAGTATCGCTCTTCAGTTAATATGTCCTTCCCTTGCATGCTCACAAGCATAGCCGCACAATATAACAGAAACTATTACAGTATGTTGTTTTTCATATTCTTTTAGAGACAATGTTGAAGCAAAGTATTTCACCATTTTAGTTTAATAATGTTATTGTCTGTTTACTAGGAAATTAATGATTAAATAATTTAAATGATTTATCATGTGGTTTTTTTTTATCTTTAAATTTGCAGAAAAGTCTTGAAAAAAATGAAACTGCGGTCACAGAATTTCTGCTTGCTGGGTTTAAAAACCTTAAACATTTTAAGACATTAATTGCAGTTATATTTTTAATCACTTACATTTTAACAGTGTCTGGAAATGCCCTAATCATTGTTCTAGTGTCATTATGCAGTCGACTTCATTCTCCAATGTACTTCTTTCTCAGCAATCTATCATTATCTGAAGTTGCATTCACTACAAATATTGTTCCTAACATGTTACAGAGCTTGTTTTCAGGACGTGTTGCAATATCATTACCTGGATGTTTAACACAATATTATTTTTTTAGCTCAACAGCTACAACTGAATGCATGTTGTTTGCAATTATGTCTTTTGACCGATATTTGGCAATATGCAATCCTTTACACTACAAATCTTTAATGGACATTAAACTTTGTGTCCAACTAGTTTTATGGGCATGGTTAGCTGGCTTTACAATATCAATGATAACTCTGATTTTGCTATGTAATACACACTATTGTGGACCAAATGTGATAGATAGTTTCTTTTGTGACCTTACGCCTCTAATCAAACTTTCATGCTCAGACACATTCTTGATAGAAATTGAATCTTTTGTATTTGCCTCTGTAGTCACAGTGTTCCCATTTGTTTTTATTATTGTGACATATATCATTATTATCCATACTATTTACAAGATTCCCTCGGCTAACGGAAGAAAAAAAGCTTTCTCAACTTGTAGCTCTCACCTTGCTGTTGTAGCCACCTATTACGGGACTCTTATAACAATGTATGTCATACCCTCTCAGGAACAAATTTTAAATGTAGGTAAAGCTTTATCTTTGTTATATACAGTAGTGACTCCTCTGTTAAACCCAATTGTATACAGTCTTAGGAATCAAGAAATTCATGCAGCAATAAACATATTGTTAAGGAAAGCTAAACCTGTTCCTGGATTCTAAATACCTTAGTGGACATGCCAATTCATCCTTCACTATGTAGTAGAGAAGCTTGAAAATTCACCTGAAAAGTAAAGTTCCCCAGTAAATGGTGGAACAGAAAGAGTTTTCAAAAGACATTATACAATCCTTTGATTCAATGAACCATTGTTTTGTGTAGGTTCCTAATATTGCCAACTTGCCTAATATTGTGTAGATCCCCCTTGTGATGCCAAAACAGTTCTGATGCATTGAGGCATGGACTCAATAAGACTTCTGAACGTGTCCTGTGTAAATCACCCACATTGGATTGTCAAGTCTCATGTGTTAAAAGCATTAGACAGCAACATATGCTGTTGCAACTGATCAGTCACAACAATAAAACCATTTGCCTAATATTGTGCTGCAAAACCTGCTGTCATGCACCTAGGCATGGTCTCAACAAGATCTCTGAATGTGTCCTGTGGTACCTGGCATCAAGGCATTAGCATCAGATCCTTTAAGTCCTGCAAGTTGCAAGTTAAGGTCTCTATGGAATGAATTTGTTGTTCCAGAACATCCAACAGATGCTCAGTCAGATTGAGATCTGTAAGATTTGAAGGCCAAGGCAACACTTTGAACTCTTTGTTCCTCAAACCATTCCTGATAATTTTTTTTGCTGTGAAAGGGTGCATTATCCTGACGAAAGAGGCACCTGCCATCAGGAAACACCATTGCCCTAATGGGATGTACATGATCTGCAGTAATCTCTGGGAGGGTGGTTAGGGTCATTAGAACAATATAATTATTGTTATTCACCTCATTTGTTGGTAGTTTTTAGTGGTTTTAATGTTGTGGCGGATCAGTGTACATGTTCACAGTAAATGATTGTTCTAGGGAATATTAATATAGGTCAAAAGCATACTAAATAATATGTAGGGAGACATTTTTATTTATGTCTAGTTGAACAGTTGTTTTGTCACAGTATTGGATGTAAGGATTCAAATGTAACTAAATTTTGCCTTTGGATTTAAATATTTATTTTATTTTATTTATCGAATAACCCTGAATTTGACAATAATATTTTATTTATACATTTGATAGCACTTTGTGCAGCATAATAGAGAGATAAAAGGTTGTGAACTTAAAGGAACACAGGGAGGGTGTAAGGAGGAGGGAGGTAGGGATTTTATAAAAGAACAAAAAACAAATGTGCAATGAAGTGATGTAGAGCAAATGGGGGGGGGGGGGGGGTGGATTGGAGAGTTAGCTTCCCTTTGCAGAAGTTCTGATTTCTTTGTCTGTTGCCAGTGCAGTGCACACTGACAACAAACATAATTTATGCACAGAAATGACATTAGACAGCCCGAGTTCTGGGCTCTCAATGTCATATGTACTGGGGGTGCAACTAGCCCACAGCACACACTTGCAAATATGCAGCATGGGCAGCGTTCCAATCTGAAAAAAACTGCTCATATGGACTCCTACCACCATGATCACTAATCACTAACCATTTAATATTAATTTTCTCTCCAGTACTACAGTTGCCACCATGGCACATGTTTATGTTTCTCAAACCCTCTCTCTGTTATTTCTACACTTACTGCTGGATGCAAAGGATGTTGTTTTCTTTAATGACAGAAAAGGCATAGCTTGTAACAGTTGTTGATAGGGAACCAGTATAGAGCTACTCCGTTCCTTCATAAGTGTGCACATATCAACCGGATTTCTGAAATTATGCGGATTGCACACTGTACAACTTAATAAATGAGGTGCTTTACTCCTTAAAGTGATGCTTGGGTCCCATTGACTCATACCGACCCTTTATGGACCCTTTATGTCAACTTCATCCAACCTGGATAGCACTTGGTAGTTTTAAAAAAAGTGTTTGTTTGGTATTAGTAACAATAACCAGACTACCATCCTGCATCAAATCAGGTAGGAAAATGGGAGTCTGGCTAAAAGAATGCACATTATGTAATTCAAAGCATGTGCTGGAGCTAATGAGTAGTTGTGTGTATCTGTGTACGTGCCAGAATGTACATGGCAGTTTGTATCTGTGCACGTGCCAGAATGTACATGGCAGTGTGTATCTGTGTGTGGCAACATGTATTTGGGTTGTATCTTTGAGTTTTTTGAGTGCATATCTGTGTAGTTTATTTCTGGCACGGTGTGTTTGTGTTTGTGTGTGTAAAAGAGTGGCAGTGTGTATCTGACTGTATGTGGATGTATCAATGTGTATCGGTGTGCATGTGTGTTTTGTGCAATTTTTGTGGCCCAGTGTGTGTGTGTATATTATTGTGCATCACTGTGTGTGTCAAGCACCACATCTCTG
This sequence comes from Pelobates fuscus, assembly GCF_036172605.1. NCBI lineage: Eukaryota > Metazoa > Chordata > Amphibia > Anura > Pelobatidae > Pelobates > Pelobates fuscus. Next base: position 163,533,273 of record NC_086321.1, on the reverse strand, counting down.
TATGTGTGCATGCATGAGCATGGCAGTTCATTTTTTTATGTGTATTATGCTGTGTAAATATGTGTGTATGTCACTGCATATAAATGTGTATCTGGAATGTACAACTACAATGTATGTCTATTTTTGTTTGCAAGTATGTATTGGAATATGTGTGTATGTTTGTAAATGTGTGTTTTTGTGAATTTAAATGTATATATTTGTGTCTGGAAAATTATGACTGGTACCAAGGCAGAGTGCTCTAAAATGTATGATATATGTCTTGATTTTAAAGCATTGAAAAAGCACAATCCATGGTATATGTGTTAACATAGGACACTTTTAAGGTTAATGAGGAAAGAGACATTGATTTATAGTGATGTACCGAACAGTTCCCGGCGAACTTAGCGTGTTCGCGTGGGCGAACACATGGGCGGTTCGATCCGCCCCCTATTCGGCATCATTGGGCAAACTTTGACCCTGTGCCTCTCGGTCAGCAGACACATTCCAGCCAATCAGCAGCACTCCCTCCCTTCCACACCCTCCAACCTCCCTCCCAGCATCCATTTTCGATTCATTCTGAAGCTGCATGCTTAGTGAGAGGAGGGAAAGTTTAGCTGCTGCTGATTAGATAGGGAAATTGATAGCTAGGCTAGGGTATTCAGTGTCCACTACAATCCTGAAGGACTCATCTGATCTCTGCTGTAAGGACAGCACCCCAAAAAGCCCTTTTTAGGGTTATAACATCAGGCTGCTTTTTTTTTTTTTTTTTCCTGTGTAATGTAATTGCAGGTGCCTGCCTGCCATCTTCTGTGTGAGGTTCACATTGGATACTGTGCCTACTTGCCCAGTGCCACCACTCATATCTGTTTTAACAATTGGTTAAGCTTTAGATTTAAAATAAATAATTTGTTTTCACTGTAATAGAAGAGCAGTTGCCTGCCTGCCAGCTTCTGTGTCAGGTTAGATGCCTTGCCCATTTGCACAGTCAGTGCCACCACTCATATCTGTTTTAACAATTGGTTAAGCTTTAGATTTTAAATAAATAATTTGTTTTCACTGTAATAGAAGAGCAGTTGCCTGCCTGCCAGCTTCTGTGTCAGGTTGGATGTCTTGCCCATTTGCACAGTCAGTGCCACCACTCATATCTGTTTTAACAATAGCTTAAGCTTTAGATTTTAAAGAAATCATTTTTTTCACTGTAATAGAAGAGCAGTTGCCTGCCTGCCAGCTTCTGTGTCAGGTTGGATGCCTTGCCCATTTGCACAGTCAGTGCCACCACTCATATCTGTTTTAACAATAGCTTAAGCTTTAGATTTTAAAGAAATAATTTTTTTTCACTGTAATAGAAGATCAGTTAGTTGTCTGCAAGCGTCTGGGTGTCAGGCCTACTTCAGCGTGTGCTCTGAAGACCTGTGCCAGCGTGCTTTGACAGTTGCCAATCATATCTGGTGTCTCTTTAGCGTGCTTTTACAAAGAAAAAAGGTTTCCAGTGTAAGCTAATAGCAGCCAGTCAGTGTCCTTCAAGCGGCTCTGTCAGGCCTTCCTTCAGCGTGTGCCCTGCACAACCCTGCCAGCGTACTTTTACAGTTGCCACTCATATCTGGTGTCTCTATAGCGTGCTTTTACAAAGAAAAAAGGTTTCCAGTGTAAGCTAATAGCAGCCAGTCAGTGTCCTTCAAGCGGCTCTGTCAGGCCTTCCTTCAGCGTGTGCCCTGCACAACCCTGCCAGCGTACTTTGACAATTGCCACTCATATCTGGTGTCTCTATAGCGTGCTTTTACAAAGAAAAAAGGTTTCCAGTGTAAGCTAATAGCAGCCAGTCAGTGTCCTTCAAGCGGCTCTGTCAGGCCTTCCTTCAGCGTGTGCCCTGCACAACCCTGCCAGCGTACTTTGACAGTTGCCACTCATATCTGGTGTCTCTATAGCGTGCTTTTACAACCAAAATTTTGTTTCCACTGTAATAGAAGAGTAGTTGCCTGCCTGCCCGCTTTTGTGTGAGGTTCACAGTGGATACTGTGCCCTCTTGCCCAGTGCCACCACTCATATCTATTTTTACAATAGCTTAAGCTTTAGATTTAAAAGAAATAATTTTTTTTCACTGTAATAGAAGAGCAGTTGCCTGCCTGCCAGCTTCTGTGTCAGGTTGGATGCCTTGCCCATTTGCACAGTCAGTGCCACCACTCATATCTGTTTTAACAATAGCTTAAGCTTTAGATTTTAAAGAAATCATTTTTTTTCACTGTAATAGAAGAGCAGTTGCCTGCCTGCCAGCTTCTGTGTCAGGTTGGATGCCTTGCCCATTTGCACAGTCAGTGCCACCACTCATATCTGTTTTAACAATAGGTTAAGCTTTACATTTAAAATAAAAAAAATTTTCACTGTAATAAAAGAGCAGTTGCCTGCCTGCAAGCTTCTGTGTCAGGTTGGATGCCTTGCCCATTTGCACAGTCAGTGCCACCACTCATATCTGTTTTAACAATAGGTTAAGCTTTACATTTAAAAGAAATAATTTTTTTTCACTGTAATAGAAGAGCAGTTAGTTGTCTGCAAGCGTCTGGGTGTCAGGCCTACTTCAGCCTGTGCTCTGCAGACCTGTGCCAGCGTGCTTTGACAGTTGCCAATCATATCTGGTGTCTCTTTAGCGTGCTTTTACAAAGAAAAAAGGTTTCTAGTGTAAGCTAATAGCAGCCAGTCAGTGTCCTTCAAGCGGCTCTGTCAGTCCTTCCTTCAGCGTGTGCTCTCCAGAACTGTTCCAGTGCACATTGCCAATCATATCTGGTGTCTCTATAGCGTGCTTTTAAAACCAAAATTTGTTTTTCACTGTTATAGATTGAATAGCAGTTACTTGTCTTCAAGCGGGTGTCTCAGGCCTACAGTGTGTGCTCTGCAGAACTGTTCCAGTGCACATTGCCAATCATATCTGGTGTCTCTATAGCGTGCTTTTAAAACCAAAATTTGTTTTTCACTGTTATAGATTGAATAGCAGTTACTTGTCTTCAAGCGGGTGTCTCAGGCTTACAGTGTGTGCTCTGCAGAACTGTTCCAGTGCACATTGCCAATCATATCTGGTGTCTCTATAGCGTGCTTTTAAAACCAAAATTTGTTTTTCACTGTTATAGATTGAATAGCAGTTACTTGTCTTCAAGCGGGTGTGTCAGGCCTACAGTGTGTGCTCTGCAGAACTGTTCCAGTGCACATTGCCAATCATATCTGGTGTCTCTATAGCGTGCTTTTAAAACCAAAATTTGTTTTTCACTGTTATAGATTGAAAAGCAGTTACTTGTCTTCAAGTGGGTGTCTCAGGCCTACAGTGTGTGCTCTGCAGAACTGTTCCAGTGCACATTGCCAATCATATCTGGTGTCTCTATAGCGTGCTTTTAAAACCAAAATTTGTTTTTCACTGTTATAGATTGAATAGCAGTTACTTGTCTTCAAGCGGGTGTCTCAGGCCTACAGTGTGTGCTCTGCAGAACTGTTCCAGTGCACATTGCCAATCATATCTGGTGTCTCTATAGCGTGCTTTTAAAACCAAAATTTGTTTTTCACTGTTATAGATTGAATAGCAGTTACTTGTCTTCAAGCGGGTGTCTCAGGCCACCAGTGTGTGCTCTGCAGAACTGTTCCAGTGCACATTGCCAATCATATCTGGTGTCTGTATAGCGTGCTTTTAAAACCAAAATTTGTTTTTCACTGTTATAGATTGAATAGCAGTTACTTGTCTTCAAGCGGGTGTCTCAGGCCTACAGTGTGTGCTCTGCAGAACTCTTACAGTTCACATTGCCAATCATATCTGGTCTCACAGTAGCTTGCACTTATAGTACCACTAATCCCCCAAAAAATGACAGGCAGAGGCAGGCCACCCCGCAGGGGCCGTCGTGGTCGTGGTGCTGTGATTCCCTTTTGCCCTAGAATAATGCCCAGTTTTCAGAAGCCACGTACCCGGAACTTGAAAAGTTCTGAGGACATAGTTGACTGGCTAACACAGGACACCCAATCTTGTACAGCCTCCGCTCGGAACCTTGACGCACCATCCTCCTCCAGCTTAGCTTCAGGCACCTCTCAAGATAGCACTCACCCGCCTGCTGCCACCACCAAAACTAGCACCACAGCCGCTTTACTTGGTATGTCAGAGGAGTTATTCACACACCCGTTTGAAGAAATGAGTGATGCGCAACCATTATTGGTAGAGGATGTAGATAACAGGGATATGTCTCAGGCAGGCAGCATTAAACACATGGAGGTACGGTGTGATGATGATGATGTTGTACCCGCTGCTGCTTCCTTTTCTGAGTTGTCAGATACAAGCGAAGTGGTTGATGATGACGATGCGTCCATGGATGTCACGTGGGTGCCCGCTCGGCAAGAAGAAGAACAGGGCGAAAGTTCAGATGGGGAGACAGAGAGGAGGAGGAGACGAGTTGGAAGCAGGGGGGGTCGTCGCAAGGAGCTAGTGGCACAGTCAGACAGCATGCATCGGCACCCGAGGTCAGCCCGACAGCACGCCAATCAACGCATGCTGTGTCCACCACCAGAATGCCGTCATTGCAGAGCTCAGCAGTGTGGCATTTTTTTTGTGTGTCTGCCTCGGACAACAGCGATGCCATTTGCAACCTGTGCCAAAGGAAACTGAGTCGTGGGAGGTCCAACACCCACCTAGGTACAACTGCTTTGCGTAGGCACATGATCTCACATCACAAACGCCTATGGGATCAACACATGAGTACAAGCAGCACGCCTACTCTAAGCCGCCATCCTCCTCCTGGTCTAGCATCTTCAGCCACGCCAACCACTGCTGTCCTTCTTGCCCCCTCTCAACCATCCGCCACTCCGTCTCCCGCCTTGAGCAGTTCCCGCTCATCTGCCCACAGTCATGTGTCTGTCAAGGACATGTTTGAGCGTAAGAAGCCAATGTCACCAAGTCACCCCCTTGCCCAGCGTCTGACAGCTGGCTTGTCCGAACTATTAGCCCGCCAGCTTTTACCATACAATCTGGTTGAGTCTGAGGCGTTCAAAAAATGTGTAGCTATTGGGACACCGCAGTGGAAGGTACCCGGCCGGAATTTCTTTTCACAAAAGGCAATCCCCAACTTGTACTCGATTGTGCAAAAGGAAGTCATGGCATGTCTGGCACACAGTGTTGGGCAAGGGTCCATCTGACCACTGATACCTGGTCTGCAAAGCATGGTCAGGGCAGGTATATCACCTACACTGCGCATTGGGTAAACCTGCTGACGGCTGACAAGCAAGGAATGCGTGGCATTGCAGAGGAGTTGGTGACACCGCCACGAATTGCAGGCAGTCCTGCTGACACCTCCTCTACTCCTCCTACTCCATCCTCTTCCATAACCTCCTCGGCTGAGTCCTCTTTTGCTGCTGCGTCTTGCTCCACATCAACGGCACCCTCCCAGCTCCCCAGGTACTATTCCACATCCCGGATACGGCAGTGTCACGCCGTCTTGGGTTTGACTTGCTTGAAAGCAGAGAGTCACACCGGACAAGCACTCCTATCCGCCCTGAACGCACAGGTGGAAAAGTGGCTGACTCCGCAGCAACTGGATATCGGCAAAGTGGTGTGTGACAACGGAAAGAATTTGATAGCGGCATTGAAGTTGGGCAAGTTGACACATGTGCCGTGCATGGCACATGTGTGTAATCTGATCGTACAACGCTTTGTGCATAAGTACACAGGCTTACAGGACGTCCTGAAGCAGGCCAGGAAGGTGTGTGGCCATTTCAGGCGTTCCTACATGGCCATGGCTCACTTTGCCGATTGCCAGCGGCAAAACAATATGCCAGTGAGGCGCTTGATTTGCGACAGCCCTACACGTTGGAATTCCACACTCCTAATGTTCGACTGCCTGCTCCAACAAGAAAAAGCTGTTAATGAATATTTGTATGACCGGGGTGCTAGGACAGCCTCTGGGGAGCTGGGAATTTTTTTGCCACGTTACTGGACGCTCATGCGCAATGCCTGTAGGCTCATGCGTCCTTTTGAGGAGGTGACAAACCTAGTCAGTCGCAACGAAGGCACCATCAGCGACATCATACCATTTGTTTTCTTCCTGGAGCGTGCCCTGCAAAGAGTGCTGGATCAGGCTGTAGATGAGCGTGAAGAGGAAGAGGAAGAGTTGTGGTCACCATCACCACCAGAAACAGCCTTATCAGCATCGCTTGCTGGACCTGCGGCAACGCTGGAAGAGGATTGTGAGGAAGAGGAGTCAGAGGAGGAATGTAGCTTTGAGGAGGAGGAGGAGGAGGAGCAAGACCAAACACAACAGGCATCCCAGGGTGCTCGTTGTCACCTATCTGGTACCCGTGGTGTTGTACGTGGCTGGGGGGAAGAACATACCTTCAATGACATCAGTGAGGAGGAGGAACGGGAAATGAGTAGCTCGGCATCCAACCTTGTGCAAATGGGGTCTTTCATGCTGTCCTGCCTGTTGAGGGACCCTCGTATAAAAAGGCTGAAGGAGAACGACCTGTACTGGGTGTCCACGCTACTAGACCCCCGGTATAAGCAGAAAGTGGCGGAAATGTTACCGAATTACAACAAGTAGGAAAGGATGCAGCATTTGCAAAATAAATTAAAAAGTATGCTTTACACAGCGTATAAGGGTGATGTCACAGCACAACGGGAATCTAACAGGGGGAGAGGTGGAAGTCATCCTCCTCCCACGACCACGCCGGCAAGAACAGGACGCTTTAAAGACGTGTTGTTGATGGAGGACATGTGGACCTTTTTAAGTCCTATGCATCGCCACAGCCCTTCGGGATCCACCCTCAGAGAGCTACTCGACTGACAGGTAGCAGACTACCTCGCCTTAACTGCAGATATCGACACTCTGAGGAGCGATGAACCCCTTGACTACTGGGTGTGCAGGCTTGACCTGTGGCCTGAGCTATCCCAATTTGCGATAGAACTTCTGGCCTGCCCCGCTTCAAGTGTCCTGTCAGAAAGGACCTTCAGTGCAGCAGGAGGTATTGTCACTGAGAAGAGAAGTCGCCTAGGTCAAAAAAGTCTAGATTACCTCACCTTTATTAAGATGAATGAGGGATGGATCCCGAAGGGACTGACACTGGGCGATACATTCGATTAAAAAAGGCCTGATGAGATGAGCTGCCTTGGGCTAAAAATGGTCCACACGCTGCTGTATTTTAGCTCTGAATGACGTTTGACTTGCGTGACTTATCCGCCAGCAACTAGGGTTCAAGCCGCCATGTTTTAGGGCACTTTCTGCCTGTGAAACAAACATAAATTTTTCTGGCTGCTGCTACAGCAGCGGCTGCAACAATACCAATTTTTTCAGGCATGTGTACATGCCTAATTTTTAGGCCCACTGGTGCAGCACTGTGGCTTCAAAAACCAAACCAAAAAAAAATCCTCCAAGATGGCACCAATATACCAGTGGTCTAAGCATCTTCCCACCTTGGCCTAAAAAGGGGAGGTGATTCAACAATTAAAAATCTCTGCCATTTACACGTCCACTGATAGGAGACGCGGAAGGTATTAAACTGATATGAACAATACTAAACTCACCACTCCTATCTGGTGGCACATTAGCTTGCCCGCGCAGTGCCACAAATTTCAAGTAAGAGGACCGACCAAGCATCTTCTTCCATCTCCCTGTTACATAAATCAATGCCATATCCATAGAACTTGTAGAGAATATCCAGGATAGTTTTACAGGGCCAAATCATGTCGCCTGTTGAAAGAGGTGACCTTGCTCGGGTCCCAGGTGTGCGGTTCCTAAAATGGCTGCCACATACACGTCCACTGATAGGAGACGCGGAAGGTATTAAACTGATATGAACATTTACTAAACTCACCACTCCGAGTGCTGTTATTTATTAAATTTTTTTGTGGTGAGGCTTTACAGGACAGACTGCTTCTCCACGGGACATGTTAACTCACGGGCAGCTGGCTCATCAAGGAACCAGAGCAGCTTGAACGAGGTGACCTTGCTCGGGTCCCAGGTGTGCGGTTCCTAAAATGGCTGCCATATACACGTCCACTGATAGGAGACGCGGAAGGTATTAAACTGATATGAACAATACTCCACTCCTATCTGTAGGTCCGTCCCATTGTGATTTATGCCCCCACCCACCGCGCAGGGATGGGGGCCGGGGGGGAGGAAAGTAGGCCCCCCCATTGTGATTTATGGCCCCCACCCACCGCGCAGGGGTGGGGGCCGAGGGGGGGAGGACAGTAGGTCCCCCCATTGTGATTTATGGCCCCCACCCACCGCGCAGTGGTTGGGGAGGACAGTAGCTCCCCCCAGTGTGTATCATGGGCTTTGAGGACAGGTGTCAATCCATACCTGCCAAGTGACCCTATGTAGGGGGAACAGTCCCTATTCTGCTCTGTGTCAGTGTGTATCATGGTCTCTGTGGACGGGGAACAGTCTCTATTCTGCTCTGTGTCAGTGTGTATCATGGTCTCTGTGGACGGTGAACAGTCTCTATTCTGCTCTGTGTCAGTGTGTATCATGGTCTCTGTGGACAGGGAACAGTCTCTATTCTGCTCTGTGTCAGTGTGTATCAGGGGCTTTGAGGAAAGGTGTCAATCCATACCTGCCAAGTGACCCTATGTAGGGGGGACAGTCTCTATTCTGCTCTGTGTCAGTGTGTATCATGGTCTCTGTGGATGGGGAACAGTCTCTATTCTGCTCTGTGTCAGTGTGTATCATGGTCTCTGAGGACAGGTGTCAATCCATATCTGCCAAGTGACCCTATGTAGGGGGAACAGTCTCTATTCTGCTCTGTGTCAGTGTGTATCAGGGGTTTTGAGGACAGGTGTCAATCCATATCTGCCAAGTGACCCTATGTAGGGGGAACAGTCTCTATTCCGCTCTGTGTCAGTGTGTATCAGGGATTTGACTATCTTTATTCAGATTGAAAAATTACAATTCCAGGAAAAATTTAACAAACATTTACAAGAACATGTTATGCACATCATAGAAACAACGTGAACCTCTTTAAAGCCACAAACTTAAGACAAAAAGTATGTACACACAATGTGTAAGGGTTTGAAAGAATATTCTGAATCCTTACATGTTTACTTTATCGTTTGTTTGATTTTTGTGAACCATATATAAACTACAAGCAGCGTGAAAACTACAAAAGTGGCCATGCTGATCAAATTATATAGTATGCTTTACACAGCGTATAAGGGTGATGTCACAGCACAACGGGAATCACTGTGTCAGTGTGTATCATGGTCTCTGAGGACGGGGAACAGTCTCTGCTCTGTGTCAGTGTGTATCAGGGGCTTTGAGGACAGGTGTCAATGTTAGGTGATTTCTGCCCTTTATGGATTAAAAGCAGACTCTGCATCAACTGTGTAATTTTCCATGGGAGTTTTGCCATGGATCCCCCTCCGGCATGCCACAGTCCAGGTGTTAGTCCCCTTGAAACAACTTTTCCATCACTTTTGTGGCCAGAAAGAGTCCCTGTTGGTTTTAAAATTCGCCTGCCCATTGAAGTCAATGGCGGTTCGCGCGGTTCGCGCGGTTCGCGAACATTTGCGGAAGTTCGCGTTCGCCGTTCGCGAACCGAAAATTTCGGGTTCGCGACAACACTATTGATTCATGATTATACTACTATATGTTACTAGTTTTCAAATCTTACAGCCTAATGATAAACACATCTAAAAAAAAATTTAAATGTATCGAACAGATCTTCCTTTGTTTTTCAAACATAAAGAGACATAATGTTAATGGCCTGTCAACAGCTGATCTTGACTTTAGTAATGTGTATTTAATAGTGACGATTTATATGATTTAACATTTTATTTGCATAGACTCAAAACTTCACTTTTCTGCATGCCTATAAACAAATAATAGAGGTGATAATAAAAGTTGACTAATTTACTGCTTTCCACATTGAAGGTTTTCTTAACAAACAACATTAGCATCATGGTAGTTATAGTTTTGCAATAGCTGGGGATCCAATTTTTTTTTTTTAATTCTTTATTGAATGAAGTAACAGTAAACCTGCTCTGCCCCAACAGCAGTCGCAAGTTGTATAGTAACAGACATAACAGGCATGGCATTGCATAAGAATAAACGGCACATTTTTTTTTAAGTTAGTTAAGAGGACGTTATAACTGTGGGTTTGACATAACATATGAAACATTAGCGTTATTCTATAGTTTAGTAGCAGACTGTATGAAATTAGCAGCACTAAAACGTGCATGCAGTAATGGTTAAAATCAACAAAAGTATGCATGCTTCATGTTATGAGCTTGCCATTGAAAACTTTCGCCAGTCAGCTTTAAAGCATACTGAATAACTAAGCAATAAGATGATCTGTCTATACGATTCTAGGGGTGGTTTTTGCCTAACTGTGGCATACAAGCTTGGGTTTTCTGCTGGCCCATAGTTGTTTAAGGTTTCACACTGGCTATACCGGGTTGTAACTGGTACCTGGCGATTGGTAGCACTCTGGAGTCCGAGTGGTTCACCCTATTCCCGATGAGTGCATGTTGTTGCTGGCATGATGGACGTTGTGGTGAAGGTGCTGAGCTACCTGTGCTTACAGCTATAAAGGCTATGCTTAGGGTTGAAGGTGTATGGTGTAGCATGTGTGAGGCATAAGAAACATTTTATAAAGGTTAAAAAAAATAAAAAAAAATAATAAAAAAAAGAAGATAAGTAATAAACAGATTAACACAGGATGGATTCCACTGTTACAGGAGAAGAGTTACTGCTTGCACTGACTATGCGTTTCAAGGGCAAGCCTAGTAAAGTAAACATGTTAGACAAGATGGAGATTGGGTGCAGGCTGGATTAGCATGTCCAACATGGTGGATCACGTTGGAATCCACTAGCTTGCGACCGTGAACGTGTATGTCTGCTCAAGAGCCCCAATGTGGGTACTATGGAGACAGAACGGAGGGCACAGTGTGCTTCTTGCTCCGTGGTATCTGCAGTGCAGTAGGTAAAGTTCGTAGGTTGCTCAGCCAATACCCATAGAAGGATAGTCCCGTTTCTCGCTGTTGCCGACTGCTCTGATGGGGGCTGTCTCACGAGCTCCGGCCCCCGGTCAGTAGGCCCAGGCTTCTCCAGGCTCACCTCCCAGCTCTCTGTCCGAGCTTTGAGTTACGTTTCCTCGGATGTGTACCGCGGCCAGTATGTAGCTCCAGCACTAGGCAGAGTGGATCTCTGTGTCGTGGCATAGGTTGTAGCTGTGATCGTAGAGGGTAGAAGTAGACTATGCCGGTCCCACATTGGGCCAGGGCTTTTTGCGGCAGCCGCTGCGTGTCGTGCACAGGATGGGTACTGGTCGGCCATCTTGGGTTCCTATGTATGGACCTTATTGCTCGGTGTGGCCGGAGTGAAGGCGGTACAATTTGTGGTGGCTGCTGCCCATGGATACCGGGATGACCCCCCGGTCCAGAGGGGGGGAGCGGCAGACCGCCAGCCAGAGAACCGGGAGAGCGGCCGTCTCGGCTCAAGCTCATAGGCCTCAGGCCTCGACCGGGTTACTTTGGCGCCGTGGACGGTCCTGTTGGGTATCCCCTGGGTCACAGCCGTCTTGGTGGTGCAGTGAGCATGGTTTCAGGTCGGTTACTTGTTTGTGGCCCGCAGTTGGCTCTGGTATTCCAGCTCAGAGGCCGGAGCTCAGACAAAGCGTGTCTGATCTGACCGGCGGTCAGGCCCCGTGCCCGGGGATACAATTTTTGTGTTAAATCCGTCTTTATTAGAAGCTTTACACCAATCAGTTTTCAGGATCTCACAGTGTAGAAAACAGGTACACTTTTACAGTGCTGCAAATACATCTTTTACACTAGTTTACAATATTTCCTGAACCACTTTCTAAGTATATTTATGCAATGCAATATATAACATGCCAACTTAATAGAAGGTTTCCAACTTGTTATTCTCGGATAGACACATTTTTGGAAACCTTGGTAAACGTGTTGTGTGTCTAGCCTGGTCAGGGTTTTATGGGGCTTTTGTGGGTCCCTGAAGTTGCAGTGAAGTAGTGCAGGGTTGGGGGTTTATGAGTCACCTCTCTAGTCATGTGGGGCGTATCTATAATGTGTCAAGTTGAGTTGAGAGGATAGGAGCAAGGGTCTTGGGTGAGGAGGGGGGGAGAAGAATGAGTGGTGTACTAGCAAAACCATTAACAGATTTATTTAACCAATCATTGATAACAGGAGTAGTCCCAGAAGATTGGAAGTTAGCGAATGTTGTGCCCATTCACAAGAAAGGTAATAGGGAGGAGTCGGGCAACTATAGGCCAGTAAGCCTAACTTCAGTAGTGGGGAAAGTGATGGAAACCATGTTAAAGGATAGGATTGTTGAACATCTAAAAACACACGGATTTCAAGATCAGAGACAACATGGGTTTACTTCAGGGAGATCATGCCAAACTAATCTTATTGATTTTTTTGATTGGGTAACTAAAATTATAGATCAGGGTGGTGCAGTAGACATTGCTTACCTCGATTTCAGTAAGGCTTTTGACACTGTTGCACATAGAAGGCTTATCAACAAACTACAATCTTTGAGTTTGGATTCCAATATTGTTGAATGGGTAAGGCAGTGGCTGAGTGACAGGAAACAGAGGGTTGTAGTCAATGGAGTATATTCAAAGCTTGGGCTTGTCACCAGTGGGGTACCTCAGGGATCTGTACTTGGACCCATTCTCTTTAATATTTTTATTAGTGATATTGCAGAAGGTCTTGATGGTAAGGTGTGTCTTTTTGCGGATGATACTAAGATATGTAACAGGGTTGATGTTCCAGGAGGGATAAGCCAAATGGAAAATGATTTAGGTAGACTAGAAAAATGGTCAGAGTTGTGGCAACTGACATTTAATGTGGATAAGTGCAAGATAATGCATCTTGGACGTAAAAACCCAAGGGCAGAGTACAGAATATTTGATAGAGTCCTAACCTCAACATCTGAGGAAAGGGATTTAGGGGTGATTATTTCTGATGACTTAAAGGTAGGCAGACAATGTAATAGAGCAGCAGGAAATGCTAGCAGAATGCTTGGTTGTATAGGGAGAGGTATTAGCAGTAGAAAGAGGGAAGTGCTCATGCCATTGTACAGAACACTGGTGAGACCTCACTTGGAGTACTGTACACAGTACTGGAGACCCTATCTTCAGAAGGATATTGATACCTTAGAGAGAGTTCAAAGAAGGGCTACTAAACTGGTTCATGGATTGCAGGATAAAACTTACCAGGAAAGGTTAAAGGATCTTAACATGTATAGCATGGAGGAAAGACGAGACAGGGGGGATATGATAGAAACATTTAAATACATAAAGGGAATCAACACAGTAAAGGAGGAGACTATATTTAAAAGAAGAAAAACTACCACAACAAGAGGACATAGTCTTACATTAGAGGGACAAAGGTTTAAAAATAATATCAGGAAGTATTACTTTACTGAGAGGGTAGTGGATGCATGGAATAGCCTTCCAGCTGAAGTGGTAGAGGTTAACACAGTAAAGGAGTTTAAGCATGCGTGGGATAGGCATAAGGCTATCCTAACTATAAGATAAGGCCAGGGACTAATGAAAGTATTTAGAAAACTGGGCAGACTAGATGGGCCGAATGGTTCTTATCTGCCGTCACATTCTATGTTTCTATGTTTCTATGAGGGAAGGTGAGGGAGGAGGGGGTGCCGCTCCCTCAGTCACCGCTCCAGCCCGCCGTTCTCCTGGGGCTCCCCCCAGAGTCCCTCGTGCGCGATGTCTACCGCTATCCTCCAGCCTCTCATGGGGTGGCCAGGTGTTATATGAAGTCATCAGAAGATATATGGCGTAGCCAGTGGAACCAGCATTGTGTGTATCTGTCCCTGTCCTTTAGTGTGGTAACTTTCAGGTCCTCGAATTTCAACGTGTCATCCACCTCCTCCACCAAGCAGCTCAGGGGTGGTGTGTGCTGTTGTCTCCAGAAGATGGCATTGAGAAATCTCAGAATGATTGACCATTTATATGTCAGTATAATCAGTATAATCAGTAAGCATACTCACATGCAGACACAGACAATTTCACTGACACAGGCTCACGGACAATCTCATTGACATACATAAGATCATTGACATAAAAAACACAAGCTCACTGATGCACACAGATAAGTTTACTAGCACACACAAACACATTTAGTACAGACAAACTCTGACACACACAAGCTTACTACAGACAAGCTCACTGTCACACGCACGAATGCCCCCTGCAGAAGAGCTCACTGACACACACATGCTCACTACACACAAGCTCACTGACACACACATGCTCACTACAGACAAGCTCACTGACACACACAGTCAAGCATACTGGTACACACAGAAACAGATTTACTCAATAGCAGACACATACACACAAGCTCACTCACAAGCAGACACACACAAGCTCACACACTAGCAGACAAACACACACACACAAGCTCACTAGCAGACACACACAAGCTCACTCAATAGCATGCACACACACACACACACACACACACACAAACTCTCTCACTAGCAGGCACACATACACACAAGCTCACTCACTAGCAGACACACACACAATCTCACTCACTAGCAGGCACACACACAAGCTAACTTACTAGCAGACACACACACACTTACACAAGCTCTCTCACTAGAAGGCACACACAAGCTCACTGACTAGCAAACACACACACAATCTCACTCACTAGCAGACACACACATATGCTCACTCACTAGCAGGCACACACACACACACACAAGCTAACTTACTAGCAGACACACACATAGACAAGCTCTATCACTAGAAGGCACACACAAGCTCACTCACTAGCAAACACACACACAAGCTCACTCACTAGCAGACACACACACACACACAAGCTCACTCACTAGCAGGCACACACACACAAAAGCTCACTCACTAGCAGATACACACACAAGCTCACTCACTAGCAGGCACATACACACAAGCTCACTCACTAGGAGACACACAAGCTCACTCACTAGCAGACACACACACAAGCTCACTAGCAGACATACACATGCTCACTCACTAGCAGTCACACATACACACACGCACAAGCTCACTCTCTAGCAGAGAGACACACATACAAACATACAAGCTCTGACTAGCAGGCACACACACAAGCTTACTCACTAGCAGGCACACACACATTCACTAGAAGACACACATAAGCTCTCTTTCTAGAAGGCACACACAAGCTCACTCACTAGCAGACACACACAAACAAGATCACTCACTAGCAGACAAACACACAAGCTCACTCACTAGCCGACACACACATAAGCTCTCTCACTAGCAGACACATACACACACAAGCCCACTAGCAGACATACATACAAACAAGCTCACTCTCTAGCAGACACACACACACATACACAAACACAAGTTATCTCACTAGCAGGCACACAAGCTCACTCACTAGCAGACACACACAAGCTCACTCACTAGCAGGCAAACACACACAGGCTCACTCACTAGCACACACACACACAAGCTCACTCCCTAGCAGACAAACACACAAGCTCATTCACTAGCAGACACACACACACAAGCTCTCTCACTAGCAGACACACACAAGCTCACTCACTAGCACACACACATGCTCACTCACTAGCACACACACATGCTCACTCACTAGCACACACACATGTTCACTCACTAGCACACACACACACACTCACTCTCTAGAAAACACACACATACACACACACACATGCTCTCTTCCTAGGACGCACACACACACACACACACACACACACACAAAAGCTCTCTCACTAGCAGACACACACATACAAGATCACTCACTAGCATGCACACACACATACATACACACACAAGCTCACTCACTAGCAGACACACATACAGTACACACAAGAATACACAATATTAGTATCAGCGCTTAGCAGACAATCCCTTAGTTAGCAGATATAGGGACAGAGGTTATTATTCTCTTAGTCTGATGATAAATTATACTTGTTCAATATCCAAAAGTAAGTTTCAGAATAGTTGTATATCCAAGAAACAGTCTTAGTTAAGGATATCTCCACGCTGTGTGGGGAGTTCTGCTGGTAAAAGATTAATATGAGTCCTCTTTGTCTGTGTTTCATTTCGTCTGCTGTGTTATTGTATCCAACCTTGAAAAAAGGATACTAACATAGCATAAAAAAGTAACAATTTATTTCCCCAGCAAAATACCCCCCCCCTACATAAAAACTCTTACAGGAAAATATGGTGAAACGTATTGCAAGTATCACAAATAAAACATTGGTACAATGCAGTTTTTTTGCCAGTTGAAGATAGTGAACTGCTCCGTCGATCAGTTCTGTGCACCTGGACTGATCCTGTTGCAGAGATGCCAGCTGCCAAGTCCTACTGCATTGGTTCTCTTCTTTGATTCATCCACGTGTTTTCCCCGTTGTAACCGGGCTTTCTCAAGATGACTAATCTGGGGGATTGGGATTGCTTATATACACACTTTCATTCCAAGTCCATACTATGGGTGCATATTGTAGGAGATATCCAATATTGGTAACACGTTGACCCGATTCCAATTCCAATATTATAGATCAATTGTCTCTCTAGTACCTCAAAACCTGTATATATATTTTATCCCTGAGTATAACTTACCTCACCCATAGCGAAAATAACAAGTCAACTGACAAGAAGTTAGCCCCATGATCGATTTTTCGTATTGCGATTATTGGGCATAATCTGAATGGAGATACCTCTTTCTGCTAACATATATGGCTTTTAGATTAACATTATAATACCCACTGCACTTTTGTAGTTATAGCAGCAAATGTGTTGGTGGAAAGGATTCTTAACATATTTTTTGCCGGTCTTAAATAAAAAATATAAAATATAAAATGCCAATGTAACAGCACCCCCAAGCATAAAAAGGGGTTAAAAGCTGTTGAGTAGATCTACCCTTCCAGAGACACTGCTACTGTAGACACCAATACACCGAACCGGAGAAGCATATGAATGCTCTCAAACATACGAATGCTGTAAACAGCCGAATAGGAAAAAACATACGAATAGGTTTACACTCCTAGCAGTTGAACTGGAACAGCATACAATAAATCCCCCCAAGAACGAGACAAGGCTCAGTTTTGAGGGTCAAGCAGGAACAGTCAGAGCTCTAGGTTTATTGTTCTTATATACACATTAGTACCACCCACACAAAATCAGACACTCCCACACAAAATCCTCCCCTCTGCCTGTGATACAATTACCTTACACACTGGGTAATGTAATTATCACAGGCAGAGAAATACAGATTTTTCCACATTATTCATAACTTTAAAAGTATGCATCGCATTTTCAGAATCAGCATACTCCAAATACAAACATGCGTCAAAATCATACAAATTGGTCCAGTGGTTCAAAAGATAAATCATAGTCCTTTGTGACCAAATGAAGCATGGCTTTTCTGCCCATAACCAGTTCCACAGAGTCTTCTATCCTGGAGATAATTGGGAAGTAATCAAATTATCTCCAAGGACAGAGGCAAAACTCCATTGAACACATGGCAGCAAAAGTCAATAAAATACATAAAAATATATAACTGTGCAGCCATTGCATAAAACAGGTACATTCATACATATACATACATATCCCCAGATAGCTCAGATCTGAGCGCACATTATTACTGAATGGCGCTCAGATCACACACATACATTTCAATTGCCATGGAGCCAAAGTCTTTTCCATAGTCTTTCATTATACGAATGGGCTCCATGGCATAGCTATCTGGGGTATCACCGCTCAAACAGGGAAAGCACCGAATGACCTGGCTTTCGTGTCTTTGCAGGGGAAAATCAAGCATGGGGCCAAAGTCTAAAGGCAGCAGGCTGGCAACCAGCCTCCTCCAATGCACAGTGGTGAGATTGGTCTCGTCACAGCCAAGTATCTCTCTTAAAATTAAAATTAAAAACGTAAAAAATAAGTAAAAACTAACAATAAAAATTAGTAAAAAAATACTGTTGTAAAAAATACTTATGATATATTGGAAATCAGTTATGACTACCCAAGGTTTTTTTTTAGTGTGGAACTTGTAAAATTTGTAAAACAGTGGGTCCACCTTTTGGAAAGACTACAGAATTCCATTCCACAATAATTAAAAAGAAGTATAAAATAAAGGAGTGCATAACAATCAACTCAAAACAAATATTTTTTTTTTTACTAAGTTGTACATGTGGTCTACAATATGTAGGACAGACGAAAAGAATGCTAAAAACTAGGTTAGGAGAACACATATATAAAATAAATACAACATTTGAAAACACACACTTTATCTTATCATTTTAAAACCCATCATGATCATGACCCATCCTCCTTAAGTTATTGTGGGATACAACAGATTAAGGTCCCATTGGATATACAGCATAAAGACATTGGCCCCATTAGGGTTAAATGCTGAATACGAAATTTCCAACATTTTATGATAGGATGTATTATTAAGTATTTTTAATTTTTTTGCACTATTTGCAAATTGGGTAGTCATATTTGATTTCCAATATATCATAAGTATTTTTATAACAGTATATTTTACTAATTTTTATTGTTAATGTTTACTTATTTTTTATGTTTAAATTTAATTAATAACATTTAGGGAAAGTATCCCTAATTTTAAGAGAGATACTTGGCATTTTATATTTTTTATTTAAGACTGGCAAACAATAAGTTAAGAATCCTTTCCACCAACACATTTGCTGCTATAACTACAAACTCACAGTGGGTATTATAACGTTAATCTAAAAGCCATAATGTTAGCAGAAAGAGGTATCTCCATTCAGATTATGCCAAATAATCGCAACATGAAAAATCGATCATGGGGCTAACTTCTTGTCAATTAACTTGTTATTTCCGCTATGGGTGAGGTGAGTTATATTCAGGGCTAAAATATATATACAGTTTTAGAGGTACTATAGAGACAATTGACCTATAATATTGGAATTGGAATCGGGTTAACATGTCTGCACATGGATATGGGAATGCTCACTTCTAAGAAAAATGTTTCTGTGATATATTCTGTTGTTCGTTGGACATAATGTATGCATATATTAGAATTAAGACAACCCAGGGTAATAATACTGTGTATGTGAGAATATTAATTATCACTATAGAAATGTCAAGACATTTGTTTTTTTGCACGAGAAACGTTATGATTAAGATCGATTTTATGTATTTGAAAGAATAACTCCCTCCATGATAATGCATTTATTACACTATAATTAGAGATATTTTAAAACATGCTCCCATATGACAGACAAGAATCCATTTTTTATATATATGAAGATAAATTTTGCTTATAATTTTATATAATCGATGCAATGTATTTGAGAGTTACCAATATTGGATATCTCCTACAATATGCACCCATATTATGGACTGGGAATGAAAGGGTGTAGATAAGCAATCCCAATCCACCAGATTAGTCATCTTAAGAAAGCCCGGTTACAACGGGAGAAAAGCGTAGATGAATCTGGCAGGATTGTTTTTTTTTAATTTATGAGAACAAATGTGGTAGGACTTGACAGTCGACATCTCTGCAACAGGATCGGTCCAGGTACACAGGACTGATCAACGGAGCAGTTCACTATCTTCAACCGGCGAGTACACCGAATTGTACCAATGTTTTATTTGTGATACTTAGCTATAAGTTTCACTATATTTTCCTGTAAGAGTTTTTATGTAGGGTGTTTATTTTGCTGGGGAAATAAATTGTTACTTTTTACGCTATGTTGGTATCCTTTTTTCAAGGTTGGATACAATAACCCAGCAGACGAAACGAAACACAGTCAAAGAGAACTTATATTATTCTTTTACCAGCAGAACTCCCCACACAGCGTGGAGATATCCTTAACTAAGACTGTATAATCTATCATCAGACTAAGAGAATAATAACCTCTGTCCGTATATCTGCTAACTAAGGGATTGTCTGGTAAGCGCTGATACTAATATTGTTTATTCTTAAAAAAACAAAAAAAAATTATACTTGGGAGGTATTTAAAGTATCTGGCTGCTTTGTTATAGAGAATTCATATATTCAATTGTGTTCCTATAATTCACCATATCTTTGCGCTCTCTTATTTGTTATTTATCACGCATACACACAAGCTCACTTACTAGCAGACACACACCCACAAGCTCTCTCACTTGAAGGCACACACAAGCTCACTCAATAGCAGACACACATACACACAAGCTCTCTCACTAGAAGGCACACAAACTCACTCACTAGCAGATACACACACAAGCTCACTCACGAGCAGATGCACACACACGCACAAGCTCACTCACTAGCAGACACACACAAGCTCACTCACTAGCAGGCACACACACACACCACAAGCTCACTCTATAGCAGACACACACACATGCTCTCTCACTAGCAGACACACACACAAGCTCTCTCACTAGCAGACACACACACAAGCTCTCTCACTAGAAGGCACACACAAGCTCACTAACTAGCAGAAACACATACAAGCTCACTAACTAGCAGAAACACACACACACAAGCTCACTCACTTGCAGACACACACACACAAGCTCACTCACTAGCAGACACACACACACACAATCACTGTCATGGCTGAAGCTTACCTGGCACTGGTTTTGTCATTCTCTGACCTCTTCCTTCCAGGGAGGTCAGCAGCTTGCCTGTGGGGGTGGGGCTTACTCATGGAAGGTGGAGCTTGTATTCTGGAGGCGGGGTTTCGTTGCAAGGGTTGACATGCGGTGCCGAATTGCTTAGCATTGTTCAGTAAGCTTGTGTGTGTGTGACTGCTAGTGAATGAGCTTGCTTGTGTGTGTGTGTGTGTGTGTGTGTGTGTGCGTGTGTGTCTGCTGGTGAGTGAGTTTGTGTGTGTGTGTCTGTCTACTAGTGAGTGAGCTTGTCAGTCAGGCCTAGGTACGCGGTCGGAGTACTGGAGCTCCGTTACAGGTGGCATACTCCACACCGCTATAGCAGCAGTGGTCATAAAGCTTAAAAATCTACATGATGCTTGTCTAAGTGAACACATAGTGAATTGCCTTGAACTAATGCTAGCTTCTCTATATGATCTTAGGATTAAGGGTAAAATGTCAGTACAATAAATAGTATGACATACTAATTTTTTGCTTAAGTTGTTACTTTATCTGTCCACTGGATAATGCAATAGGATTAATCGTATTATAACATGTTTCACCAAGATTGTAGAATATTAAGAATGTCCTGCACAAACATTAGAGGGTTAGAAAGATTTTTTCTCCTGCTCTGTAAATTGAACATTAATCACACAAATGAAGATCCTGAAGGGTGTAGCAGGCTATTAACAGAGCAGGAGATAATAAATACTCAATTAAACACATTGTGCAATAAAAAAAGTTTAAAGGGACACTACAGACTTTAGCCTGCTGAAAATCTTTAAGTGTGAAGAGTTTGTCCTCTTTTTTCATTTGACAAAAAGTGCATATTTCAATAGATATTGACTGTTTTATAACGTAACCTGGTTACACCCCCCTGGCTTTCAAGCAGACAACAGGTTATGTTACTTCCTGGTTTGGTTAGCTCATTGGAACTAAATTTAAGAGGCATAAATTACCCAGATCCCCTGCTTTGCAAATACTTCTCATTGAGCT
Source organism: Pelobates fuscus (assembly GCF_036172605.1). Classification (NCBI taxonomy): domain Eukaryota; kingdom Metazoa; phylum Chordata; class Amphibia; order Anura; family Pelobatidae; genus Pelobates; species Pelobates fuscus. The sequence continues at coordinate 163,511,688 of NC_086321.1, read as the reverse complement.
GCATTGGGAAGTCTGTGATTAGACAGCCGCAGAAAGTGTGGGTGTAGTTAAAAGAAGAGGACTTTCAAAAGCTGCAGACAAGAAAAATGGATTTAGAGATAAACCAAATAAAGAATGCATACTTTGATGCATGTATGTTGTCGTGTGGGAAATATCTACTATATTTGGGCAGTGGAGTGTCCCTTTAAATATTAGATCTCTCTTTACAGGATGTGTTTAGGAACGCTGTGCAAATCACATGCAGGGAGGTGTGACTTGGGCTGTATTAACAAAGTGATTTAACTCATAAATGGATGCAAATTTAGCAGTAAGACTGCAGGGGCATGATCTGTACACCAAAACTGCTCCATTCAGCTTAAGTTGGCTTGGTACCTATAGTGTCTTTTTAAATGTTAGGTGCCAAGAAAAAAAAAAAACATGTTTTAATCTAATAATCTTTCCATAAAGTATTTTGTTTTAATTAGAAACACTCATCTCTACCTTTAGTATATGACAGGATCCTACTGCCATACACCTTAAGGGATACTATAGTGCCGGGAATACAAAGCTGTATACCTGGTACTATTGCTCCCTCTGCCTCCCTCGTGCCCCTCGCAGCCAGGTAAATAAAGGTTTAAAAACCCTTTATTTACTGACATGATCCCAGCACCAATGTCCCAACATCCTGTGCAGCACATGCATTAGACCTCTCTGTTTATATAAGGACAAAGTACAAACAGCAAACATTTCGGGCGAGAGCCCTTTCTCAATGCTAATGTCCTACAGTGTACACAAGATACAGACAATATATACACAAAGTGCTTACATGACCCAGAATGCCGCCCCCACATACACAAAAAGGATCAGATGGGTGGTAATTTTCCATAACCCCGGCAAGTTCAACACCTCCGGTGACTTCCTGGTTCGGCAGGCATGTGCGTGATGACATCATCACGTTCCATTGCTAGGCAACGGGTAAACCATTATGCAAACGTCTGCAAAAAGTGGCAAAACAGCATTTTAGAGCATTAAAGCATTTCAAAGGATATTATAGTACATCAAAACGATACAGCAAACTAGCAGCAATACTTATGCACATACAGGTTCACTAGCATATAGACCACAGTTTTAAAAATATTGAAATATACAAAGCACACAGACATGTATAAAGACACTTCAACAAACCTCAAATACAAAAAGAGTAATGATTAGATGAATAGACCTCTCATCCAAGATCCAATAAAAGGTAGAGATTAACTAAACAGGGATGGTAACAAAATCATACAACAATGAAATACATACCCTGATCCAGGAAACATCCCAAAGTCTTGAGCACATCTCAGTCACATCTCTTGAATATAGGGAGGAACCGGAGGGGGAGGGGGAAGAGGAGGATAAAGCCAAAAGAGTCCTGGTGGTCCAGGCTCCAGGAGTTCCTATCTTCCTATCAGGTACTCTTCTAGTCAGTCAACAAACTCGCTCTCATTCCAGGGTTCCCATAACTTTTGAAATTTACAGAGGGAGTTCCTCATCTGTGCTGTTAGTTTATCCATGAGGCAGTTGTCTTTTATCTTGTCTATGACAGTTGTGATACTGGGGATATTGGGCCTTAGCAAATCTTGGGCCATAGCTCATCTAGTTGCCAGTGTAATATTGTGAAGAAGTTTTTATTCCATCCTAGTCCGCCCAACCAGCAGTCTGTTCAATAGGCATACCCATGGATTTAAGGTGGGTCTACAGTGGAAAATGTGTTCCAAGATATCACCTATTTTATTCCAAAATAATTGAGTGTGGGGGCATTCCCACCACATATGGAGATGCTTGCCTTGGAGGCCACAGCCTCTCCAGCACAAGTGAGTCAGGCTCTGTTTCATTCTATATAGTTTCACTGGTGTAGTATACCATCGAAACATGGTCTTAAAACACTGCTCCTGCAGCTTGATGCAGATAGAAGTTGTGGCACTTGCTTTCCAGATATCTTGCCAGTCAATGCCCTCCAGTTCTTCCCCTAAGTCTGTCTCCCATTGTAAGATATAGGACATTTGTTCCCATTCTGTTGTTTCTGTGCAGAAGTGGGCTTAAAGAAGGGTAATAAGACCCTTCTGCTGCGTCTTACTCAGACAAAGCCTCTCGTAAAAGGACATAGCACAGTGAGCCGCTTTCCTAAAATGTGTCTGTTTTGCAAAGTCTTTAATCTGTAAATATCAGACAAAATCTGCTAGGGTAAGGGTTTGTCGGGTTGTTAAATTGTCAAAGGAAAGTATCTGCCCCCTTTCAAATAGATAAACTATTCTATGTATGCCTGTAGCTTCTATATTTTTAAAATCACGTGCTGTTATTCCCGGAGGGAACGCTTAATTCCACAAAAGTGGAGTAAGTGGGGAAGGATTTGAAGATACCGTATATACTCGAGTATAAGCCGACCCGAATATAAGCCGAGGCCCCTAATTTTACCCCAAAAAACTGGGAAAACTTATTGACTCGAGTATAAGACTAGGGTGGGAAATGCAGCAGCTACTGGTAAATCTCTAAATAAAATTGGATCCTAAAAAAATTATATTAATTGAATATTTATTTGCAGTGTGTGTATGAATGCAGTGTGTGTGTGTATGAATGCAGTGTGTGTGTATGAATGCAGTGTGTGTGTGTATGAATGCAGTGTGTGTGTGTATGAATGCAGTGTGTGTGTATGAGTGCAGTGTGTGTGTATGAATGCAGTGTGTGTGTGTATGAGTGCAGTGTGTGTGTGTATGAGTGCAGTGTGTGTGTATATGAGTGCAGTGTGTGTATATGAGTGCAGTGTGTGTGTAAGAGTGCAGTGTGTAAGAGTGCAGTGTGTAAGAGTGCAGTGTGTGTGTGTGTATGAATGCAGTGTGTATGAATGCAGTGTGTATGAGTGCAGTGTGTATTAGTGCAGTGTGTATGAGTGCAGTGTGTGTGTATGAGTGCAGTGTGTGTGTATGAGTGCAGTGTGCTTGTGTGTATTAGTGCAGTGTGTATGAATGCAGTGTTGGAGTGTGTGATGCAGAGCCTTGGTGGGGGTGGGCATTTTTATTATTTTTTTTATTATTTTAATACTAATTGTTTTTTTTGTTATATTATTTTTTTTTTAATTATTATTATTTTTTGTATTATTTTTTAATATTTTGTTAATTATTATTATTATTATTAATACTTTTATTACATTTTTATTATTATTAATATCTCTATTATTATTTTCGTCCCCCCTCCCTGCTTGCTAGCTGGCCAGGGAGGGGGGCTCCTTCCCTGGTGGTCTAGTGGCATTGGCAGTTCAGTGGGGGGGAGAGGGGGCTGTCAGAGCTGTACTTACCTTTCCTGCAGCTCCTGTCAGCTCTCTCCTCCTCCGCGCCGTCCGAGCAGCTCCCTCTGTCAGCTCACACTGTAAGTCTCGCGAGAACCGCGGCTCTCGCGAGACTTACACTGCGAGCTGACCTAGGTGCTGAACGGACGGAGCGGAGGAGGAGAGAGCTGACAGGAGCTGCAGGAAAGGTAAGTAACAGCTCTGACAGCCCCCTCTCCCCCAGTCTGTATTATGGCAATGTAAATTGTAATAACAAATACAGACCCTAAGAGTGATGAATCCTTATTTGACATTTCAAGAATATGGACAGAGAATAATCCTCCAGGACTTGCTCGCAATATTCCACCAATGCACATTGAATTAAAGCTTGGAGCGTATCCTGTTAGCCTTAGTTAGTATCATATATTATAGAGGGCTAAGAAAAATATACAAACCTATGTGGATAAGTGTGTAAAGTATGACATCCTAAAATTCTATACCTCCCCTTGGAACACTCCATTATTACCTGTTCAGAAGCCGGGATCAGATGAGTATCATCCTGTACAAGATCTAAAAGCAGTTAATAATGCAGTAGTCAATATACACCCAGTGGTACCCATCCCCTATAATCTGCTTGCTTTAATACCAGGTGGGGCAACCTACTATACCTTCCTAGACCTCAAAGATGCTTTCTTTTGTTTCTGGGTTACTGCTGAAAAATTATGTATGGGCATCTACCTTCCATACTCAGTAATTTAGGAGGAGATTTATGTCAGTTTGATGATGGAATTAATCGGCTGTAGGTGGCTGAGTTGAGTAAAACTATGATGAAGGTACAGAAATAGGTGCAAGATAGGTTACCTGTGAACATATATCCACCTGTTCATTCTTACCATCCAGGGGATCAAGTGTGGATAAAAGAATGGAACACTGTTCCATTAGGTTCCAAGTGGAGAGGTCCCTATGTTGTTCTTTTATCTACCCCAACAGTTGTAAAGGTTGTAGAAGTGACTCCGTGGATTCATCACTCTAGGGTAAAAACCAGCGGCAGATTCCTGACAAGCTACCATAGATCCAGAGAATCCTTGCAAGATCCGGTTAAAGCGTGTGACCCAGTTGGATTAAAAGTGTTTTTTGCGAAGAGAATATTGTTAAAAGGGAACATCAACAAAGATCTACAAGTAGGCGTTTTGACGGCCACAATAAAGCCTGACCTCCTACCAACGTTAAGCCAGAGGAAAAACCTCTGTGAAGAAAAGTGAGGATCAGGAAGGACTCCATTCCCTGCAGCCCTCACATCCTGGAAGCTGATGTGCCATTGCACAGTCGAAAAGCTAGGAAGAAGATGTCAGGAGTGATGTGTTTGATAATGTGTATATTTGTGTTTTTAATTATTCAGGAAGGTAGAGGTACCGACACACCAGGTTGTGAGGTTTGCATTAAGACTACGAAAACAGGCAATCATATTTCCCAGACCCTTATTTGGCATTCACAATATGAGTGTAAAGGACATGTATCTAAGTGTAGATACTTGAGTATAGATTATAGTGTATGCCATCTAAGAGCAGGAGAACCTAGGTGTTTTAGTCCAGAGTATCAACCCCGTACAATTTGGTTGACTATTCGGAATGGAGACTCACAGGGGACCCTGATAAATAAGACCATACTAGAAACCGTACATTCTTCAGGTGTTCTGCTATTTGATGCATGTAAGGCGATATCAGGTGGTAGGAAACCATGGAATGTATGTGGTGATCTTAAATGGGAAAGAACGTATGGGTCTAATGATAAATATATTTGCCCCAGTAGTAAGTACAAATATATGGATCCAAAGTGCCCAAATAAAGATATAATTATTGTCCGTATTGGTCCTGTGCAGGGTGGGCAACCTGGGGACAGACAGTAGATAAGGATATGATCGTCACTAAGTTGCCTACCAAGCCATACTGTAAGTCTAGGGAGTGTAACCCAGTCCATATACTTATCAATGACCTAGAACTATTTATAGATAGGTTTGGGAATTTATTTGGGTTCCAGATATATGGAACAGGTTTGGATCCTGGGACAATATTATTTATAGGAATAGAGACCGATACTGTGGCAACCCAGACTCATCAGGTCTTTCATTCCTTCTATGAGGAGATGAGTGTGGAAAATAAGATCCCCCATAATGCGAAAAACTTATTTATAGATCTAGCCGAAAGCATTGCTGGTAGTCTTAATGTAACCAACTGCTATGTGTGTGGAGGTACTAACATGGGAGACCAATGGCCATGGGAAGCAAAGGAGGTAATGTATTCCGGTTCTGAGACAGTTGAACAGTTAATATCTTCTCAAACTGATTATCAAGTGAGTGTTAGAGGTAAATCTGAGTGGCGATTAAAGACCTCCATTATAGGTTATGTTCACAGACGGCTTCGTCAGGACGTAATTTGCAAATTACGGCAAATTACATCCTGACGAAGCCGTCTGTGAATGGAGAAACGCGTAGACGAACACGGAAGTATTTTGAGAAGGGGCGGAGTCTATCAACCAACCGGGACTTTTGAAAGAAGCAGCAGCTGATCGCTCGCATATTACCCGGACCACAGTGAAAGGAACTCCACTTACCCCCTAACCCAGGAGACATCTCCCAGTGCGGGAAAGCCTGTTTGTGAGTAACGGGAATATACACCGTTTTACTCACCACTCTATCTAGTAAGCAGCAAGCCTGCCTTATGTCCTATTTGTCTAGCAGTAATCTGTTTTGTCCGTGTATAGAGCAACTACCTGCTTTAGGATTGTTAACTAAACAGTGATATGCTATACACCTATGTTTTATATTTATTTTAAATTTTTGTATAATTGAAACTGTTATATTGGTAATAAATTGTTTTACATACATCTAATTAAGCCACTATCTGTACTTTTAATATTACGTAAGAGGCTTCAAGTAAGCCATACAGATCTGTTCTATGATTCTTTTGTTTTTATATTTTTCTTACATGCCGAGCATGAACTGGAACACCATTCAGTGAATAATATAAGTACCTTTCTTTTCTTTTTGCAAACTCTGGTGCATGTGGGAGAGGGACCTATTGCAATCTTAATATCGCTCCACTTCTTAATATTTTATTTGTAATACTTGACATGTGGTGAAGGGATCACTTTGAAGTGTTGCAGCGAATATATAGCAAATATCTAAATATTTGAATACTTATGAATAGCTCTATATAAGTTCTTATAGAGTGTCTATATATTAAGCGCTCCAGTATTGTGTATTTTATTATATATATATATATATATATATATATATATATATATATATATATATATATGTATATATATATATATATATATATTGATATCAAAATACACGTAGAACGAAATAATATATACATAATATATATACATAAGTATATACTTATATATAGCTATATATATATATAAATAAAAATAATTTAAAAAAATTATATATATATATATATATACGGTATATATATATATATATACACCCGTATATATATAATAATTCTATGTATATATTTTTTTCATTCACAATTTTTTATTGGATTTCAAGTTTATGGGGTACAGAAGAGAAGGGGGGTAACATTCGTTACAGGTATCGTGGAGGGGCAAGACACAAGGGAAGGTACAGCTTGAACAGTGAGATACTTGTTACATAGTAGGCATAGTTATGCTTCAATACAATATTGTCGTGTATATTCCGTGTTGTATTTAGGCTTGTTAGCCACAACTTGGTGAGTGTACCAGATTATTTCCAACAAGGCTTTTATAAATACATATATACACAAGTAGTCTGGTTTGGGCCCAGTGGGGTTTCGAACCTTCAGATATTTGGAGATAAATTGTCGCCCTTTTGGTATCGTGTATTTAGCGGGCGTGTGCTTTTTATACATGTAGGTCTACCCATGGTTTCCATGCGTCCCGAAAAAAAACATCCTTGAAAGCGGTCCAATCCTATTTTTAGAACATGTTGGAACCTCATCAATACTTACTCCCATTAGGATATCATTATATTATAGTTGGGAGAGAAACTTAAATTCTCAGAATTTTGATAGATAGAGTGAGCAGCTGACATAATAAAAAATGTCCGAGATGACATGATATCAGTTAGCCACATAAAGTATGTGCTGCAGGGGGATTAGTAATATATGCATAAATGTTTTTATCTGTTTGATTCACCTAATAGGCGCCCGGGCAGGGTGTAGGAGTGTTTCGTTGCCGGGTGGATTGTTTACAGTTCGGGTTACCCCGGAAACGGCACAATGACGCGTACACGCTACTTCCGGTTTCGGCATGTTCGCACATGCGCACACGGAAGTGAGAGACGCCGGGCGCCTGAATACACAGGTGGTAAGTGTTTTTAATTTGTCTGTTTAGCTATATATAAGCGACTTTTTGTATATGTAATAGTTTTGTGAGCTGAGTTGGTCCTGATGAAAGCCACTGATGTGGCTGAAACGTCGACAAAGATGACAGCAACTATATTTTAATAATATGGAATAAAGAAGAATTGTTTTAATCCTAACAACAGACCGTGAGTGCAAGCCTTTATTTTTGAGATTATTTTATATGTTTTTGGCTATGGCTAAGATGCACCCGGCATTTTTTGACAATCTATGAGTGTGTGTGCTGGGTACAACTGGATACAATATAATAAGGAAGTTGATGAATAGCCACTTTCCTAACCCAAGCACCTACAGATGGTATATCACCTAAACTGCTAATTTGAAGCAGAGGTAAACAGACTGATTGGAGTCATTGAGAAATATTTTTTCACTATGGATCACACAGATGATTTTATGTTACAGGCAGGTGGTTATGCAGAGCAAGCAGAAACCCTGCATTTTACTCAAGAGGAAGCCCAAGCCATTTTATGGGTGCAATCTAGTACGGAATTTCCCTGCAATGTAACTACTAGAGATGTATATTTTCAACTACTTAAATTACAGAGAAAACAAATTGATTTGGACTTGCATGGCCTGTTTCTCTCCGATTATTATAAAGTAAAAAGAATTCCCAGAGGCTTTCGCATAATGAATATACCAACAATTGGTAGACTGAAAGCTAAGGTATGCCGTGACTGGATAGGGGTACTAAATAAAGCATCATTAGATCTCATGCTTATAATTATCCAGGATGTGAAGGCAGAAATGGAAATCGTTACACGCAAGATATTGGAGATCGAGACAGAACACGCGGTCTTATTAGCCACTGGGGAGGGAATAAAAATGTTGGATAAACTGAAGGAAGAAATGTTGAAGTACAAGACTGACCTGATTAGGTTTAAAAAACAAAAATTTGAATATGTACAACAAGATTATACGGAGCATCGCGTTTACAAATGGCTGAGTGGCGCGCAGCAACAAAGACCAAGGAGATTCCGAAAAAGAATCGTGCGGCCCAAGATTTATACCATGGATGTCACTTCAGGTGAATCAACTTCGGATACGGATGTACAAAGTGAAGGTGGAACTTTTTTAGAGAACAGACCCCCCGGTACGACAACAAGGAGCAGAGGCAGAGGCGGAAACGATATAGAACAAGGAGAGGCCACAAGGGGAAGAGCCAATATCCGTGGGAGACCCCCATTGAGACGCTAGTACCGGTATTTAATTTATCCCAGAGAACATTACTTAAAGAAGAAATTGAGATCCTACAATTAGGACTATCGTTTGTTCCTGGGACTAGCCCAAATTTATTCACCTGGAATGTGGAATTATACAACTTTGGAAGAACGATGCGTTTAAAAGACCACTTCAATAAACCTTCAACAAACCCACCTAACCAAGAACAGGCAATTACGAGATTTAGACCAAAGTCTTATTTTGATCCTCAAAGTAACAGAGCAAGTATCAAAACTTTTTTATCCACTGTTCAGGCAGAATCCGCTAAAGCAGTACAACAAACAGGTCAGAGACGGAGTAATTTGAGTAAAAAACAATATGCTCTCATCAAGAAATTGGCACAGGATACATCTATCATTATACGCCCCGCAGACAAGGGTGGGGGTATAGTCGTAATGGACTATACTAAATACGCTGATGAAATCAGAAGATAACTCATGGATGAAAATACTTATCAAGTACTTGAAGGGGATCCTACCATCACAATACAGGCAAGAATAGAGGACATACTAAACATGGGAGTAAGAGCTAATTATATAGACTTGAATTTGTATGCATACCTAATTCAAAAATTTCCCAGAACACCGGTGATGTATACGATACCAAAAATACATAAAGACCAAACCGCACCACCAGGAAGACCCATAGTTTCGGCGGTGGGCGGAGTCCTTGAACCACTAGGGAAGTGGTTGGATGCACAATTCAAGGAAACTGTTCTTAACCTACATACATGCATAAAGGATACCCCTTCATTGCTACAAGCATTACGACTCCTCCATATTGAGGTACAAAATCCAATCCTGATCACTATGGATGTAAGTAGCCTCTATACCATCATCCCGCATGATGATGGTATAGAGGCTATGAGAAAAGTCCTGTGTGCCTCGGCTACATACAATGGCCCACCGATCGAGTTTACCCTGGAGATCCTGGAAACAGTACTCAAAAATAATTACTTCAGGTTCGAACAACAATGGTACATGCAGATCTCGGGCACATCGATGGGGGCCCCGATGGCGCCCATGTATGCCAATACATACATGTATGTGTTTGAGGAAGAGCATATATTGAAACCCTATGGCCATAACATTATAAGATACTTCCGCTTTATCGATGATGTATTAATTCTATGGAGTGGTACCATGGAACAAGCCAAGCAGATGGTTGAATCCATCAATGAATTACCCACACCAGTAAGGATGACGGCGGAGATAAGCACAGAAAAAGTCCATTTTTTGGATGTGGAACTGTCTATAATAAATAAGAAAGTTGAGTTTTCTCTTTATACGAAACCCACGGATCGGAACACAATCTTACATTATACGAGTGCCCATCCGAGAAACTTGAAGAACTCCATCCCTCAAGCCCAGTTTCTCAGAGTAATGAGGAACAATTCGAAAGAGGATGTTAGACAACAACAATTGGAACAGATGAGAATCAAATTTATGGAACGGGGATATGGGAGTACAGTCCTAGAAGTAGCATTGGAAAAAGCACAAGAGAAAGCAACCAAGCCACAGGACACCACAAGGAAACCAGCACTGGTTTTTCCCATCACGTTTCATAACCAAGCTCATAAAGTATCCAAGGTTATTAAGAAAAATTGGAACATGTTGTCACATGAAGACTCATTACCCAAAGAATTTAGAGAACCCCCAAGAATTTGTTTTCGCCGGAACAGAAATTTGAAAGACATGTTAATGAAAACGGACCCAGTTGAAAGTTACATCAAACCCCAGTCGTCACAGATACGAGGATGTGTACGATGCTTAGGATGTGTGACGTGCGGCCATATGGTGCCAGCACGCACATTCTCTCATCCACATAGAAACAAGGTCTACAGGATAAGATATACAATTACATGCAAATCTACGTATATCATATACAAATTATCATGTCCTTGTGGCTTATGTTACGTCGGAAAGACGGAAACACAAATGTGCGAACGGATCAGGGGACACAGGTCCAACATCAGAACGGCATTCAGGGATGGAGTCACAGACAAACCGGTTGCGAAGCATTTCTTGGAATACAAACACTCTTTGGCCACTTTAAAATTTGTGGCAATTGAACATGTTCCACTCCCAAGAAGAGGTGGGAATAGAGGCAACATATTACTACGCAGGGAGGCGTTCTGGATTTTTGAACTGGACACAGTTGCACCCAGGGGTTTAAATGAGCAATTATCATATACCCCTTTCATTTGATTTAGACTATATGTCAAACCTCTTGAGCAAAGTTTTGTTTTAATAGTAGAGTTATCCCCCATAGTAGCACAACATAGGTCTTTAGATAGATGACCTACTAGGTATTAGATGAGAGAGTAAGGAGATCCAACTTAACCCAATACACTTTAGGAAAAGGGAGAGCAGTATCATCGTAATATCAGTAAATAGATAGCACATTGTATCACTTTAATTTTTAACCATAAGCACTTTAATGTATATAAAAGCAAGAAGTTTCACTTTAAAAATGTACGTAAGCAGCACAAGGTACCACTTTAATAACCTAGGTGAGCACTTTATTGTACATAAAATGCAATTAGTATCACTTTAAAGAATCACAAATAAACACAAGGCATCATGTTAACAAGTAACAGTGAGCACTTTAATGTACATAAACGCAAATAGTATCACTTTAAAATGTACATAAACAGCACAGAGTACCACTTTAATTTTTAACAACAGCACTTTATTGTACATAAATGCAACATAGTATCACTTTAACAATTTATATATTAGTGATAAGTATCACTACATTATCTAAAGTAAACATTTGCACAAGTAGGCACTGAGTATCACTTTAAATATATTATTCAGCACTTGGAAAATTCATTGCTGTAAAATTGTGAATAAATGCTTTAATATACAATAGGGAAGGCATTGTCCCCTTTAAGAAATTAGAGAGAGATTACTAATTGAGTTAAGATGTGTGATATATCTTTAAAAACATCCTTGAAAGCGGTCCAATCCTATTTTTAGAACATGTTGGAACCTCATCAATACTTACTCCCATTAGGATATCATTATATTATAGTTGGGAGAGAAACTTAAATTCTCAGAATTTTGATAGATAGAGTGAGCAGCTGACATAATAAAAAATGTCCGAGATGACATGATATCAGTTAGCCACATAAAGTATGTGCTGCAGGGGGATTAGTAATATATGCATAAATGTTTTTATCTGTTTGATTCACCTAATAGGCGCCCGGGCAGTGTGTAGGAGTGTTTCGTTGCCGGGTGGATTGTTTACAGTTCGGGTTACCCCGGCAACGGCACAATGACGCGTACACGCTACTTCCGGTTTCGGCATGTTCGCACATGCGCACACGGAAGTGAGAGACGCCGGGCGCCTGAATACACAGGTGGTAAGTGTTTTTAATTTGTCTGTTTAGCTATATATAAGCGACTTTTTGTATATGTAATAGTTTTGTGAGCTGAGTTGGTCCTGATGAAAGCCACTGATGTGGCTGAAACGTCGACAAAGATGACAGCAACTATATTTTAATAATATGGAATAAAGAAGAATTGTTTTAATCCTAACAACAGACCGTGAGTGCAAGCCTTTATTTTTGAGATTATTTTATATGTTTTTGGCTATGGCTAAGATGCACCCGGCATTTTTTGACAATCTATGAGTGTGTGTGCTGGGTACAACTGGATACTATATATATATATATATATATATTGATATCAAAATACACGTAGAACGAAATAATATATACATAATATATATACATAAGTATATACTTATATATAGCTATATATATATAAATAAAAATAATTTAAAAATATATATATATATATATATATATATATATATATATATATATATATATATATATATATATACACCGAACAATTCAAAGATAGCACTCCAGGGACTTGATAAAATGTAACTTTTATTTTTCTCACTAAAACATCAAAGGTGTCAACGTTTCAGCTTGATCCCCTCAAGCTTTCGTCAGGACATGTCCTGACGAAAGCTTGAGGGGATCAAGCTGAAACGTTGACACCTTTGATGTTTTAGTGAGAAAAATAAAAGTTACATTTTATCAAGTCCCTGGAGTGCTATCTTTGAATTGTTCGTTGAATTTTGGCTGACAAGCACCGGGCATTGGACTACGGATCAGGTGGAGTGCAAGATTATTTGGTTTTTTTTATATATATACACCCGTATATATATAATAATTCTATGTATATATTTTTTTCATTCACAATTTTTTATTGGATTTCAAGTTTATGGGGTACAGAAGAGAAGGGGGGTAACATTCGTTACAGGTATCGTGGAGGGGCGAGACACAAGGGAAGGTACAGCTTGAACAGTGAGATACTTGTTACATAGTAGGCATAGTTATGCTTCAATACAATATTGTCGTGTATATTCCGTGTTGTATTTAGGCTTGTTAGCCACAACTTGGTGAGTGTACCAGATTATTTCCAACAAGGCTTTTATAAATACATATATACACAAGTAGTCTGGTTTGGGCCCAGTGGGGTTTCGAACCTTCAGATATTTGGAGATAAATTGTCGCCCTTTTGGTATCGTGTATTTAGCGGGCGTGTGCTTTTTATACATGTAGGTCTACCCATGGTTTCCATGCGTCCCGAAATTGTTGTGTGTCTGCGCTATCTGTCATTGTCATGCTTTGTATTGTTGTATTTTATCCCAGAGTTGGGTTTTGGATGGGCACACGTGTGATTTCCAGTTGGTGGCTAGTTTCTGGCGGACAGAAGTCCAATGGCACATTTCTGTTTGTGTGCTTTAGTGAGGTTGGTAGGTAATAAGAGCAGTAGGTATGTTTGTGGATTTTTTGTTAGCGTCGGTAGGGCCATTTTGTGGAGTGTGTTTTGGACCTCTGTCCATAACGGTTGAATCTCTGGGCAGGACCACCATATGTGTAGCAGTGATCCTATTTCCCGTGAGCATCTCCAACATAGAGGGGAGACTGTGGACAGAGGCGGCTCTCTAATTAGGCGGTTTAGGTGGCCGCCTAAGGCCTCGCGCTGGCTGGGGCCTCGCGGCCGCCTAAACCGCCTGTTGGCAGAGTGTGTCAGGTCCTCGGTCACTGACCGAGGACCTGACACCAGGAGGGGGCCCGGCGGCTTGCCCGGTATGCCGCCGGGTGCGAGGCCCCTCTTGGCTGCCAGGCCGGCCACCGGAGACACTGGTCTGCAGCTCCGCAGTGTGCAGAGCTGCAGGCCATGTGACTCGTGAGAATTGGCAAATCAGAGCGTTGCCGCGGGTTACCACGGCAACGCTCTGAAATCTCGCAAGATTAGCCTGGGAGCAGTGGCCACCGGACCACCAGGGAGCCCACTGGACCATCAGGGAAAGGTAGGCTCTCCCTCCCCATCACCCCCCACCACACTCAGGCTCACCCCCGACCACCATCACCCCCACCACCCTAAACCTCACCCCCCACCACCATCACCCTCAGCCTCACCCCCACCACCATCACCCCACCACCCTCAGCCTCACCCCCCACCACCACCATCACCCCCACCACCCTCAGCCTCACCCCCCACCACCCTCAGCTTCACCCCCCACCACCATCACCCCCACCACCCTCAGCCTCACCCCCCACCACCACCATCACCCCCACCACCCTCAGCCTCACCCCCCACCTCCACCATCACCCCCACCACCCTCAGCCTCACCCCCACCACCATCACCCCTCCCCACCCTCACCATCACCCCCCACCACCCTCAGCCTCACCCCCCACCACCATCACCCACCATCACCATCCTCAGCCTCACCACCATCACCCCCCCACCACCCTCACCATCACCCCTCCCCACCATCACCCCCACCACCCTCAGCCTCACCCCCACCACCCTCAGCTACACCCACCACCACCATCAGCTTCACTCCCCCACCACATCACCCCCCCACCACCCTCAGCCTCACCCTCCACCACCATCACCATCACCACCCTCAGCCTCACCCCCCACCACCCTCAGCTTCACCCCCACCACCATCACCCCCCACCACCATCACCCCCCACCACCATCACCCCTCACCACCCTCACCATCACCCCTCCCCACCATCACCCCCCACCACCCTCAGCCTCACCACCACCACCCTCAGCTACACCCACCACCACCATCACCCCCCACCACCGTCACCATCACCCCCCACCACCCTCAGCCTCACCCCCACCATCATCACCCACCATCACCACCCTCAGCCTCACCACCCACCACCATCACCCCCCACCACCCTCACCATCATCCCTCCCCACCATCACCCCCACCACCCTCAGCCTCACCCCCACCACCCTCAGCTACACCCACCATCAGCTTCACCCCCCCACCACCGTCACCATCACCCCCCACCACCCTCAGCCTCACCCCCCACCACCCTCAGCTTCACCCCCACCACCATCTCCCCCCACCACCATCACCCCTCACCATCACCCCTCCCCACCATCACCCCCCACCACCCTCAGCCTCACCCCCACCACCCTCAGCTACACCCCCCACCACCATCACCCCGCACCACCGTCAACATTACCCCCCACCACCCTCAGCTTCACCCCCACCACCCTCACCATCACCCCTCCCCACCCTCAGCCTCACCCCCACCACTCTCAGCTACACCCCCCACCACCGTCACCATCACCCCCCACCACTGTCACCATCACCCCCCACCACCCTCAGCTTCACCCCCACCACTCTCACCATCACCCCTCCCCACCCTCAGCCTCACCCCCACCACCCTCACCATTACCCCTTCACCCTCAGCCTCACCCCCCACCACACTCAGCCTCACCATCCCCCAAAACCCCCCACCACCCTCAGCCTCACCTCCCACCACCCTCAGCATCACCCCTCACCACCCTCAGCTTCACCACCCACCACCACCCTCAACATCACCACCCTCAGCATCACTCCCCCCACCACCCTCAGCATCACCCCCCTCACCCCCCTCAGCATCACCCCCCCTCAGCCTCACCCCCCACCACCGTCACCATCACCCCCCACCACCCTCATCTTCACCCCCACCACCCTCACCATCACCCCTCCCCACCCTCAGCCTCACCCCCACCACCGTCAGCTTCACCCCCCCACCACCGTCACCATCACCCCCACCACCATCACCATCACCCCCCACCACCCTCAGCTTCACCCCCACCACTCTCACCATCACCCCTCCCCACCCTCAGCCTCACCCCCACCACCCTCACCATTACCCCTTCACCCTCAGCCTCACCATCCCCCATAACCCCCCACCACCCTCAGCCTCACCTCCCACCACCCTCAGCATCACCCCTCACCACCCTCAGCTTCACCACCCACCACCACCCTCAACATCACCACCCTCAGCATCACTCCCCCCACCACCCTCAGCATCACCCCCCTCACCCCCCTCAGCATCACCCCCCTCAGCCTCACCCCCCACCACCCTCAGCATCACCCCTCACCACCCTCAGCATTACCCCCACCACCCTCAGCATCACCACCCTCAGCATAACCCTCCGTCACCACCCTCAGCCTCCCCCCACTCACATCACCCCCTCCTTCTCACATCACCCCCTCCTTCTCACATCACCCCCTCTCACTCTCACATTACCCCCTCTCACTCTCACATTAGCCACCCCCACTCTCACATTAGCCACCCCCACTCTCACATTAGCCCCCCCACTCTCACATTAGCCCCCCCACTCTCACATTAGCCCCCCCACTCTCACATTACCCCCCACTCTCACATTACCCTCTTCTCACTCTCACATTACCCCCTCTCACTCTCACATTAACCCCCCTCACTCTCACATTAACCCCCCTCACTCTCACATTACCCCCCCTCACTCTCACATTACCCCCCTCTCACTCTCACATTACCCCCCTCACTCTCACATTACCCCCCTCTCACTCTCACATTACCACCCTCTCACTCTCACATTACCCCCTCTCACTCTCACATTACCCCCTTTCACTCTCACATTAACCCCCCTCACTATCACATTAACCCCCCTCACTATCACATTACCCCCCTCACTCTCACATTACCCCCTCACTCTCACATTACCCCCTCTCACTCTCACATTACCATCACCCCCCGCTCCCTCTCACATTACCATCACCCCCGCTCCCTCTCACATTAACATCACCCCCCGCTCCCTCTCACATTACCATCAACCCCCCTCTCACTCTCACATTACTATTACCCCCCGCTCCCTCTCACATTACCATCATCCCCCGCTCCCTCTCACATTACCATCACCCCCCGCTCCCTCTCACATTACCATCACCCCCGCTCCCTCTCACATTAACATCACCCCCCGCTCCCTCTCACATTACCATCACCCCCGCTCCCTCTCACATTACCATTAACCCCCCGCTCCCTTTCACCATCACCCCCCGCTCCCTCTCACCATCACCGCCCCCCCCCACTCCCTCTTACCATCAGCTACCCCATACACATAGGGTCTCAGACAAAAACGCAAACATGCTCACAGAGACATACATTCGCACACGCAAGGATACTCTCCGTCAGACACACTCTCAGGCACATACACAGGTAGACAGTGCACCAATGTGTATATGTGACACTTTTTTGTTAGCTTCCTAGGTGGCAGTGGCGTACATACCAGGGTCGAAGGGGTCGCGGCTGTGACCAGGCCCGGCCCACCAGGGGGCCGGCCGCCCCTGCGACCCTGTATGTACCCACTGGGACAGCCTCTTCTCCTGGGGGCCCCAGGAGCCGGCCACCTCAGGGCCCCCCGAGGCTGGCCCTGCTGACACCCGGCGGGCAGTCAGGCTGGCCGGTGCGCGAGGGAGCACTCTCCCCTGAGTGCTTCCTCTTCAGCTCCCTCGCGCACCGCACTGATACCGGAGCCGGAAGATGACGTCATCTTCCGGCGACGGCATCCCTGCGCGGCGCGCGAGGGAGCTGAAGAGGAAGCACTCAGGGGAGAGTGCTCCCTCGCGCACCGGCCAGCCTGACTGCCCGCCTAGGAGCCCAGCAGCACCACTGGACCCCAGGGAATCCCCTCAGCACTCCAAAAGGTAGGGAGGCTGGGGGGATTAAATTAAAAAAAAAACGTGTAAGTGTGTGTGAGTGTTAGTGTGTGTGAGTGTTAGTGTGTGTGAGTGTGTGTATGAGTGTGTGTGAGTGTTAGTGTGTGTGTGAGTGTTAGTGTGTGTGTTAGTGTGAGTGTGTTAGTGTGAGTATTGGTGTTTGTGTTAGAGTGTGTGTGTCTGCTAGTGAGTGTCAGTGAGTGTGTTACTGTGTGTGTCTGTTACTGAGTGTGTTTGTGTGTGTTAGTGTGTTAGTGAGTCTGTTTGATGTCTGTTATTGAGTGTGTGTTTGTCAGTGAGAGTGTATGTTTTGTAAGTGAGTGTGTATGTTTTGTAAGTGAGTGTGTATGTATGTCTGCCGCTGAGTCTGTCTCTGTCAGTAAATGTGTGTGTCTGTTAGCTAGTGTGTATGCATTTGTTCGTGAGAGTGTGTGTGTGTATGTAACGGATCCACTGGCACCCCGACTGGGTACCTCCGTTGAAAGATGCTCCTAGCGCTTCCAGAGGACTCCAAGCACTCCACCAGACACCATAAGCACCGCAGGCTGCAGCTATCTCCCTTCAGAACGAAGCAGGAACAAGCTCTTACAAGAGCTCAGTGATTATAGCAAGGGAATATGCCTAGCATAGCAATCCCTTGTAGCAGGTTCCCCCAATAAGACACAGGACTCAAGTTGAGGGTAAAACAGGAACTCTGGACTGGCTCATCCAGCCTGGCTTTTATTTCCAACTCACACATACAGGCCACACCCAGGGGGAGGCATAAAAGAACCAATGACATAGATGTTACCTCCCACACATCCCCTCCCCTTAGTGTGACACATAATCCCATTATGCATACAGTGTAAAATATACTTTTACACAACATTCATAACTATAAAACCATACATCACATTCACATAAAAATACATATCCACAATCAATCCATTCAGGGGAACAACATATTAAAAAATGGCATGAATCCGACCAGGGGTTCAAATGTTACTAAAAGTATCTTTTGTTCCTTTTTGGCTGGCAGAAAAACATCCCCACAATGCACCCTGGTTTCCTCCCTTCTCCCTGGAGTTAATTGGAGAAGTAATCCAATTACCCAGGACTAAAGGCAGACTCCATTAACCACATGGTTGCAAAACAACATAAAACACTTTAAAATACATAAAGTCACATTTACACATAACACACAGACATTTCACCTATCCCCAGATAGCTGGGATCTGCACGCACAAAACTACCGAATAGCGCGCAGATCCTACTCACACAGTACAATTGCCATGGAGCTAAAGTCTTTCCCATAGTCTTTCATTATATGAATAGGCTCCATGGTATGGCTATCTGGGGTATCACATTCCCATAAAGTCTGGTCCATAGTCCAAAGGCAAGAGGCGGGCAATCAGCCCCCTCCAAGGACACGTGGCGAGGTCGGTTTCGCCACACTTCTCCCCTTTACCCCCCAGACTAACAGGGTACTTGACCTCCTGCCGGTCAGGGCCCTTGTTAGTCCAGCAGCCCACCCACAAGACAGAAACAGCAGAGCAGCCCACCCACAATAAACAGTTACTACACCTGGGTGAGGGAGAATCTTGTCCAGGTTCAGGTGCCTCACCACGGCTGTGTGGGGGACTGGTAGGCTGCCTTGGTAGGTTGCTGAGGGGGCAGAGACCAGCGGTACTCTGTCCTGTTGCCAGCACTACCACGGGAGTAGTCTGGTTGGAGCCTGGTTGCTGGAGACCGACTGTCTCCCCTTTAAATACACCGCTCTGCTGCTGGAGACCGACTGTCTCCCCTTGAGTTACACCGCTCTGCTGCTGGAGACCGACTGTCTCCCCTTGAGTTACACAGCTCTGCTGCTGGAGACTGACTGTCTCCCCTTTAGTTACACAGCTCTGCTGCTGGAGACAGACTGTCTCCCCTTTGGCTAAACAGCCCTGTTGTGGGGGGGCAGGACCGACCGTCCCTACCCCCTGTGCTGGAAGTGCAGAGACCACGGTCCCATCTGCACAGGTGTGGGGCTTACAGTCTCCCCCTGGTACATTAAGCTGCCGCTGGGGAGAGGTGGTAACCAGCTCCTCTCCCATTAGAACACTCTGCCGCTGGGGAATGGAGACTGGGCTCTCTATTCCCTGTACATTAATGATCCGCTGCTGGGGAGAGGTGGTAACAATCTCCTCTCCCATGCATACTTCCCGTCTCTGCGGAGGGAGACCAACTGTCTCTCCTCCCAGCACAGAGTCCTGCTGTTGGGGAAAGGAGGCTGGGCTCTCCATTCCCTGCTGGATACTCTGCCGCTGGGGAATGGAGACTGGGCTCCCAATTCCCTGTACATTAATAATCTGCCGCTGGGGAGAGGTGGTAACAATCTCCTCTCCCATACATACTTCCAGTCTCTGCGGAGGGAGACCGACTGTCTCTCCTCCCAGCACAGAGTCCTGCTGTTGGGGAAAGGGGGCTGGGCTCTCCATTCCCTGCTGGATACTCTGCCGCTGGGGAATGGAGACTGGGCTCCCAATTCCCAACAAATCACACTGCCGCTGGGGAGCGAGGATGGCCCCTTCAGCTCCCTGTAACTTGGGCACAGAGACCACGGCCCCATCTGCGCTGGTGTGGGGCTTACGGTCTCCCCTTGGTGGGTTAGGCTGCCGCTGGAGAGAGGGTGTAACAAGCTCCTCTCTCCGAACTGTAACCTGCCGCTGGGGAGCAAGGATGGCCCCTTCAGCTCCCTGTAACTTGGGCACAGAGACCACGGTCCCATCTGCGCTGGTGTGGGGCTTACTGTCTCCCCTTGGTGTGCTAAGCTGCCGCTGGGGAGAGGGGATAAGAGGCTCCTCTCCCTGAACCGTAGACTGCCGCTGGGGAGCAAGGACGGCCCCTTCAGCTCCCTGTAGCTTGGCCGCAGAGACCACGGTCCCATCTGCGCTGGTGAGGGGCTTACTATCTCCCCTTGGTGTGCTAAGCTGCCGCTGGGGAGGAAGGACGACACCTTCAGCTGCTTTTTTGTCTGCTAGACCCTGCAGATACGCTGCCGCTACTTTCCTTGTGCTCTGTATGTATTTCTCCTCCGGGGGTTCTGGTCCAAAGAAAGCCAGCAGCATTTTCATCATAGCGTCAAACTCCTGTTGACTGTAACTGGGCGCCATGCTTGCCCTGCCGACGTTGCTTCTGTTGTAGATAGGGGCGCTGTACGGGTACTAGCGTTGCCCTCCCTTTGTAATCCAAACGAACTGTGTCTCCGAGCTGCTTTACCTCACACTAGGACGCCATCCCACCGCTGCCACCAATGTAACGGATCCACTGGCACCCCGACTGGGTACCTCCGTTGAAAGATGCTCCTAGCGCTTCCAGAGGACTCCAAGCACTCCACCAGACACCATAAGCACCGCAGGCTGCAGCTATCTCCCTTCAGAACGAAGCAGGAACAAGCTCTTACAAGAGCTCAGTGATTATAGCAAGGGAATATGCCTAGCATAGCAATCCCTTGTAGCAGGTTCCCCCAATAAGACACAGGACTCAAGTTGAGGGTAAAACAGGAACTCTGGACTGGCTCATCCAGCCTGGCTTTTATTTCCAACTCACACATACAGGCCACACCCAGGGGGAGGCATAAAAGAACCAATGACATAGATGTTACCTCCCACACATCCCCTCCCCTTAGTGTGACACATAATCCCATTATGCATACAGTGTAAAATATACTTTTACACAACATTCATAACTATAAAACCATACATCACATTCACATAAAAATACATATCCACAATCAATCCATTCAGGGGAACAACATATTAAAAAATGGCATGAATCCGACCAGGGGTTCAAATGTTACTAAAAGTATCTTTTGTTCCTTTTTGGCTGGCAGAAAAACATCCCCACAATGCACCCTGGTTTCCTCCCTTCTCCCTGGAGTTAATTGGAGAAGTAATCCAATTACCCAGGACTAAAGGCAGACTCCATTAACCACATGGTTGCAAAACAACATAAAACACTTTAAAATACATAAAGTCACATTTACACATAACACACAGACATTTCACCTATCCCCAGATAGCTGGGATCTGCACGCACAAAACTACCGAATAGCGCGCAGATCCTACTCACACAGTACAATTGCCATGGAGCTAAAGTCTTTCCCATAGTCTTTCATTATATGAATAGGCTCCATGGTATGGCTATCTGGGGTATCACATTCCCATAAAGTCTGGTCCATAGTCCAAAGGCAAGAGGCGGGCAATCAGCCCCCTCCAAGGACACGTGGCGAGGTCGGTTTCGCCACAGTGTGTCTTCAGCACTTACCTTTCTCCAGCGCCGGACTCCCATGGCGCTGGGGATCTCTCCGCCTCTCAGCTCCGAATGCGCATGGACGGCAAGAGCCGCGCACGCATTCAAACCGCCCATAGGAAAGCATTGCTCAATGCTTTCCTATGGACATTCAGTGTCTTAAGCGCCTCTAGCGGCTGTCAGTGAGACAGCCACTAGAGGCTGGATTAACCCTCAGTGAAACATAACAGTTTCTCTGAAACTGCTATGCTTTCAGCTGCAGGGTTAAAACTAGAGGGACCTGACACCCAGACCACTTCATTGAGCTGATGTGATCTGGGTGTCTGTAGTGGTCCATTAAGTGTGTGTGCATCTGCATGCACTGGCGTACATACCGCGGTCGCAGCCCTGCAACCCCTGCGACCAGGTGCCCGCCGCCATGTGTTGCTGCCCCGGCCCGCGCAGAGTAAGCGCGAGGGGGGGGCCCACGGATTAATTTTCGCACCGGGGCCCCATGGGTCATGTGTACGCCACTGCTAGGTGGTGATGCCGTAGGTGATTTGAAGTTGGATGGATGTTGGATAGGTATGTTCCATTCTTTAAGTAGTTGAATGCCATCACGTGGTGTAAGGATAATACGATCCGCTCCATTCTTTCTCAGTAAGAGTTTCGCTTGGAATCCCCACTTGTATGGAATGGCGGTGGCACGAAGTGCTGTGGTGATAGGCGCAAAGGCCCTTCTTTTGGATATCGTTGTTGCAGAAAGATCAATGAACAGCTTGATGTCTGTGAATGGGGCTGGCAGTGGTGTAGCGGCCCGAGAAGCCTGCATTAGTTGGTCTTTCACTGTGAAGTAATGTACCATTGTAATTACATCTCTTGGAGAAGAGGGTGGTAGGTGCCTGGGTTTCGGCAGGTGGTGCGTACTGTCCAAGCGGAGGTCAGAGGCCTCGAGGTTAGGAATCAGGGCTCGGAACATGTCTTGGACAAATTTAGCTAGGTCTTGTGGGCCTATGTCTTCCGGCCTATTGTGTCATATTGCTTAGTGTACGCTATTGCCTATTGTTATTGCTCCCTCTTTTTGTTATTTAGGCTCCTTGCATTAGTAAGCATACTTTTAATATTATTATGACTAGTTTATATGAATTTTTATTGCTATGAAATGCCTCCTCTGTTTTGATCTTGCCCCTCCCCATCTCCAACTCCCCCATCTCCACCCCCTGTACTGAGCTAATGCCTATCTCCTTTATTTCCCATCTATTCCCTCTGCCCCTTCCACTAGTTTAAAACATCCTCCACCTTTCTAGCCATCCGGTCTCCGAGCACTACAGACCCTCTTTCATTTACATGCAATCCATCATGGATATAAAGAATGTACCCGAGAGCAAAATCAGCCCAGTGCTCTAAAAAGCTAAATGCCTCCTTCTAACACCATGACTTCAGTCATGCATCGAGCTCTCTAATCTTCTGCTGCCTTTGCACTGTGGCGCATGGCAAAGCTCATATCTCAGAAAATATAATTTGGAGGTCCTCTTCTTAAGTTTACTACCTAATTCCCCGAACTCATTCTTTGAGGTCCTCCATCTTCCTCTAACTTTGTCAATGGTACCAATATGGACCATGGCAGCCGGGTTATCCCCGGGCCCTCCCAACAATCCATCCACTCTGTCAGCAACATGCCGGACCTGAGCACCTAGAAGACAACAAACTGTCCATCTGCGGATCAGAGCAGCAGATTACCCTATCTATTCTCTTAATAATAGAATCCCATACCACCACAACCTGTCTAGCTTTCCTTACATTCTCATCCCCACTTGTATCAAAGGGTCAGTTCCCTCGGCTGTTAGATGGAACAGCTTCCTCCAGTACAGCTACTCCTGAGCTGATGCTCCCAACATCTTCACTCAAACGTGCAAAAACACTGGACAAAAATTGGCCATCATAACAAACTAGTTGTAGAACTATATGTTATAGAATATAAACCCACTGTGGGATTAAGGGGATCTCAAATAAAAATATTAAAATAACAAATAAAATAACTTGTACCGTTACAGTCCATAATGAATGTGGCAGTGAGGCTCATCTTCCTGTCTGCCCGCACCGCCACGCCTCACCCTTCTGTCAGTTCCTACATTGGCTTCCTGTAAGATATAGGGCTCAATAA
The DNA here is from genome assembly GCF_036172605.1 of Pelobates fuscus. Lineage (NCBI taxonomy): Eukaryota > Metazoa > Chordata > Amphibia > Anura > Pelobatidae > Pelobates > Pelobates fuscus. Next base: position 163,487,338 of record NC_086321.1, on the reverse strand, counting down.
AAAATTCTAGTTCTTGCTTTCAAATCTTTACATAATGCTGCTCCCACCTATCAATCTTCCCTAATACGCGAGAATGTCCCGTCTAGACCCTTAGACTCTGCTGAAGACTTACGTCTATCTTCTGTCTGTACTCCCACCTCTGATGCTTGCCTTCAAGACTTCTCGAGGGCTGCACCATTCCTGTGGAACTGACTTCCCTCCTCCATTAGATGCTCACCCAGTCTCCACTCCTTCAAAAAATCATTAAAAACCCACATCTTCATAAAAGCGTATAATTTAAACTGTTAATAGCTCCCGACTGATTCCTCTCTTGCAACTGTCATTATTCTAATAATATCCTTACCTTTTGTGTCACTTTGCTCCACTCCCTCTAGCATGTAAGCTTCGTTCCTGTGTGTTCAACTTGTCTAGTTACAACTACATCATGTTTGTTCGTCCAACCACTGTAAAGTGCTGCGGAATTTGTTGGCGCTATATAAATAATAACATTAGATATGATACATTCACTCATTCACCAGAAAGATATTTTAAACCCCACAGAATGTAATAGCAAAATAATGGGGATTTAGTCACAGCAAATGATCATACATTGCATAAGCCTGCCACAATGCCAATGTACCTCATATATTTACCCCAACTAAGTTACACATTATATTTACAAACTGTAACTGCTAAGTGTGTTAAATACCAGCGTATGATGCTGTTTTTTTTTTTTGCTTCTTTGTGTACAAACAATTCTGCATTTGAATATAAATTGTTAAGCAATTTAAAGAAGCAAAAAAAACAGCTATTTCCCAGCAACTTACATTGAAATGATGTCTAAAAAAGGTGCCACTTGATGGCAGTACAGCATAACAAAAAGCAGTGTATGTTAAGATGACTATATTTTGATTACTTTTCCGAGGATTGTACTCCAAGCACAGTAATATAACATAAAAGGATTTCTGTTCTATTTCTATATCCTTCATCATATCCATGGATCACTGCAAAACATAGGTTAGTAAGAGAAAATCAGTTTTCTTTGCCCAAAGGGATATTTAGAGGGAATTACCTGATGACAACCTAATGTTTAAAAGCCTTGTACTGTTGCAATAACAGACACCTGTTAAGCCTCATGGGCATTAAAATGATTGTGCCCCATTGACAGATCAGGTTTTAGCCTTTTCAGTGAAGTTATTACTACTAATTAACTGTTGAAGTGCAGCAAGGTTGTATTGAATTGTTGATGCCTATTTAACCCCTTCTAGACAAGGATCTGGGGGTGGTTTCTTGATAGTCCTGGCATGCCATCTGCCATAAATGGATTAAAGGTTAGTTTGCAGTTTATTACTTAATAATGTCTATGATTTTAAATTCAGTATATATTTTAATAAATTAGATGTCTAGTTATACAGCTATAAATGTTCTGCTAGTAATAGAATTAAGTTACTTATTTGCACTTCATCAAGCCATGAATTTGTGATTTGTGTTAATCAAGTAGCTGTTACAATTGAAAATATGTTATTTAAAAAAAGATATGTCCTATTGAAGCACACAATTAAACCCTTCACTACTGAACACTTTTTGATTGAAAAAATAATAGCATAACGTTTATTTGAAACAAGTGATGCATAGCATATACATATATCATAACACAGATATTTTGTATATATATTGCTTTATAGACAAAGATAAACATTTTAAATATGTAAATAATGATGTACCGAACTGTTCGCTGGCGAATAGTTCCTGGCGAACATAGCGTGTTCGCATTCGCCACCGCGGGAGAACACATGGGCGGTTCGATCCGCCCCCTATTCGTCATCATTGAGCAAACTTTGACTCTGTGCCTCACGGTCAGCAGACACATTCCAGCAAATCAGCAGCAGACCCTCCCTTCCACACCCTCTCACCTCCCTCCCAGCATCCATTTTAGATTCATTCTGAAGTCTGAGCCCTGATCATACAGTGTAGGTCCCTTATATAGGCATGTAGCTCCTCCCATAATCAGTTCAACCTACACATACTCTTATCCAATCAACCGAATAGAGACTAAATTCATGTTTGACCACATGGCTTGCCCAGCACAATGGAGGAGGGGAAATACTTGTATATCCTGTATTCCTACACATGCTCCTTACACTACTGATTGTATCGTTGCCACGTGCAACCAACCGACCGATACATCAACATATGCAAGTGCACATACCACGTGGCAATCTTGTCCTAGTAAATTTATTTTTACTGAGATTCCACCACATTCCCCCCTTTGATGCTTCTGATATATATAATAATTCCAGATGCATCACCTAATCATCGCTTATTTACACCTCAAATTGCCATGAATCAGAACAGACCTTGCGACTCCCTAAAGATACGAATCCCTCAACATTCCTCTTCCTGTACTAATTCTCCCTGATTTAGAGCCTCATACCTATATATAGCCATTACCTGTGCAGCAGCCTTTCTCTCTGCTATATTCTCTATAATGCTCTGCACAGACCTAACTACCAAAGGAATCAGACATGGTAGGAGAAGGCACAGCATCAAAATTAGCATGACTCCACCTACCAATGCCTTAAGTCCTCCAAACTGCTCATACCAATTACCAAACCAACTACTTGGATTATACCCTTTCCATACCTGGGTAAGCACATGCGCTAGTTTAACCATATGGCTAGTAAGCTCAGCTATTGCTTGCCCTTCATCATCTATTTGAAGACAACAATTGCTTAGGTTAAACTTCCCAGATACACCTCCCTCTACTGCCAATAGGTAATCCAAGGCTAATCTATTTTGGTAAACGGCTGTCCTCATCCTAGTATTATGTTTCGCTAGGAGATTGAGCGCTTGCGATGTTTAATTGGTAATTATCTCAACCACTGTCTGTAACCTTATAATACGGTTGAGAATATATATTGGGGTTCTATATCCAAAAGTACCATCCTCTGCCCACGTAGCTGGCCCATAATAATCTATAATACGCTGGGGAGGCCACTCATTATCTTCCCAGGTACCTATCTCTAGGGGTCCCCTTTTCTTTCTATGATTCACATCATATACCTTAACTCCCAAAGTCTCTCCTGTTTCAATAGGCAACAAGAAGAAGGATGGTTTGAGCATACCTAACACACATGCCCCTTTCCAGTCCTGTGGTAACTCCGAATAGGCTTTCTTACCACAGATCCAGTACAAATTTGCTGGGGCTTTCCAACTAGATGTAGTACATAGGTCAAACCACACATCCTTTAAATTGGTATAACTTGCAAACGGGTTAGGTGGTTCTGAGACATTTGAAGCTGACCACCAAGTTGTATTCTTTGTATCATCATTATAAGCTTTTTGCCCTAGACAAGTCAATTCTCCTACAGATGTATTAAACATTATTCCTTTCCTTGCTATGCAAACATAACCTATAATGGAGGTCTTTAATCGCCACTCAGATTTACCTCTAACACTCATTTGATAATCAGCTTGAGAAGATGTTATCTGTTCAATTGTCTCAGAACCGGAATACATTACCTCCTTTGCTTCCCAGGGCCATTGGTCTCCCATATTAGTACCTCCACACACATAGCAGTTGGTTACATTAAGACTACCAGCAATACTCTTGGCTAGATCAATAAACAAGTTCTTAGCATTATGGGGGATCTTATTCTCTACACTCATCTCCTCGTAGAAAGAATGGAAAACCTGATGAGTCTGGGCTGCCACAGTATCGGTCTCTATCCCTATAAATAATATTGTCCCAGGATCCAAACCTGTCCCATATATCTGGAACCCAAATAAGTTTCCGAACCTATCTATAAACTGTTCAGGATTATGAATAAGTATATGGACTGGGTTACACTCCATAGACTTACAATATGGTTTGGTAGGCAACTTAGTAACAATCATATCCTTATCTACTGTCTGTCCCCAAGTTGCCCACCCTACACAAGACCAATATGGACAATAATTATAATTCTTATTTGGGCATTTTGGATCTATATACTTGTTCTTACTACTGGGGCAAATATATTTATCATTAGACCCATACGTTCTTTCCCATTTAAGATCCCCACATACATTCCACGGTTTTCTACCACTTGATATCGCCTTACATGCATCAAATAGCAGAACACCCGAAGAATGTACGGTTTCTAGTATTGTCTTATTTATTAGGGTCCCCTGTGAGTCTCCATTCCGAAGGGTCAACCAAATTGTACGGGGTTGATACTCTGGACTAAAACACTTAGGTTCTCCTGCTCCTAAATGGCATACACTATAATCTATACCTAAGTATCTACACTTAGATACATATCCTTTACACTCATATTGTGAATGCCAAATAAGGGTCTGGGAAATATGATTACCTGTTTTTGTAGTCTTAATGCAAACCTCACAGCCAGGTGTGTCGGTACCTCTACCTTCCTGAATAATTAAAAACACACATATATACATTATAAAACACATCACTCCTGACATCTTTGTCCTCATTCTTCGACCGTGCGATGGCACCTCAGCTTCCAGGTGGTAAGGGCTGCAAGGAATGGAGTCCTTCAAGTCCTCTCTTCCCTTCACAGAGGTCCCTTCAAGACATTCTGGCTATGTAACGTGGGTAGGTGGTCAGGCTTTATTATGGCCGTCAAAACACCTACTTGCTGATCTCTTTGTTTACTCTTGAAGTCCCAATATCTCCTCATCACTCCAACTGAGTTACATGCTTTAACCGGATCTTGCAGGGATTCTCTGGATCTGGTGTAGCTTGCCAAGAATCTACTGCTGCTGGTTTAATCCTGGAGTGATGAATCCACGGAGTCACTTCAGCCACCTTTATAGCTGTAGGGGTTGACAAAAGAACAACATAAGGACCCCTCCACTTTGGCCCCAACGGTACACTGTTCCACTCCTTTATCCAAACTTGATCTCCTGGATGATAACAAGGAACAGGTGGATAAATATTCACAGGTAATCTATCTTGTACCCATTTCTGTACCTCCTCCATAGTTTTACCCAACTCTACAACCTGCTGCCGGGTAATTCCTTCTCCCAACTGACTCAAATCCCCCCTTAAGTTACCAAGTACATGAGGTGGATGCCCATACATAATTTCAAAAGGTGAGAGACCCATCCTTCTGGTAGGTGTACTACGAATGCGCAACAGAGCTATTGACAAAAGAACATTCAACTTAAGTTGAGTTTCTTGACACATCTTTGCCAATTGGTTCTTAATAGTTCTGTTCATCCTTTCCACTTTCCCAGAGCTCTGATGCCTATATGCCGTATGAAGTTTCTACTTAATACCAAGCATATGAGTCAGTTGTTGTAGGCACTGGTGAACAAAGGCTGGACCATTATCCGATCCTATAGAGCATGGTAGTCCATATCGAGGTATTATTTCTCGCAACAGGAATCGCACAACTTCTCCTGCTTTCTCTGTACGAGTAGGACATGCTTCTACCCAACCTGAGTAGGTACACACAACTACTAGTAGGTAGCGATGTCCGCCGGATTTAGGCATTACCGTATAGTCTATTTGGAGATCGGACATAGGGAGTCCTCCCATATACTGGACTCCCGGTGGTTTCACTGGACCTTGCCTTGCATTGTTCTTGGCACATATCACACATCTTCGTACAATGGCTTGAGTCAAGTTGGACAATCTTGGTATGTAGAAATGCTTCCTAAGAGATTTTTCCATACTCTCTCTTCCGGAATGTGTCCCGTTATGATAATTCTGGACAATTTCTACAGCTAGCGATGCTGGAATAACTATTCTTCCATCTTCTAACTGATACCAATTGTTCTCCAGGTACTTCCCAGTTTCAGTCTTTAACCACTCTCCTTCTTGAGCTGTATAAATTGGAGTCCATTGAGACAGAGGGGTTGGTATGAGAGCAGCTATACGTTCCACATACTCCTGTTTTCCTGATTCAGCGGCACGCTTGGCTGCATTATCTGCCATCCAATTTCCTTTTGTTACATCACCATCACCTTTCAGATGCGCTCGACAATGTATGATACCAACTTCTTTTGGTTCCCACACGGCTTCCAGTAGTTGTAATATCTCAGCTGCGTACTTGATTTCTTTACCCTCTGAGTTCAGTAGTCCTCTTTCTTTATACAAAGCTCCATGGGCATGAGTGGTTAAAAACGCATACTTGGAGTCCGTGTAGATGTTCACCCTCAAACCTTCAGCCAATTGTAACGCTCGTGTGAGTGCGATTAGTTCTGCCTTCTGTGCCGATGTTCCTTTTGACAATGGCAGAGCTTCTATCACTGTGTCTATGGTTGTCACTGCATATCCTGCATAGCGAATCCCTTCTTTCACATAACTACTGCCGTCCGTATAGTACTGGACATCAGGGTTCTGGATGGGAAAATCACGAAGGTCCGGTCTACTGGAAAACACTTCATCCATCACCTCCAGGCAATCATGTTGACTCTCAGTAGGTTGTGGCAAAAGGGTAGCTGGATTCAAGGTATTAACAGTCTCTAGATGCACTCTCAGGTTTTCATATAACATAGCTTGATACTTAGTCATGCGGCTATTACTAAACCAATGATTGCCTTTATAGTCTAGCAACATCTGTACTGCGTGCGGGACTCGCACGTAGAGTTCCTGACCCAGAGTGAGCTTATCAGCTTCGGCTACAAGCAGGGCGGCGGCAGCTACGGCTCTTAGACAAGGTGGAAGACCACTGGCCACTGCATCCCGTTGTTTGGACATATATGCAACAGGTTGTTGCCATGATCCCAAGTACTGTGTCAATACTCCCACAGCCATTCTTCTTTGCTCGTGTACATATAAGTAGAATGGGCGTGTATGATCAGGTAGACCTAATGCTGGGGCGCTCATCAATGCCTTCTTCACATCTTCAAATGCCTTTTGCTGTTCGGGGGTCCACAGGAAGGGATCATGTTCTGTACCTTTTATAGCCACATAAAGAGGTTTCGCCAATATCGCATAATTGGGAATCCATATCCTACAGAAGCCTGCTGCCCCCAAGAATTCCCGCACTTGTCTTCTATTCTTGGGTATTGGTATTTGGCATACAGCTTCTTTTCTCTCTGGCCCCATTATCCTTTGACCTTCGGAGATATGGAATCCCAGATACTTGACAGTTGGCTGACACAACTGGGCTTTCTTCCTGGACACCTTGTATCCTGCCTTCCAAAGATTGTGTAGTAAATCATGTGTTGCTTGCTGACATATTTCTCTTGTAACTGCCGCTATCAACAAATCATCTACGTATTGTAATAGTACACACTCTCCTGGGATGGACTTGAAATCCAGTAAGTCTTGACTTAAAGCTGATCCAAATATGGTAGGGGTATTTTTAAACCCTTGGGGCAGCCTTGTCCAAGTCATCTGGCGTTTCAAGCCCGTTACAGCATTTTCCCATTGGAATGCAAAGATACACTGGCTTTCCGCAGCAATTCGTAGGCAAAAGAAGGCATCTTTGAGATCCAAAACTGTGAAGTAGATAGCCCCGCCCGGAATTAAGGCAAGCAGGTTATATGGATTGGGCACAACTGGATGTATACTTACGACCGCATCATTGATTGCTCTCAAGTCCTGCACAGGGCGATACTCATCTGTACCGGGCTTTTGAACAGGCAACAATGGGGTGTTCCAGGGGGAAGTACAGAATTTTAGGATACCATACCTTATGAACTTATCCAAATAAGATTGTATGTTCTTCTTGGCCTTTTGTGGAATGTGATATTGTCTCAGGCTTACAGGATAAACCCCAAGCTTTAGTTCGATACGAATTGGTGGGATATTACGAGCAAGTCCTGGTGGGTTATTCTCTGCCCACACTCCTGGTATATTGAACAAGGATTCATCACTCTTAGGGTTTTGGCTAGTCAACACTGTATAAAATCGCCACTCTTCTTCCTTTGGTACAGATATTGTCATTATACCTGAGGGTCCATTGAACTTCATGTTGTTCCGTTAGGTAGAAATGTTATCTGTGCCTGTAATTTCGACAACAAATCACGTCCTAGCAGTTGGACTGGACATTCAGGCATATAAAGGAACTGGTGTTTCACTATGTGGCCTCCCAATGTACAGAGTCGACTTTTAAGAACCGGTTTAGCGGCACTCCTTCCAGTTGCTCCTATTACAGTGATAGTTCTTTCTGAAGGAGGAGCGACTAGGTCAGTCACCACCGAATGTTCAGCACCAGTGTCAATCATGAAAGAACTCCTTTTTCCCCCTTTTGCTACCTATCGACCATAGGCTCTGCTCGGCCAAGGGGGATGGAGCCCGGTCGGTATCAATAGTCTTCCATGACTGTGTCAGCCAAACCCACAAAGTCCCTATACTCTCTCTCTCGGGGTCTCTGCGCTGCTGGGTAATATCTATCTCCTCTAACACTTCCTCTATTATTCCCACTATTTCCTCCAGGGCCTCCTCTTCCTCTCACTCTGCCTCTATAATTATTACTATACCCTGCCCTAGGTCTGTCTCTCTCATATTGTTCCCTCCGTGGACACTCACTTCTCCAATGCCCTTCTTCCCTACAGTACGCACATTGGTTCCTACTCAAAGGCTCCCCATTCCACTTATTCTCGCCTTTATCCGTTCCCCTATACGCTTCCTTTTCCCTTCTATCTACGCCTGCGATAGCTACCGCTAGCATATCCGCTTTCCTTCGTATCTTTCACTCTTCCTCCTTCTTCGTCTCCTTCTCCCTATTCATATAGACCTTATTTGCTATTTCCATTAGTTGGGTTATGGACATGCCTACAAACCCTTCTAACTTCTGTAGCTTGCGCTTTATATCTCCGTAGGCTTGGCTGACAAAGGCAGAGTTAACTATTCGGGAATTCTCAGGAGCCTCTGGATTAAAGGGGGTATACAACAGGTATGCCTCCAATAATCGGTCATAAAAGGCACTGAGCGATTCATCACATTTCTGCAATACCTCAGCCGTCTTAGACATATTAATCACCTTTTTTCCTCCGGCTTTCATGCCAGCAATAATAGCGTCCCTGTATGCTTTTAAATGGGCCATATCTGCGCCATTGACATTCCACTCCAGATCAGTATTTGGATAATGTGCTGCGGCCCATGCTGCTGGGTTCTTCTTCCAGCACTTTAAATGCTGCTTGGTTTATCTGTGTCCTTTCCTCGTTGTTAAACAATGTCATAAGCAGTTGCTGGCAATCAGCCCAAGTGGGATTATGTGTCTGGACTATGGAGGTAAACAAATCTGTCATGGCTTGAGGTTTATCGGTGTATGAGGAGTTATGGGTCTTCCAGTTAAATAGATCAGTAGTAGTGAAGGGAACATAGACGAATACAGGATCAGAGTGTTGTAACTGGCCGTCACCGTTAATGTGTGTCGGGCCTGGTGTCAGTCGGAGAGGCATTTGATAATGTCGGGGTTGGAGGGTACCGGTCAGTTGTCGGGTTAGTATGGGGCTTCGTTTAGAAACGTCAGTTAGGGGTTCCGGTCGAGGGGTAGTAGGACGAGGGGAAGGGGACACTTTACTGAGGGGGAGATCAGTGAGTAAAATATTCCGGGCCGGGCTAGGAGGAGCCTGACCAGGAACTAGATATGACGTCAAATCTGGATAGGTGGGGTTAACGCAGTAGGTACCGGAAGGGGAGGGTTTAAAACAAGAGGGCTGGGCTCTGAACTAGAGGAGGGGGTAGGTGGGGACAACTGGGCAAGGGGAGTAGCGTTACCAACAGCACCTCCTCTTCCTCTTCCTGTGGAGGAGGAATAAGGGGGCGGCATGGGGATCTCGGATTCAGGAGGCGTGTCCAAAATGGGCGTAATTACGGCCTTAGTGGACAAGCGAGTTCTGGCCACCATGAGGCGACATTGTTCCTCGTGGCATACCCGGATCAATTTCGGCAAGTCATTTACGGCCTGCTTCCAACAGTCAATATACGGAAACTGGCCGTAAAGTTCAGGCCTACCTGATATAGCCACGTGTACACGCTGTACCAGATTAGGATCCAAACTCAGGGAACGCACACAACAAAACACAACAAAACACTCAGGGAATTCCCGTACACACACAACTGTTACACCAGTCACTAAATAACTATTACTGCGCCTCACAGTTAAATTAGTAGTGGTTATGGTGTTAAACATACAACATAGACAACAGTTATTAGTAGTTATTTACAGTATCTGTAATTATACATGGTTATGGTACCGTGCACTATAATACAGTTACACACTATTCACACTCTCCTAGATGGCAGAGCTCACGCTATCTAGCAAGATATACACGCTACTACAACAATCTTTAACACATTTACAATTCCCAACTAATCTATTGGCCAGTACCTCGATGGACTACCTAAAACTATTTACATCCGTTTTGGTTAGCCACGCTGCCCAAGCACCACATATAGCGAACTAGAGGGCGGAATTTACAACAGCACCCTCTTAGTCTATATACTCTATCAAAAATCTAGTGGGTTCCAAATTTACACGCCTTCCCACTTAGCCAAGATAGGTTGAGATCTAGCGGACCGAATTTACACAGACGCCGCTTAGTCTCCCGGTCCCTCCGACCTAGCGAATGTAATATACACCCTAGAATGCTAGTCTAGACAAGACACCGGTGTCCAGCTTGGGCTATTTACACAGAACCCAGCCTGACTCCAAACCAAAATTAAACGGGCTGACTACAGGGCGTTTAATTACAAGCGGTGCGCCTTCCAGCACAAGCGGTGCTCCTTCCCTCCACTGGAGGGGGCAGATTCCATACACAAATAACCCCTTATGGGCCTACCGCACAATCGGTATCCAATACCCCTAGTGGGTCCACCGTCTAAAACAGTGGTCGTCTTACCTCCTCGTTCCTTAACCTGAGTTCACACTCATCGACGGGGACACCCCAGCACTTACTACGTAGAGGCCGATGATCTCCTGGACAACAGACCAGTGGCGCCGAGACGAAGGGAGGTCCACGCAGAAGTTCAGGGGTGCAGCCGTAGAGCGCGTGGGCAAAGATAGACCATCTCACGCCTCTGCTACTCAGTTACCGTTGAACGATGAGCTTCCCAGCCAATGCACCAAATGATACCAGAGAAACTGACGGAAGCCAAGCACAGAGAGATGGACACAGGTTTCTTCAGGAAGGAAGAGATTCTTTATTCGATTCACCGACCGGGACTCAGAGGGACTAATGTCACCAAAAAACAGCAAAGTCTGAGCCCTGATCATACAGTGTAGGTCCCTTATATAGGCATGTAGCTCCTTCCATAATCAGTTCAACCTACACATACTCTTAACCAATCAACCGAATAGAGACTAAATTCCTGTTTGACCACATGGCTTGCCCAGCACAATGGAGGAGGGGAAATACTCGTATATCCTGTATTCCTACACATGCTCCTTACACTACTGATTGTATCGTTGCCACGCGCAACCAACCGACCGATACATCAACATATGCAAGTGCACATACCACGTGGCAATCTTGTCCTAGTAAATTTATTTTTACTGAGATTCCACCACACCACTACTCATATCTGTTTTCACAATAGCTTATGCTTGACATTTAAAAAGATTTTTTTTTTCACTGTAATAGATTGAATAGCAGTTAGTTGCCTGCCAGCTTCTGTATTAGGCTCACAGTGGATACTGTGCCCATTTGCCCAGTCAGTGCCACCACTCATATCTGGTGTCTCTGTAGCGTGCTTTTACAAAGAAAAAAAGTTTTCCAGTGTAAGCTAATAGCAGTCAGTGTCCTTAAAGCGGGTGTGTCAGGCCTTCCTTCAGCGTGTGCCCTGCAGACCCCTGCCAGTGTACTTTGACATTTGCCACTCATATCTGGTGTCTCTATAGCGTGCTTTTACCAAGAAAAAAAGTTTTCCAGTGTAAACTAATAGCAGTCAGTGTCCTTAAAGCGGGTGTTTCAGGCCTTCAGCGTGTGCACTGCAGACCCCTGCCAGTGTACTTTGACAGTTGCCACTCATATCTGGTGTCTCTGTAGCGTGCTTTTACAAAGCTAAAAAGTTTTCCAGTGTAAGCTAATAGCAGTCAGTGTTCTTAAAGCGGGTGTGTCAGGTCTTCCTTCAGCGTGTGCCCTGCAGACCCCTGCCAGTGTACTTTGACAGTTGGCACTCATATCTGGTGTCTCTATAGCGTGCTTTTACCAAGAAAAAAGTTTTCCAGTGTAAGCTAATAGCAGTCAGTGTCCTTAAAGCGGGTGTGTCAGGCCTTCCTTCAGTGTGTGCCCTGCAGACCCCTGCCAGTGTACTTTGACAGTTGCCACTCATATCTGGTGTCTCTATAGCGTGCTTTTACAAAGAAAAAAAAGTTTTCCAGTGTAAGCTAATAGCAATCAGTGTCCTTAAAGCGGGTGTTTCAGGCCTTCAGCTTGTGCCCTGCAGACCCCTGCCAGTGTACTTTGACAATTGCCACTCATATCTGGTGTCTCTACAGCGTGCTTTTACAAAGCAGAAAAGTTTTCCAGTGTAAGCTAATAGCAGTCAGTGTCCTTAAAGCGGGTGTGTCAGGCCTTCCTTCAGCGTGTGCCCTGCAGACCCCTGCCAGTGTACTTTGACAGTTGCCACTCATATCTGGTGTCTCTATAGCGTGCTTTTACCAAGAAAAAAGTTTTCCAATGTAAGCTAATAGCAGTCAGTGTCCTTAAAGCGGGTGTGTCAGGCCTTCCTTCAGCGTGTGCCCTGGAGACCCCTGCCAGTGTACTTTGACAGTTGCCACTCATATCTGGTGTCTCCATAGCGTGCTTTTACCAAGAAAAAAGTTTTCCAGTGTAAGCTAATAGCAGTCAGTGTCCTTAAAGCGGGTGTGTCAGGCCTTCCTTCAGCGTGTGCTCTGCCAACCTGAGCAAGTGTAATTTGCCACTCATATCTGGTGTCACAATAGCGTGCATTTAAAACCAAACAACTTTTTTCACTGTTATAGATTGAATAGCAGTTAGTTGTCTTCAAGCGGGTGTGTCAGGCCTACAGTGTGTACTCTGCCAACCTCTGCCACTGCACAGTGCCACTCATATCTGGTCTATGTCTCAGGCAGGCAGCATTACACACATGGACGTACGGTGGGATGATGATAATGTTGTACCCGCTGCTGCTTCCTTTGCTGAGTTGTCAGATACAAGTGAAGTGGTTGATGATGACGATGTGTCCATGGATGTCACGTGGGTGCCCGCTAGAAGAGAAGAAGAACAGGGGGAAAGTTCAGATGGGGAGACAGAGAGGAGGAGGAGACGAGTTGGAAGCAGGGGGAGGTCGTCGCAAGGAGCTAATGGCATAGTCAGACAGCATGCATCTGCACCCGGGGTCAGCCCGACAGCACGCCAATCAACGCATGCTGTGTCCACCACCAGAATGCCGTCATTGCAGAGCTCAGCAGTGTGGCATTTTTTTTGTGTGTCTGCCTCTGACAACAGCGATGCCATTTGCAACCTGTGCCAAAAGAAACTGAGTCATGGGAAGTCCAACACCCACCTAGGTACAACTGCTTTGCGTAGGCACATGATCGCACATCACAAACGCCTATGGGATCAACACATGAGTACAAGCAGCACACAAACTCAAAGCCGCCATCCTCCTCATGGTCCAGCATCTTCAGCCACGTCAACCACTGCTGTCCTCCTTGCCCCCTCTCAACCATCCGCCACTCCGTCTCTCGCCTTGAGCAGTTCCCGCTCACCTGCCCACAGTCATGTGTCTGTCAAGGACATGTTTGAGCGTAAGAAGCCAATGTCACAAAGTCACCCCCTTGCCCAGCGTCTGACAGTTGGCTTGTCCGAACTATTAGCCCGCCAGCATTTTTCGTTGATATGCATTTCTATTTCTTCTTAGATAACCAAAAAATTCTGAGACGACGTTGGCAGGGCTATTCACTTGTGTGATCTGTCATGAATTGTCATTTGAATGTTAATTTGAACTGTGGGGCACAAGAACTTGAATCGAAAACATCTTTAAGCCAACTATGTTTTCACTAAGCTTAGTGAATAACTAACATTAACGAGTCGGATTAAACGCACTCTGCACTCGAGGTATGATCTTTTTAAATGACACCACTCGGGCCCTAAATGGTAAAACGTTTCACATGGGCATACGAAAGGTACACATGGCAATTAAAATCAGAAAATATGTAAAACATTTTTAGATATACTGGAAATTAGTACACCAATACGATTAAGCACTGTACTTTCTGTACTTTCCGGATTCATGTTTGCAGGTTTTTTTTTAAGAATTTGCCAGTAATCTATTTTTGAAGTTGTTCCCCTCCTCTTGACACGATCAATGACCAATGAGAGTCTCCGTAAGCAGGGTTGACCTGTTAGTCCCGTTTTCCATTCATGTTGTGCATGATGTCACGGCTAGGTTTCCAGGGACAAATGTTGGAGCCTCGGCGTTACCCCAATATGGAGGGAGCGTGGAGTTTTTTGGAGGCTTCGATGTGAGTTGCGAGTCCGGGGGCAGACCCAGTTGCCTCAGGATTCCCTCTGCCTCCTGCATGTTGCGTACGGTATGCCTGGCGTACGCATGGCGACTTCTCGCTTCAGTAGTTAGGACACGCCCCCCTAGCTTTTACCATACAAGCTGGTGGAGTCTGAGGCATTCAAAAAATTTGTAGCTATTGGGACACCGCAGTGGAATGTACCCGGCCGAAATTTATTTAAAAAAAAGGCAATCCCCAACCTGTACTCGATTGTGCAAATGGAAGTAATGGCATGTCTGGCACACAGTGTTGGGGCAAAGGTCCATCTGACCACTGATACCTGGTCTGCAAAGCATGGTCAGGGCAGGTATATCACCTACACTGTGCATTGGGTAAACCTGCTGACGGCTGCCAAGCATGGAATGCGTGGCTCTGCAGAGGAGTTGGTGACACCGCCACAACTTGAAGGCAGGCCTGCTGCCATCTCCTCTACTCCTCCTACTCCATACTCTTCCATAACCTCCTTGGCTGAGTCCTCTTTAACTGCTGCGTCTTCTCCACATCAACGGCACCCCCCAGCTCCCCAGGTGCTATTCCACATCCCTATTCTGCTGTGTGTCAGTGTGTATCATGGTCTTTGAGGACAGGTGTGAATCCATACCTGCCAAGTGACCCTATGTAGGGGGAACAGTCTCTATTCTGCTCTTTGTAAGTGTGTATCAGGGGCTTTGAGGACAGGTGTCAATCCATACCTGCCAAGTGACCCTATGTAAGGGGAACAGTCTCTATTCTGCTCTTTGTCAGTGTGTATCATGGTCTCTGAGGACGGGGAACAGTCTCTATTCTGCTCTTTGTCAGTGTGTATCAGGGGCTTTGAGCACAGGTGTCAATACATGCCTGCCAAATGACCCTATGTAGGGGGAACAGTCTCTATTCTGCTCTTTGTCAGTGTGTATCAGGGCAGGGGCTTTTAGGATGGGGAACAGTCTCTATTCTGCTCTCTGTCAGTGTGTATCAGGGGCTTTGATTACAGGTGTCAATCCATATCTGCCAAGTGACCCTATGTAGGGGGAACAGTCCCTATTCTGCTCTGTGTCAGTGTGTATCATGGTCTCTGAGGATAGGGAACAGTCTATTCTGCTCTGTGTCAGTGTGTATCAGGGGCTTTGAGGACAGGTGTCAATCCATACCTGCCAAGTGACCCTATGTAGGGGGAACAGTCCCTATTCTGCTCTGTGTCAGTGTGTATCAGGGTCTCAGAGGACAGGTGTCAATCCATATGTCAAGGTGTCAATCCATATGTCAAGGTGTCAATATGTCATATGTCAGGTGTCAATCCATATCCATTGTGATTTAGGAGTGTTAGGTGATTTCTGCCCTTTATGTATTAAAACCAGACTCTGCATCAACTGTGTAATTTTCCATGGGAGTTTTGCAATTGATCCCCCTCCGGCATGCCACAGTCAAGGTGTTAGTCCCCTTCAAACAACTTTTCCATCACTTTTGTGGCCAGAAAGAGTCCCTGTTGGTTTTAAAATTCGCCTGCCCATAGAAGTCAATGACGGTTTGCCCGGTTCGCCGGTTCGCGAACGTTTGCGGAAGTTCCCGTTCGCCGTCCGCGAACCGAAAATTTCGTGTTCGCGACATCACTACTCACAATGCAAATTATATATGCGCTAAATGAAGGTTATAATAAAAGTGACATTACTATTCAAAAACTTATCATATATATACACACCTGTGGTCACCTCCAAAGGGGCCTCTGAAGCTGGGGGGACGGTTTTTGCCTTTGTGATGCTTAAGTTGATGTCAGAAGAAAAGCGTGCTCAGCAGGTGAAATGTTCTAGGTACTGAAACTTTAGTGCTTAATTTTCAGTTTTAATGCAGTGAAATGCTCCTTTTATCCACATCATCTATCTTCCTCTTCTATGATGAAAGATAGCAGTGAACTGAGCTGTTTAAATTTACCCCCAATGTACATGTTAGGAAACCTCATAATATGCAAAATATGCAAAAAGCTAAAAAGGAATTATTTAAAAGACCATAAATGACAAAGTACAGGGCTGGGGTGTGAACAGAAATAAAATACATTAACTGTATTAAGGCTGATAAGAAAATAACTGAAACAATGACAAAACACCTCAAACATACAAGCTGCATAAACACACAGACAACTGAATACACATGCAAAGACACAGACTGCCGAATACACACTTAGACTGCTGAATACATAGACTGCAGAATACTCACACACAAACAGACTGCTGAATACAAACACAGACAGATTGCAGTGAGGGGTGCAGTTTTGTGAAGGATGCAGTGTGTGTGTGAGGGATGTAGTGTTTGTGAGGAGTGCAGTATGTGTGTGTGTGTGTGTGTGAGGGGTGCAGTGTTTGCTGTGGTGTATTTAGGTTTTGTGCTGCCATAGGCAGGACGGTGCGCTGGCACCCCCCCCCCCCCCCCAAGTTAAATCTTCCCCACCCCTTCCTGTCAAGGCCGCACTTTGACTGACAGACAAACACTCACTGACAAACGCACACACTCACTGATAGATGCATACACTCATTGACATACACACACTCTCATACACACTGACAAACAATGACATACACACACTCACTCATTTGACACACTGATAGACAGACATACACTTACTCGGACACTCACACTGACTGACAGGCTCACGCACTGACTGACAGACGCATTAATAGTGACTAACAGACACATACACACTGACTGACAGACACACACACATTGACATTCACTGACACACACATTCACTAACACACTTTTCCCCACACTCACAATTATTATTATTATTTTTATTTTTTTAATCTAAATCCACCCAGCCTCCCAACGTTTGGGATAGTTGGGTGGATTTATCACCTAGGTTCCAGTGGGGCTGCTGGGCAGTAAGGCGGCCGGACTTGCAGGCAGGCGGGCGGCGAGGGAGCACTTTCCCCTGAGCTCTCTGCTCAGCTCCCTTGCGCATCGCAGAGTGATGCCGGGAGCCAGAATATGACGTCATATTCCGGCTCCCGTCATTGTTGCGGGTCACACGAGAGCTCCCTTTCCGCCCGCCTGCTTGCCTGCCTGACTGGGGGAGCCCAAAGGTGGCCAGCCAGCCACCGCTTGGGCTCCCATAAAACGAGGCAGACAGGGTATTTGTCTGGGCATTTGGGGACAGCATTTTTGTGTGTGTGTGTAGGGGTGCAGTGTGTGTGAATGGTGCAGTGTGTTTGAGAGGGGTGCTGTGCATGTCTGTGTGTGTGTGTGTGTGTGTGTGTGTGTTCGGGGTGGAGTGTGTGTGTAAGGGGTGCAGTGTGTGTGTGTGTTTTTGAGAGGGGTGCAATGTGTGTGTGAGGGGTGCATTGTGTATGGTTTGAGATAAGGGTGAAAGTTTATATTTATTATATATATTTTTTTAAATGGTATATCCCCGCCACCCCTTCCTATTACCGTTGAGGGGACCAGCTGTGGTGATCCACTGGTAGAGAGGGAAGTCTAGCATGCAGCTCCTCTGGCTGCTTTTACTCAGTGGGAGGAGCACAGCATCCTGGGTCCTACTTCCCTACCTCCCTCTCCCCTGACAAAGTGTGAGGTGAAGGAGATCTTTGACCTACCCACCAGAAAGGAACACAGTAAGTGTACAGAGATGAATTAGGATCCCCTATGCTCGTTGGGCCCCTGGATAACTGCCCATGCGGTAAGACGACCCTGCTCTATTTAAAATAAAATAAAAATACACTTTAGCAAAATAATTGTGTTTTCTGATTTAAAAAAATAAGGTTTTTATACATGAACTAGATATTACATCCTGCACATTTTAGAGGAAGTGCAGAATTGTAATATGTGCAACTCATAGAATCAGTAATTTAGCAATAATAATAAATATGTAACCCCTTCCCGTTATTAAGGTGTTCTATGCTGTCCCATATTAAATTGCGGTGGCATAGAATGCTGTAATGACTTAAGCCCCCTGTAGCTTAAGGATACTCACCTTCTCCAGGCAAATCAGGCTCCCGCCAGGCATGTGATCGCTCTCAAAAAGCGTTCACATTGCAGGCATAGCTGTCTGCAGAGCTGGCAGGCAGTCCCCCTAATGGTGGAATATGATTAACAAAATTATTATTACACATTAAAAAAAAGAATTATATGTAGATATATATTATATGTGATTTCATATTTAGTGGATTTTAATATAATTAAATAATATTATTAAAATACACTTAGAATGAAGTTACATACATACACGATATTCATGTATTTTTTTAACATAATTGTGTGATTTTATAAATTGCAATTTGAGGGACCTGCCTGACAGCCCAAGCAGAAAGTCCAGATAATTTAATTTGCAAGCCCTTTATTTAACCCTGTAACTTTCCAAAACACCCTAAAACTCGGGAGACTTTATTTAACACAACACAACAAATGTATCACAATGATGATGATATCAGTGAAAATGCACTTTTTGCACAATGTTTGTGGAAAAAAGACTAGACATTAAAAAAAAAGACTAGACATACCCCATTTTGAATTCCCGGGCTTTCTACTTTTTTAAATTTTATGCCATGATGTGGGGAATTATCCTTCATGGGCTGCCATACAGTCTCAAAGGCAACATAACCAATCTGGCAAATTTTAATGTGTACAAGTGCTGCCTCTGTTATGGAAAAAAGACACACCTCCTCCCTTGACAGTGTGGTTTGATAAGATAGAGGAGCTCCGACGACTGGAGGAACTGATGTTTGCGACACAAGACCACTCTCAGACTTATATGGACATATGGACGCACTGGCTGGCGGTCGTTTACCAAGCTGACTTCCAGAGACTACTGACGTATGGACATTGGAGGGACTCCAGGGGGAGAGAGGGGAGTACGGGTGGGGAGGGTGGTCTCGAGTCACTGGTCCAGGCAGTATAGGGGCCAAAGCTCTATCTCAACATGCTGCTTGTTGCCTTTCCATGTATGGGCCACACGGGGAGGTGCCCAAGCACCCAATACTGGAACGTGTTCACACCATGCCCTGTGGGGAGGGCACTGGGGAGTACCAATACCAGTTAATGGCTTAATGAATATCACTGTGAGTAAGACAGGCATACAAGTTCAAGCAGCCTATATAACTTCACCTTGCCCACTGGTGGATCATACTCCAACCCGCGGCCCAGAATCCGAGCCTTACTGTTAGGACCTTATATATTCAAATTTTTATTTGTAATTTTCTAAATTGTCTATGGTATGTATGTAACGTTATTTGAAGCACTGTCTCAGATTGGCACCCTTAAGAGTACATTACAAAATGGCCTTGCGTGGCTACATTGCGAACAAAACAGATAATAATGGGAAACAATGAAGACAGGTGAAAAGGAAAGAAATGGGAAATAGAAAGAGAAAGGGAAGGGAGGGAGGGAAAGAAAAGAACAAAAAACAAACAAAGGGGAAGGAAAAGAGGAAAGGAAAGACAACTGTACTAATTGGGGACCTGCATTGCCTTCTTTCTTGACTTATTCCTGCTGTTGTTGAATGTCAATAAAACTTTCATTTATAAAAAAAAAAATAGAAATGTGCAAAAAAAGAAATGGACAATTCTAATATATGACCCTGTAACTTTCCAAAACACTATGAAACCTGTACTTGGGGGGTACTGTTGTACTCATGAGACATTAGTGGGCACAAATATGAGTGTTTTAGAGCAGTAAAACCAGGGCTGGTGCAAGGATTTTTCGGTACACAGGCGAAGTTGATTTTGGCGCCCACCCAAAAGCATCTTCACCCGTGTGCCCCTTCAACCCACCTTTTGTTTATTACCCCCTTTTTTAAATGTCTTACCCCCTTTAGTGTGTCTTTTTCCATATTTATCCCCATTGTATCTCTTACAGACCCCCTTTGTGTGTCTTACTCCCCCATTCCCTTTGTGTGTCTCCTTCTCTCCCAGTCCCTTTGTGTCTTTTACTCTTACCAGCTCCTTTGTGTCGTTTTCTTTCAACACCAGACCCTTTGTGTCTCTTTTTCCTCTTCTCCAGACACTCTGTGTCTCTTTCACCCACAGCTCCTTTGTTTTTCCACACCCAGGCCTTTCTGTGTGGTGCTTTACTCCCAGCCCCTCTGTGAACTTTCTCACCCCCAGGCCCATCTGTGTGTCTTTCTCCCCCCTCATATCCGACCCCTGTGTTACTCTCTCCTGCCCTCTATGTCCATTAGTGTTCCTCTCCACCCCCTTACCTGTATCTTTGTGCCCCCCATTGCCCTTAATGTTCCTCTCCCTCCTATTTTAGTGGTCCCCCCAACCTGTGTTCCTTTTCCATTCCCTCCCCTGTACCTTAGTGCCCCTCCTTAATGTGTCTCTCTTCCCCCCAGTGTTCCACTCCACTCCCTCTTTTTTAGTGTTCTTTCCCCCCATAGTTTTCTTTGTCCCATCCCATAGTGTTCTTTCCCCCTCCCTCATAGTGTTCTTCCCCCTTCCCCTGTCCCATAGTGTTCTTCCCCCTCCTCCTCTGTCCCATAGTGTTCTTCCCTATCCCATAGTGTTCTTTTCTCCCCACCCCTGTCCCATAGTGTTCATTCCCCCCTCCCCTGTCCCATAGAGTTCCTTAGCACCACCCCTCCTGTGTCCCATAGGGTTCCTTACCACCCACTCCCCTCCCCTCGCCACCCACACCCCTCCCCTGTCCCATAGTGTTCCGTACCATCCTCCCTCCCCTGTCCTATAGTGTTCCTTACCACCCACCCCCCTCCCCTTTCCCATGGTGTTCTTCCACCCACCCCACTTCCCATAGTGTTCCTTGAACAGTTGAACAGTTATATAGCGCTAGTTTCAGGTTTTGTTTTCGTTTTGTTTTGTTTTGATTGGAACGTTTACAATTGACTACGTCCTTAAGGGGTTAATAGAGTAATGACTTGTTATTGTTCTACTTTCTTCCAGTTGAGAAGATGTCCATCTTAATTCAGTTCTATAAAAACTATATAGCTGTACATATGTGTACTTTTATAGTTTATTGTGCAGTTTAATACTCTTAGGCTCATTCTCTGCATTACCCTAAAACTTAAACGTTATGTTTTTCTTTTAAAGAATCAGTATATTTAATTTTCATTGTATTTCAATGTACCAATAAATAGCTAAGAAAGCAAATTAAAACCTCTATCCATTGCAAAGGCAAATTAATTTAAAAGGTAGAGTTCATTATTTGGCATTTATGGGCAATACTAGACTACACTCATTTGAGATATACAATCTTATTGATTTTGTGTGTTGAGTAAGTAAAATTGTTTATG
This sequence comes from Pelobates fuscus, assembly GCF_036172605.1. Taxonomy (NCBI): domain Eukaryota; kingdom Metazoa; phylum Chordata; class Amphibia; order Anura; family Pelobatidae; genus Pelobates; species Pelobates fuscus. The sequence continues at coordinate 163,465,705 of NC_086321.1, read as the reverse complement.
TTTTCTGTACATGCCATTACAATTTCATTAGTAAACATGACAATATATAGAGCTGAATACATGGGAATTTAGCAGAGACATACTTTTTAATCAATATAGATTAATGAAATTATAAATTAGACTTTGATATTAATTTTAGGATGAACTGCAGTTCGGTCAAATTCAAGATGTTCAAGTGATCAGAATAAATTCTGATTCCCAAGTGCCAAAGTCTCAGGGGAACCTACGTGTGTGAATGCAAACATGATGTGCTTTTGATTTTGAGAGCCATTCCTCAAACCAGAAAAAATGGTAATTTAATGGAGAAGAGGATTTTTTTTTTTTTAGGTGGTGGCAAGAAAGCAACTTTGTTTCCCATGGTGGATAAAAGGTCTGCCCAATCATAACCATAACGTTAATTATATATTTCATCATTATATAATATATATTTTCTCAGTTTAGAGAAAAGTCCAGGAGGACTGAAACGTTGATGTTTATTTGTGCTAAATAAAAGCATTTATACTTTACTACTAGAGTCTCCAGAGTGCATCTCTCTCTCTCTCTCTCTCTCTCTCTCTCTCTCATATATAATTAACGTTATTCTAAGTGTATTTTCTGTCTCATTAGAGATATCTCTGCCAGAAGCTCAAGGAAGCAGGCTGAAGGGTCAGTGTTAGGACCCGCTTAGGGGGGTCTGCCTTAACGTTGGCAGGCGGGCATTACCTCCAATGGCCATTGGAGCAACTAAATGACCTCCATTTGTCTAAATATACATAGGGATTAAGGAGAAAGCGCAGGTAATGTTTTTCTTTTCTTTGGTTTTTACTATATATTGGGGCTGATGTGTGTTGTAGTCCTTGCTGGTTAAGCGCAGGACTTCTCTTTTTGTATTTGTATTTACTTTGCATCACACAGCCTAGTTACAATGCTGCTACCCATCCCATGTGTTCCCTATTAAGGGTTAATAAGTATAGGGGTGTATATAAAAAATACCCCTTTCTGTCTCATTAGAGATATCTCTGCCAGAAGCTCAAGGAAGCAGGCTGAAGGCTCAGTGTTAGGACCCGCTTAGGGGGGTCTGCCTTGACGTTGGCAGGCGGGCATTACCTCCAATGGCCATTGGAGCAACTAAATGACCTCCATTTGTCTAAATATACATAGGGATTAAGGAGAAAGCGCAGGTAACGTTTTTCTTTTCTTTGGTTTTTACTATATATTGGGGCTGATGTGTGTTGTAGTCCTTGCTGCTTAAGCGCAGGATTTCTCTTTTTGTATTTGTATTTACTTTGCATCACACAGCCTGGTTACAATGCTGCTACCCATCCCATGTGTTCCCTATTAAGGGTTAATAAGTAAAGGGGTGTATATAAAAAATACCCCTTTCTGTCTCATTAGAGATATCTTTGCCAGAAGCTCAAGGAAGCAGGCTGAAGGGTCAGTGTTAGGACCCGCTTAGGGGGGTCTGCCTTGACGTTGGCAGGCGGGCATCCCTCCAATGGCCATTGGAGCAACTAAATGACCTCCATTTGTCTAAATATACATAGGGATTAAGGAAAAAGCGCAAGTAACCTTTTCTTTGGTTTTTACTATATATTGGGGCTGATGTGTGTTGTAGTCCTTGCTGCTTAAGCGCAGGACTTCTCTTTTTGTATTTGTATTTACTTTGTATCACACAGCCTGGTTACAATGCTGCTACCCATCCCATGTGTTCCCTATTAAGGGTTAATAAGTAAAGGGGTGTATATAAAAAATACCCCATTTCTGTCTCATTAGAGATATCTTTGCCAGAAGCTCAAGGAAGCAGGCTGAAGGGTCAGTGTTAGGACCCGCTTAGGGGGGTCTGCCTTGACGTTGGCAGGCAGGCATCCCTCCAATGGCCATTGGAGCAACTAAATGACCTCCATTTGTCTAAATATACATAGGGATTAAGGAAAAAGCGCACGTAACCTTTTCTTTGGTTTGTACGTGGATGACTCTTTATAAGGTATTGATACAACTTTAAATCGATGTATCCTGCACGTAACCCCATATTGAGCATCTCTTCTATTTTGTTTTGGATAATCCTGGTGGGATCTTGTGGGAGGAGACTATAAGTCGGTTTATCCGCTAGTTGTTCCTTCAACTCATCAGCATAATCCGTATAGTTCATGATCACTATGCCTCCTCCTTTATCCGCCAAGCGTATTGTAATTGATGTGTCATTCGCTAAGTCTTTGATGATCTCCCTCTGTTGTTTAGAGATGTTGTGTTGCAATCTCCTATGTTGTGTCATAGCTTCCTTGGCATCATGGCTGGTGGTAGATAAAAAGGTTTTAATAGATGCTTTGTTTGACTGCGGGTCAGACGAAGATTTCAATGAGAACTTGTCTCTATTTTCTATTAGTGGTGATGGTATTTTTTGGGATCCAGGTCTGTCGAAAAATTTGCATCATTCTCCCAAATTGAAACAGTTCTATATTCCATTTGAACTAGTTTGGAGAAGCTGTAGGCACGAGCGACATACCTTTACTCAAAAGGTCTATCTCTTGATAATTGAGTGACCTATGAGATAAATTAAAGACTGGAATGACCTCTTGTGTGGTGTCTTTCCCCGTGTGGTAGCCTTTCCCCTTGTGCCCTCTTCTTGACCTGCGCCTTCTCTGCCTTTAACCTGGCTGCGAGTGACCGCTCCAGATTCCATTATCCCTAAAAATGTGTACGTTCTACTGGTGTATCATTGTCTGAGGCTGATTCTCCAGTGGTCACATCCATGGTTGAGACTTTGGGGTGTAAAATTCTCTTCTTTTGTCTCCTTGGTCTACGTGAATTATCACCAGAGAGCCATCTGTAGACTCTATGATCAACGTAGTCCTGATGGACTCTCTCATATTTTTGTTTTTTGAACCTAATGAGTTCATTCTTGTATTTAAGAAGTTCTTCCTTGAGTCTTTGTTGTAACTTGAGGCCCTCTGGAGATGACAGGAGAATGGCGTGCTGTGTTTCTAAATCTAAGATTTTTGGGTCTGTCTCTGCTAGATCCGACTTTACATCTTTAATGATGATAAGCATAAGGTCTAAAGATGTCCGGTTAAATACGCCTGTCCAGTCTTTACATACCATGGCTTTAGATCTGTCTATGGTAGGAATATTTCATATTCTGAATCCCCTAGGGATTCTCTTGACTTTGTAATAAATCGGACAAAAATAGACCATGTAGATCCAAATCAGTACTTTTTTTTTATGAAGGTGCAGCAACTTAAAATATATATCTCTAGATGTGAGGTTATGGGGTAATTCCAAACTTGACTGTTCCCATAAAATATTCTGTGCTTCCTCATGTGTAAATTTGAGTGTCTCTGCTTGCTCAGAGTACGGTCCTGCTTGAGCTAAAAATTCATCCATAATGAATAGAGTTAAATCCTTATTGTTTCTTGTATTATCACAGTTACATTTTGTCTTAATATGTCTTTAAGCGACAAAAGTGCCGGTGCATAGGTAGGAGTAAAGTACCCAACCTCCTCAATAATGTACAAAATAACGAAGAATCCTTGCACTCAAGCTATAATAATAAAGTATACTTGCCGGGTGCTTAACCTGGGACTTTAAACATCCAGTGAAAAATAGTGATGGTAGCACTCACGGTCTTCAGTTAAAAATCTTCTTTATTCAACAATAATTAAAACATAAGGTCTAGGATCAACGTTTCAGTCCTCTCTTAGGACTTTCATCAGAATCAATAGGTTACATGGAATAACACAAATAATATATAGGCAATACAATTAAAAAATAAACAGCAATTAAGTAAATAATAATCGGGAAAATGAACTCACCCCAGGAGACTTGTGTGGCCGGCGGCTTCTTGCCGACCTCTGTGCGCATGTGTAATGAAAAAAACATCTCCAGAAGTGTATTGGACGGCAGCCGTGATTGTCCAAAATGCTATAGGTGTCAAACAGCCCAGAATAATGTGCGCATGTGCAGACAAATCCTAATGTCATCGGCTAAAGTGTGCATGTGTAGTGCATGCCGAAGACGTGTTTGCCACTAGTGATCGTTGTCATGAAGATATCGCCATAGAAACCTAACATGCTGCCTAAAGTAAATAAATATGAAGGGGTTTGAAAATCCTTGTGAACAAAGTGCCGTGCTGGTGGAATATATAATTATATAGATTAATATTAAAATACACTTTATTAAAATATATATATATATATATATCTCCAGCCACCCTCCTGTCAGCTTACTTTATGTGCCAGGAGGGTGGCTTGGAGTCCTGCTGCTGGTGGGAGTGAGGGGTTTGGAGCTCTTCGTGCTCCTCTCCCATAACACTGTGGCTACCTCTTCCCACACTGTCTCTCTGCATGATGCTGGGAGGAAGTGACAGGCTGTCATTTCCTCCCAGCTAGCCGACATTACTGGGCCGCGGAACCTGAACGTGCCCATGTTCAACAGTAATTTTTCCCCGGTGCTATAATCATAAAAACATTCCGCAGCACCCCTGTGTGCACACAGTTTGGGAACCTCTGCTCTAGAGTCATATTAACAAAAATCGATGTTAAAGCATGTGTTAAGTGTATTATGAGAAATAGGATATACAGCAAAAAGCAAATATCAGTATCACATCTAAAATGTAATTTCCTGAACAAAAGACCAATAGATGCACACATGTTCTATACAAAATATAAAAAAGAACCTTATGATAAAATTCCAACAATTTATTTCAGATGTATAATTTTCTTTAGAAAAATATACATACATTGACCAAAGCATCTGCAAATTGTTAGAATCATTCTCATTTTGCTGATATGTAATGTATGCCCATGAAAATAAAACCTTCTTTATTTCTCCATCTGAAGTTCACAAAAAAAAAAATTCAAGAAATCAGCCAAGAATAAATAAAAAGATATTAAAATACAAAGGATTCTACAATTTGTTATGGGAACTAAAGCTGACAGAGAGTGAGCTAATCTGGCTAATATTTTAAATAGTACAACAAGTGAACATTTTAAATTGATTACAGTTTTGATATGATGCCACTCATGAAAGGTGAAAAGCAGTAATGCAAGGTTTGCATTTTTAAAAAGTTAGCAAGGCATTGCTGCCAATTCTGGACATACTAGCTGAATTCTATAAACTGCCAGAAAACCCCTAAAGAAAATATGCAATAATTGGATCCAGAAATATGGATAAAGATTCTGGCATCATCAAGTTTTTGTCCTGGTTCATTCCTACATTGTTTAAAGATGACTAAAGAATATCATAGTCTTTGAAAATAAAATGGAAATAGTAAGAAAAACATACAACAGTCTTTGCTTTTGTAAGGTGATTACAATTAAAAACATACATCTGTAAGTTTCTCTTTGATTGCAGCCCATCTAGAAAAAAAAAATCTCTCTGTAATTATATCCCAGTAGAGAAGACGACATTTTACTCTTATGATGCAGTACCATTAAATATTTTACAATCGTGTTTATGGTACGTTTGCATGTAGAATTGTGGTTTACTTTTTTTAAGTGAATCCAATTTGCATATCATTTTATTTATTTATTTTAATTTGCTGTTTTTTGGGAATTGATTTCTTTTGAACATATTTGTTTCTATTGCATTTCTTATTTCATGGTCAAATTTGCTTGTGGTTTACGTCAAAGAACAAGCCTTAAAACAATAAAATTTTAATTTTTAATTTAATGTAAAAGCTATGCCTTATCCGATGAAGGATCCACAAAGGTTTTCTCACAATGGGTCAAACTAACCAGAAATATGCTGTAAAATAAAAATTCCTTGAGTGTTCTGCATGACAGGGAATTCCCATAATTACCCATGTTGCCCTAATTTCAGTGTTAAACGTATGGACAATGTGAATATGTTCTGTGAAGCATAATAATAATAATAATAATAATAATAATAATTAATAATTATATTATATATATATATATATTATTATTATTATTATTATTATTATTATTATTATTATTATTATTCTTCACAGAACATATTTAATGGCCTTATCACTGACATCAAAGTTGGATCTTAATTTTCATGTGTTAAAATATTATGAATTAGAGTGGAACTCTAGAAATATATTCAACCAACAAACAAATAATATTTTTTTCTAGATAATATTGGAATTATTGGTACTTTGATAGCTGTGTATGCCACTGTCTGCCATTACTCTATAAATTCATGTGTCCTTCAGGTTGACGCTTTTCTTTCCAAAAATACCTATACTATTCCACACTCCTTTAGTCCTACCTTTTCATCATATCTCTAGCTGCCATGCTTATTACCTCACCTACTCAGTTTCCCATAATATTCATTACTTGCTTCTTATTTTATCTATCCTTGCTTTTCTTCCTTATCTTCCACCTATTTCCATGACCTACACTCTCTAATCATCAGCCCATTAAAACAATGTTTCCCTAAACCTCATTCCACTCTCCATCCCCTTCTTTCACAAGTCTGACTACCCTTGTTTCTTCTGCCTCTGGTAATTCAAGCTCCCCAATGTCTCAATAGTTGGTGGTTTCAATGCTGGTATTATAGCAGTGGCAAGTCTAGAGCAAAGTAGCCTGTCATTGTTTCTCCTGCACATGGTATCTTTAGTGTGATGTGGCCCTGAAAATGTGGAAGGTTTGAGACAACTTCAGAACAAAGTACACTGCAAGATTAATCTCATACTGTAGGTGCAGCATGAAAAGTAGAAGCAGTTTATTGTATATGTGGTATATGCAGCTGGTATTTGTGAACATCGGTGTCTATTTGTGTATGATGTTGGCATTTAAATGCAGTTTGTGCGCGTATGAAGTTTTGGTGTTTGGATGCAGGGGTGTTTTTGTATGTAGTGTTGGCATTTAGAATGCAGTAGTGTGTTTGTGTGTAGTGCTGGCGTTTGAATGCTTATATTTATGCACATAATCACACATACAATGCAAAAACACACATACACACATTGACACCCAAACACAGATAAACATATCAACACACACAGATAAACACATGCACACTGACATACACAGTTATAATTTTTGCATATATTTTGCAACCCTCCTGTTTCTATACATTGTAGGTGCAGGTCAGTGGCTTCCTGGGGGGTCAGTGGTTTTAGTTACTGGCTGAGGCTGTTGGGATTCTAGGACTAATGCTCTGTGCCAATGCTCTGTACCAAGCCTAGATGGCTCTCTCTGTAGGCTAGGAGGAAGTGACCTGAACCACTTCCTTTCAGCATTGCCAATTTGACAGGGTCACAGTTGCACTGTTAAAGAACCATGGTGCCTAACCTAGCTTTTTAACAGTGATCATCAATGCCTTTCAGGTGGCTCCAAGATTGTCCGGAATTTATTTTGTGACTGTTGTTTTTATTGTTACATTAGTGGGATTTGGTCCCTGAGGAAGTTCCATTCTAAAGGAACGAAACGCGTAGGACCTATGTTCCTCTAATTTTATATTTTTGAGCTATTGTTACTTGCTCTTTTTAAAATAAATTGCTGATATATTTTCCTACCTATAACTGTGGGAGCCTCATTTTACATTCGGTCAGCTTGAAATACCAGTGGAAAGCGAAGGATTCTAGACACCCAACAACATCGGGGGAGCCTTGAGCATTTTTACATGTCTCCATCTTGTGAGTGTATTACAACTATGGCGCACAATTGATTTATTATTTTACTGTATTGCACTATGTATATTTTTATGTTTCCCCTTTAGAGGTGGTACAGCCATATCCCATATGTTCTTTGTATATCCATTTAGTTACCTTCCCTAGCTATCAATCATCTCTTTTTTTGTGGGCCATGGGTGATATTTAGAATCACAAATCAAAATGAACACACTCATCTGTTGTGCAATTCATTTAGTTATTGATTTAAGTACATTTCTGGTTGGAGTTTGGAAATTCAAACAATCACATGATCAGCAGTTCATAATTAAATAACTCTCCAAGTCTCCTTGTAGCAGAGAGACATGAGATGTCAAACAACTTCCTATATATTGTTGATCTACAACTCCTATATTTATAACTGCCAGGTTGGAAGAGAATCATGGATATTATAGTTTATATATTGCTTTTGCAGTCTCTGGTAGTTGAGTTTCAATTATATATTGCTTTTGCAGTCTCTGGGAGTTGAGTTTCAAAAGCATTCGGAGGGCTCCCTTTTGACAATTGCTAATATTAACAGAGGGAAGCATATTTCTGCTGAAATTGACACTTATCTATTTAAAGTGATTGAATTATAATAGAATATTCGTGCTTTACAATGGATTAGACAATAAAAATAAAACTAGACATTCAGGAATGCAAATCTAAAAGTATTTTACTTTATATATTTATTAGTGATTACAATTTCAAATGTTTGGCAAGGCAGTCGATTATATTTTCAACCCTATAAATAAGCATTGATGTTTACCCTTTTAAACAGAGACACTTTTCATTTCAATCATTTAAAAGCTAAAATGTTGCATTTCACTGAATGTTGCCACCTCAATTATTAGGTTATAGCAGCTTCCATTGAATGATGGACAGTAATTAAAAGTTAGCTGGTAATAACCTGCTCACTCTTGACATTTCTTCAGGGTTTTTGTTCACCATTATCTACATATAGATTAAAATTTGTAATTGGACCACAGAAAGGGTAAAAGAAATAAGCCCAGTTCATTTACTTGTGACTGACACTTTGAAATTTTATTTAATTTGAGAAAATTGAGTTGAACTGCGGAACACCAGTAAAGTTGAGTTGTCTTTAATGATATTTATCTAAATTTCTAAAACCTAAATGTAAAATTGGATATAGCAGTAGAATGATATTTGAAATTCCTGAAATAAGTGATACTGTGTCGAAGAAATTAGTACTTCATCTATCTTGTTCTTTAGGTTTTAAAATACAATTTCATTATATGAATTAAAACTTGCTTGCATTAACACACAATTAAAAATAGTGGGATAAAATGTCACTATTATGTTTTTGTGTATGCAGTGAGGTTTGCTACTTCAGTAGACCTAATGCATCCATGCACTCAGTTCTATATGTTCTTTTTCATGCCAAACCTTAATCTAGCCATCACTGTAAACTTGTGCTGCCAAAATGAATGGTTTTATAGACCAGGAAATAGGTAATATAAAATAGTCACTAATACAAATTATTAGCCTTTCAGAATGTAGAATTAACACACACTAATTAAGAAATCTACAAATTTAACAGGTTCTGGAATGGCCTGTCCAATGATATATTAAAATAATTCCTACTTTCTTTAATGTGAGTGCATATATATCATCATGGGAAAGTTAATATCTATATTGCATGTAATAATAGCACTTTTTTTTTTTTTTTACATAATCTCTTCTCTGGAGATGATGTCTCTGTGCCATCATACACAGTGTTTCTCTGAACAGTGTCATCTTTCACATTTGCATGTCCCTAAAATATAATGCGCAATAGTATACTTAAGGGGGCAGCGGTTGTTACACCAGTGTGACGAAGAAATCTATTGTAGCATGGTTGCATAGGACAACAGTCGAGGAGGATGTTCATGTTCAGTAGTAGGGAACTGCAGTTCAGTATGCAGTGAGTGGAGTAGGCAGATATAGGCAAATAGTAGGCAAATATATGACTGACTATCATAACCCTGCTTTTCTGACTACTCAGCTTACAATAAGGTCAATATGCTCACAATGAGTAAACATTTAAGAGATACACAAGGGGAGATGGGGGTTAGAAGACATGCAAGGAAGTAGTGGAGGTTATGAGATACACAAGGGGATATGTGTAACATGCCAGGGGAAGGAGGTACACACAAGAAGTGAGGGAAGATACACACACGCAAAAAAAAATCACTATTCTGGGCCGATGCCAACACAAAATTTCACTCCAGGTGCAAAATAACCTATGCATGCCTCTTATAATGGGATGATCTCTTATCATTATACTATAAAAAGGCACCACCAGCATTGTGTGACATCGCCATGCATGAAAAAGGTACTAGTAATTGCTCATTGTAGTCAGACTGAGAAACCTTCTTCTGTTTCCATACACCCCTAGACAATCTAAAAGATGCAATAGTCTATTTTTTAAAGTGGAAGGCTATGCACATTCAAATAGGAGATTCCTTGTTCCTCTAAGTTGCAAGTGATTGATGAAGGTGACTTGTGCAAAGTTTTGATCACCTGCAGATCACAACTGCAAATATTATTTTAACCTTAAGGAAAGTGCTAAATGTCTGTTTAACCTAAGGGGAATAGGTAACACTGACTTAAAATGACATAGTGTGAACTCCTCTATAAATACTAAAATAAGTTCATTGGCTTCTTTTTCAAAGGGACCACATAACCAGGTTGCTATAAGGCAATTAAAAAGGCAGCTATGATCACCTGATAACACCATATGCATAAATAACACAATCATGTATTATGGGGTAGAAACATAGAAACATAGAAACATAGAAACATAGAATGTGACGGCAGATAAGAACTATTCGGCCCATCTAGTCTGCCCAGTTTTCTAAATACTTTCATTAGTCCCTGGCCTTATCTTATAGTTAGGAGAGCCTTATGCCTACCCAACGCATGCTTAAACTCCTTTACTGTGTTAACCTCTACCACTTCAGATGGAAGGCTATTCCATGCATCCACTACCCTCTCAGTAAAGTAATACTTCCTGGTATTATTTTTAAATCTTTGCCCCTCTAATTTAAGACTATGTCATCTTGTTGTGGTAGTTTTTCTTCTTTTAAATATAGTCTCCTCCTTTACTGTGTTGATTCCCTTTATGTATTTAAATGTTTCTATCATATCCCCCCTGTCTCGTCTTTCCTCCAAGCTATACATGTTAAGATCCTTTAACCTTTCCTGGTAAGTTTTATCCTGCAATCCATGAACCAGTTTAGTAGCCCTTCTTTGAACTCTCTCTAAGGTATCAATATCCTTCTGAAGATATGGTCTCCAGTACTGTGTACAGTACTCCAAGTGAGGTCTCACCAGTGTTCTGTACAATGGCATGAGCACTTCCCTCTTTCTACTGCTAATACCTCTCCCTATACAACCAAGCATTCTGCTAGCATTTCCTGCTGCTCTATTACATTGTCTGCCTACCTTTAAGTCATCAGAAATAATCACCCCTAAATCCCTTTCCTCAGATGTTGAGGTTAGGAGTCTATCAAATATTTTGTACTCTGCCCTTGGGTTTTTATGTCCAAGATGCATTATCTTGCACTTATCCACATTAAATGTCAGTTGCCACAACTCTGACCATTTTTCTAGTTTACCTAAATCATTTGCCATTTGGCTTATCCCTCCTGGAACATCAACCCTGTTACATATCTTAGTATCATCCGCAAAAAGACACACCTTACCATCAAGACCTTCTGCAATATCACTAATAAAAATATTAAAGAGAATGGGTCAAAGTACAGATCCCTGAGGTACCCCACTGGTGACAAGCCCAAGCTTCGAATATACTCCATTGACTACAACCCTCTGTTGCCTGTCACTCAGCCACTGCCTTACCCATTCAACAATATTGGAATCCAAACTCAAAGATTGTAGTTTATTGATAAGCCTTATATGGGCAACAGTGTCAAAATCCTTACTGAAATCTAGGTAAGCAATGTCTACTGCACCACCCTGATCTATAATTTTAGTTACCCAATCAAAAAAGTCAATAAGATTAGTTTGGCATGATCTCCCTGAAGTAAACCCATGTTGTCTCTGATCTTGAAATCCATGTGTTTTTAGATGTTCAACAATCCTATCCTTTAACATGGTTTCCATCACTTTCCCCACTACTGAAGTAAGGCTTACTGGCCTATAGTTGCTCGACTCCTCCCTATTACCTTTCTTGTGAATGGGCACAACATTCGCTAACTTCCAATCTTCTGGGACTACCTGGGACTACCTGTTAACAATGATTGGTTAAATAAATCTGTTAATGGTTTTGCTAGTACACCACTGAGCTCTTTTAATAGCTTTAGGTGTATTCCATCAGGTCCCATTGACTTATTTGTCTTTAATTTTTACAGTTGAAATAGAACCTCTTCCTCTGTAAATTCACGTGTAATAAATGACTAATTTATCCTTTTTCTTAACTGAGGTCCCTTTCCTTCATTTTCATCTGTAAATACCGAACAAAAATATTAATTGAGGCAGTCAGCTAGACCTTTATCCTCATCTACATACCTTCCTTCTTTTGTTTTTAATCTAACTAATCCTTGTTTTACTTTTCTTTTCTTATTTATGTATCTAAAAAAAGTTTTTTCCCCCTTTTTTACTGACTGTGCTATTTTCTCTTCTGTGTGTGATTTGGAAGCTCTTATAACTTGCTTAGCCTCTTTCTGCCTATTTTATAGGTTATTCTGTCTTCCTCACTCTGGGATTTTTATAATTACTAAATGCTAAATTTTTGTTTTTTACTATTTTGGCCACATCTGCGGAGTACCACAGTGGTTTCTTGAATTGTTTGCTTTTACTGACAAGCCTAATGCAATTTTCTGTTGCCTTCAGTAGTGCAACTTTTAAATAATCCTCCTAATTGGATTGATGTTTTATCACCCTTTTGCCCCCCCTCCTAGTTTAAATACATCCTAGCAAAACCTCTGAACTGCTCACTGAGAACATTTGTTCCCTTTTGAGAAAGATGCAAACCATCTTTTTTGTACAGTTTATTTCCATTCCAAACAGAGCTACCATGAGCAATAATGCCAAATCCTTGCTCCCGACACCATTCACCAAGCCACAAGTTAAAGTCCCTAATACGCATCAGCCTGTCATTCTGAGTGTTATGCACAGGCAGAACTTCAGAGAATGACAGTGTGGAAGCAACCTGCCGTATATCATTGGCAAAAACACTAAAAACTTCCTTAACCTCTGAAACCTCATTGCAAGCCAAGTCATTTGTCCCTAAATGGACAAGTACATCCAATTACCCTTCCTGCTTTGCTTGCTTAACAATATTGCATATACGTCTCCTGTCTCTGTGAGCAGTAGCTCCAGGAAGACACCTCACAAGACCACCATTGTCCATCTCCACACCTCTTATGATGGAATCCCCCAACAACAACTGCTTTCTATTAGGCCTCACCATAGTCTTCAAGCCTCTCTGCACAACACCACTACCCTCAGTGCCTCTCTTCACAACACCACTACCCTCAGTGCCTCTCTCCACAACACCTCTAGCCTCAGTGGCTCTCTCCACAACACCTCTAGCCTCAGTGGCTCTCTCCACAACACCTCTAGCCTCAATGCCTCTCTGCACAACACCACTAGCCTCAATGCCTCTCTGCACAACACCACTAGCCTCAATGCCTCTCTCAACAACACCACTAGCCTCAGTGCCTCTCTGCACAACACCCAGGGCCGGCGCGTCCATAAGGCGGCACAGGCGGCCGCCTTAGGGCGCACGGGCTCTGGGGGCGCAAGATTTCAGTGACCGGCAGGAGGGAAGCTCTCCCTCCTGCCGGGCCACCATCTCGGCCCCCGGTGCTGTGTGCGGCTGTGCTGAGATCAGACGCGGCGAGGGAGCTCTAATCTCTCTGCTCTGCTCCCTCGCGCGCTGCCTGTCTGCTGATACCGCGGGAGCCGGAATATGACGTCATATTCCGGCTCCCGCGGTATCAGCAGACAGGCAGCGCGCGAGGGAGCAGAGCACAGAGGTTAGAGCTCCCTCGCCGCGTCTGATCTCAGCACAGCCGCACGCCGCCCAGCAGCCCCACTGGACCCCAGGGAAGGATTCATCATCCACACCAGCTCTCCAAGTAGGGAGGCTGGGTGGAAAATATTTATTTATAAAATAATTAGTGAGTGTATGTGTGTGAGTGTGTGTGTGTATGTGTCTGTGTGTGTCTGTGTGTGTGTGTGTGTGTATGTGTCTGTGTGTGTGTGTGTGTGTGACTGTATGTGTCTGTGTGTGTGTGAGTGTATGTGTCTGTGTGTGAGTGACAGTGTGTGTCTGTGAGTGACAGTGTGCGTCTGTGAGTGACAGTGTGCGTCTGTGAGTGACAGTGTGCGTCTGTGAGTGACAGCGTGTGCGTCTGTGAGTGACAGCGTGTGCGTCTGTGAGTGACAGCGTGTGCATCTGTGAGTGACAGCGTGTGCGTCTGTGAGTGACAGCGTGTGCGTCTGTGAGTGACAGCGTGTGCGTCTGTGAGTGACAGCGTGTGCGTCTGTGAGTGACAGCGTGTGTGTGTATGCATGTGAGTGTATGAGTGTGTCTGTCAGTGTATGATGAGTGTGTTTGTCAGTGTATGAGTGTGTGTCTGTCAAATCAGTGAGAGTATGTTTGTCATTGAGTCTGTGTGTGACTATTAGTGTGTCTGTCAATGAGTGTCAATCAGTGTGGGTCTGTCAGTGTCAATGAATGAGTGTGTGTCAGATCAATGAGTCTGTGTCTGTCAGTGACGTCTGTGTGTTTGTTATTGAGTGTGTGACTGTCAGTGTGTACAGAGTGTAGCGGAGCGCGGTACAGGAGCTTCTGTTTCCTGTACCTGGCCAGACTGACAGGAGGTGCTCACAGAGAGAGCACTCCCTGTCAGTTCGGCCGGGTACAGAAAACTGAAGCTCCTGTACCGCGCTCCGCTCCGCTACACTCTGTACACACTGACACACCAGGAAGGGGAGTGTGACCCCTAAAAGGGTGTGGGGTGCACCAAGGGACAGGGAGGGAATGGGAGAGAAACACCAAGAGACAGGGAAAAGAGGGGGTAGGGGAGAAGAACACTTAAGGACAGGGAAGGGACCATTAATGGTCAGGGAGGGGAGAGGGGCTGGTTAAGAGGCACATAGGTGAAGATGTTTTTTTTTTGGGGGGGGGGGGCGGAAAAATGCATCTTCGCCTATGTACCTAAAAATCCAAGCACCGGCCCTGACAACACCACTAGCCTCAATGCCTCTCTCCACAACACCACTAGCCTCAATGCTTCTCTCAACAACACCACTAGCCTCAGTGCCTCTCTGCACAACACCACTAGCCTCCGTGCCTCTCTGCACAACACTACTAGCCTCCGTGCCTCTCTGCACAACACCACTAGCCTCAGTGCCTGTCTCCATGACACCATTACACTCTGAAAGTGCAGAAAATGAATTATGTAGAGCAACAGACTGTGCAATATGCCTTTTATGCATATTGTCTTATGCCCTCCATAATACCTAGATAAGCATGAGACCCCTTACTTTAAAGTATCAGTTCTCCTCTTTAAAATTTATGTGTCTGTATAGGATGTTTACAGTACAAGTATTTTGTTTATTTGTTTATTATTTCACTAGTTTAGGCATGAGTACAGTATGATTTTTACTAGAATGAATTATGTCATACAGACTCAAATCAGAAATTTGTGTATGTTATTTTCTTTATGGTTTATGGTTAGATATTTCTAACCATATTGGTGGCATATATTAGAAGTTGGCACATTGTCAATTGGTATTTTTATATTGAAAACTATAAACACAATCACAGACACACATTTTTATTTTCATATGTGTTTATACTTGCTATTCTACAGTGGAGGTGAGTTAATCAGTGCACAGAGAGTTGGATGGAGATGAGTGAGTGACTAAGGGTTTAAAATGCTGATGTTTTGAAACAGAAAATTCTATAATGCTTGTAAGTTCCAGAAGATGATTCTAGCAGAAATTTGAAAGATGTTTGAAAAGATTGGAAATGACAATCCTGAGAGAAGGTTGAGAGCAAGACTTTCTTCCCCACAAGACAGCAGGGGCTAGAGCATCAAGACGGCTTGCAAGTGATCTCCCTTACTGGCTTCCCCATTTTAATGTTGAGGGGGGCAGAGAGCATATGATCTGCAATTCCAAAGGGTTCAGGCCACATGTATTGCTCCTGTGAACATTGGTCACTACTATAAGGAACAACACAAGTGGTGTATAGTGATGTACCGAACTGTTCGCTGGCGAATATTTCCCGGCGAACATAGCGTGTTCGCGTTCGCCACCGCGGGCGAACACATGGGCGGTTCGATCCGCCCCTATTCGTCATCATTGAGCAAACTTTGACCCTGTGCCTCACGGTCAGCAGACACATTCCAGCAAATTAGCAGCAGACCCTCTCTTCCACACCCTCCCACTTCCCTCCCAGCATCCATTTTAGATTCATTCTGAAGCTGCATGCTTAGTGAGAGGAGGGAAAGTGTAGCTGCTGCTGATTAGATAGGGAAATTGATAGTTAGGCTAGGGTATTCAGTGTCCACTACAGTCCTGAAGGACTCATCTGATCTCTGCTGTAAGAACAGCACCCCAAAAAGCCCTTTTTAGGGCTAGAACATCAGTCTGCTTTTTTTTTTTTTTCTGTGTAATGTAATTGCAGTTGCCTGCCTTCCAGCTTCTGTGTCAGGCTCACAGTGCATACTGTGTCCATTTGCCCAGTGCCACCACTCACTCACTGGTGTCACAATAGCTTAAGGTTGACATTTAAAAAAAAAAAAATCACTGTAATAAATTGAATAGCAGTTAGTTGTCTGCCTACAAAAGGTAGGGGTTTGTTACAATGGTTAAATGTCCTGAACGGTGTTAAAAGTAATCCACATGAACCAGGTAAGCACATTCCATTGTGGTTATAGTCTCTGTTAATGTGCAGGTACCTGGTTAGTGGTTAAAGGGCCGGTTTAGTAATGAATGTTCCCAGGCAAAGGTAAGTTTCTGTTACAGGGACTTTTTCCGCAAAAATGTATACATTGGCTTCTGTTTATCCCCCAATAATAACCAATCCCAATTTCTTAAGAAAGTATTAGCAAAGTTAAGGGATTTTGCGGAAAGGTTTTTAATTCTGGGGGGATATAAATGTTTCTTTGGACCCCGCTACTGACTCATCATCTGGACATAGTAGTCTTCCACAAAGGAACGTCCGGTTAATCCATCAGGCTCTCCGTTAATTACGTCTTGTGGACTGCTGGAGGGCGCTTAACCCTGATGCAAGGTATTATACCTATTCCGCGGATTTACATACTTGCTATTCCCGAACTGACTATTTATTTGTAAACAGGAAGCCCTTACATATTTACAACAAGTGAAGAATGACTCATCCCCATGGTCAGACCATTGCCCTGTCCGGATGGTGTTAGCCTCCCCTTTAGTCAAACCAGCAAAGTGGACATGGAAGTTAAATGAGTCACTGCTACTTGATCTGAATGTTACATAGGTACTTAGTTACATAGCTGAAAAGAGACTTGCGTCCATCAAGTTAAGCCTTCCTCACATTTGTATTTTGCTGTTGATCCAAAAGAAGGCAAAAAAACCCAGTTTGAAGCACTTCCAATTTTGCAACAAACTAGGAAAAAAAATTCCTTCTTGACCCCAAAATGGCAGTCAGATTTATCCTTTTATTATTATTATTATTATTACTGCGATTTATATATAGCGCCAACAGATTCCGTAGCGCTTTACAATATTATTAGAGGAGGGGATTTGACTGTAAATAGGACAATTACAATAAAACTCACAGAAACGAAGGGTTGAAGAAGGCCCTGCTCAAACGAACTTACAGTCTATAGGAGGTGGGGTATAAAACACATTAGGACAGGGAATAGAAGTCAAAATAGGTGGTAGTGAAGCAGAGCTGGAGGAGAGAGTAGAGTGCTGCCCTTTAGGAGAGAGCAAGAGACAGGTATGTGAGGTAGAGGTTAGTCTGGGAGGCCATAGGCTTTCCTAAAGAAATTAGTTTTAAGGCACTTCTTAAATGATTGGAGACTAGGGGAGAGTCTGATGGCGGTAGGCAGGCTATTCCATAGGACGGGAGCCTACCGCGAAAAGTCCTGCAAGCGCGAGTTGGCCATACGGGTACGAGCAGCAGACAGAAGAAGGTCGCAGGCAGAGCGGAGAGACCAAGAAGGGGCATACCTATGGATCTGTGAAGAGATATAAGAGGGGCTAAGATTATTCAGTGCTTTATAGGTATTGGTTAGCACTTTGAATTGACTCCTATAGGATACAGGAAGCCAATGTAAGGACTGACAGAGGGGTGAGGTGTGAGAGGACCGACTAGAGAGGAAAATCAGTCTGGCGGCAGCATTCATTACAGACTGTAGTGAGGTAATACGGCTATTGGGAAGACCAGTTAGGAGAGAGTTACAATAGTCCATGCGAGAGATTACTAGAGCATGGACAAGCTCTTTAGTAGCATCTTGTGTAAGAAAGGGGTGGATGCTGGCGATGTTTTTGAGGTGGAATTGGCATGATTTGACAACAGACCAGATGTGAGGCTCAAAGGTGAGGCCAGAATCAAAAGTAACACCAAGAACACATGCTTGTAAGGATGGGCTGATATGGGTACCACCAATCTGAAGGGAGAGCGAGAGAGGAGGATTAATATTAGGAGGAGGAACAACAATAACTTCTGTTTAGGAAAGATTCAGTTTCAGAAAGTGGGAGGACATCCAATCAGGGATAGAAGAAAGGCAAGAGGTGACATGTTTCAGGACATCGGGGAGAGGTCTGGGGAGGAGAGATATATCTGGATGTCATCAGTGTACAGGTGGTATTTGAATCCAAAAGAGGTAATAAGCTTGCCAAGAGAGGCAGTGTAAAGAGAAAAAAGAAGGGGACCAAGGACAGAGCCTTGATGGACTCCAACTGAGACAGGTTGAATGGTGGAGGTATCATTAGAAAAGGAGATGCTGAATGAGCGTTGGGAGAGATAGGAGAAAAAACACGAGAGGACAGAATCACAGAGACCGAATGATTGAAGAGTTTGGAGAAGGAGAACATGATCAAGAGTGTCAAAAGCAGCAGAGAGGTCAAGAAGAACTAATATGGAGTAGAGACCTTTGGATTTAGCTGTGATGAGGTCATTAGTGACTTTGATAAGGGCAGTCTCAATAGAGTAGAGGGGCGGAAGCCGGACTGAAGAGGTTCAAGGAGAGAGTAGGAGTTGAGGAAGCAGGCCAGATGGGTGAAGACTAGTCTTTCAAGAAGCTTTGAGGAAAAAGGGAGCAGGGATATAGGACGATAGTTAGAGGGGGAGGATGGGTCGAGACATGTTTTTTTTTTAAGATGGGTACTACAGTAGCATGTTTCAGGACAGCAGGAACAGCTTCAGAAGAAAGAGAGCAGTTGAAGATGTGTGTTAAGGAGGGCACAAGACAAGAAGAGAGAGATCTAATAAGGTGAGACGGGATAGGATCATGCGGGCAAGTGGTGTGGCGAGAGGAAAGGATAAGTGCAGCCACCTCTTGTTCAGTAGCCTGGGACAAGGTCGGAAGGGTTGGAGAGGCATGATTCAGGGGAAGTTGAAAAGGTGAGGGGCAAGGTGGTGAGAATTCTTTCCTTATGTGTTCAATCTTGTCAGTAAAGTAGCAAGCAAGACTATCAGCTGTAAGGTTAGTTTGGGGTTTGGCCACAGCAGGACAAAGAAGAGAGTTAAAGGTATCAAAGAGATGCCTGGGATTGTGGGAGCATGAACGAATAAGAGAAGAAAAGTATGACTGTTTGGCAAGGGCAAAGGCTGTGCTGTATGAACGCAATATGAATTTGTAGTGTAGAAAGTCTGACTCTGGTGTGAGACTTCCTCCAGCAGCGTTCAGCAGAATGAGAACATCTTTGCAGGTAGTGTGTTGATTTAGTGTGACATGGTTGGGGGCGTGTCCTCCTTTCGGTGTGTATATGGAGAGGAGCTGCAGTGTCCAGGGCTGAGGTGAGGGTAGAGTTATATGAGGAGATAGCCAGTGAGGGACATGAGTGAGCAGAAATGGATAATAGTTGGGAATTGATATCAGCTGACAGCTGCTTGAGGTTTATAGAACTCAGATTCCTTCTGAGTTGAGGGGCGTTAGGTTGAGGTTGTTGGGGGAGGGGGCTATTGAAAACAAATTGGATCAAGCAGCTAGTACCCTTCATTGAAAAATTATATCCTTGAATATTCTGATTTTGCAAGTATGCATCTTGTTGCTGTTTGAACATCTGTATGGACTCTGATAAAACCACTTCTTCAGGCAGAGAATTCCACATCATTATTGCTCTTACAGTAAAAAAACCTTTCCTTTGCCTTAGACAAAATCTTCTTTCTTCCAGTCTAAACGCATGACCTTGTATCCTATGTAAAGTCCAGTTTGTGAATAGATTTCCACACAATGGTTTGTATTGGCCCCGAATGTATTTGTATAATGGTATCATATCCCCTCTCAGGCGACGTTTTTCTAAACTAAAGAGGTTTAAATTTGTTAACCTTTCTTCATAGCTGATATATTCCATTCCTTTTATTAATTCTGTAGCCCGCCTCTGCACTTTTTCTAGTGCCATAATATCCTTTATTAGAACAGGTGCCCCAAATTTCACAGCATATTCAATATGTGGTCTTACCAGTGATTTATAAAGAGGCAAAATGATATTCTCATCCCGAGAATGAATGCCCTTTTTCATGCATGACAATACCTTACTGGCCTTAGCCACTGCTGATTGATATTGCACATTGTTGCATAGTTTGTTGTCTAAAACAATCCCAAAGTCCTTTTCGTGTGTTGTTATCCCTAATTTACTACCATTAAGGGTATACGTTGCTTGTGCATTCTTTACGCCAAAGTGCATAACTTTGCATTTTTCAACATTACATTTCATCTGCCATTTGAGTACCCAGTCCCCCAGTCTATCTAAATCCCTCTGCAGCAAAGTAATATCTTGATTGCATTTTATTACATTACAACGTTTTGTGTCATCTGCAAACACTGAAACATGACTTTCAATGCCTTTTTCAAGACCATTTATAAAGATGTTAAATAGAACGGGACCCAGAACAGAATGCTGAGGGACACCACTTGCCACCTCTGTCCACCTTGAAAATTTACCAATATTGAATATTCTGATTTTGCAAGTATGCATCTTGTTGCTGTTTGAACATCTGTATGGACTCTGATAAAACCACTTCTTCAGGCAGAGAATTCCACATCATTATTGCTCTTACAGTAAAAAAACCTTTCCTTTGCCTTAGACAAAATCTTCTTTCTTCCAGTCTAAACGCATGACCTTGTATCCTATGTAAAGTCCAGTTTGTGAATAGATTTCCACACAATGGTTTGTATTGGCCCCGAATGTATTTGTATAATGGTATCATATCCCCTCTCAGGCGACGTTTTTCTAAACTAAAGAGGTTTAAATTTGTTAACCTTTCTTCATAGCTGATATATTCCATTCCTTTTATTAATTCTGTAGCCCGCCTCTGCACTTTTTCTAGTGCCATAATATCCTTTATTAGAACAGGTGCCCCAAATTTCACAGCATATTCAATATGTGGTCTTACCAGTGATTTATAAAGAGGCAAAATGATATTCTCATCCCGAGAATGAATGCCCTTTTTCATGCATGACAATACCTTACTGGCCTTAGCCACTGCTGATTGATATTGCACATTGTTGCATAGTTTGTTGTCTAAAACAATCCCAAAGTCCTTTTCGTGTGTTGTTATCCCTAATTTACTACCATTAAGGGTATACGTTGCTTGTGCATTCTTTACGCCAAAGTGCATAACTTTGCATTTTTCAACATTACATTTCATCTGCCATTTGAGTACCCAGTCCCCCAGTCTATCTAAATCCCTCTGCAGCAAAGTAATATCTTGATTGCATTTTATTACATTACAACGTTTTGTGTCATCTGCAAACACTGAAACATGACTTTCAATGCCTTTTTCAAGACCATTTATAAAGATGTTAAATAGAACGGGACCCAGAACAGAATGCTGAGGGACACCACTTGCCACCTCTGTCCACCTTGAAAATTTACCAATATTGAATATTCTGATTTTGCAAGTATGCATCTTGTTGCTGTTTGAACATCTGTATGGACTCTGATAAAACCACTTCTTCAGGCAGAGAATTCCACATCATTATTGCTCTTACAGTAAAAAAACCTTTCCTTTGCCTTAGACAAAATCTTCTTTCTTCCAGTCTAAACGCATGACCTTGTATCCTATGTAAAGTCCAGTTTGTGAATAGATTTCCACACAATGGTTTGTATTGGCCCCGAATGTATTTGTATAATGGTATCATATCCCCTCTCAGGCGACGTTTTTCTAAACTAAAGAGGTTTAAATTTGTTAACCTTTCTTCATAGCTGATATATTCCATTCCTTTTATTAATTCTGTAGCCCGCCTCTGCACTTTTTCTAGTGCCATAATATCCTTTATTAGAACAGGTGCCCCAAATTTCACAGCATATTCAATATGTGGTCTTACCAGTGATTTATAAAGAGGCAAAATGATATTCTCATCCCGAGAATGAATGCCCTTTTTCATGCATGACAATACCTTACTGGCCTTAGCCACTGCTGATTGATATTGCACATTGTTGCATAGTTTGTTGTCTAAAACAATCCCAAAGTCCTTTTCGTGTGTTGTTATCCCTAATTTACTACCATTAAGGGTATACGTTGCTTGTGCATTCTTTACGCCAAAGTGCATAACTTTGCATTTTTCAACATTACATTTCATCTGCCATTTGAGTACCCAGTCCCCCAGTCTATCTAAATCCCTCTGCAGCAAAGTAATATCTTGATTGCATTTTATTACATTACAACGTTTTGTGTCATCTGCAAACACTGAAACATGACTTTCAATGCCTTTTTCAAGACCATTTATAAAGATGTTAAATAGAACGGGACCCAGAACAGAATGCTGAGGGACACCACTTGCCACCTCTGTCCACCTTGAAAATTTACCAATATTGACAACTCTTTGTACTCTATTTTTACGCCAATGTTCTATCCAAGAACAAGCATTTTCATCTAGACCGATTTCCTTGAGTTTGAACACTAATCTATTGTGTGGAGAACAGGTGGTTAAAGTTCTGGATTTATATTTTTTTTGAAAACATTACTGTGGACATGTCACCCATTACGACATGAGAGGCACACAAAAAGGTTATCAGGGGTTGTTTATTGGGGATCACTACACAGAAAAAGAAGATGGCAGCGCAACAGTTGACCAATCTTTATGATCTTATCTCTTCTTTGGAATCTTAGCATAAGCATCACAACTGGAACAGGTTTATAGAAAATTGTTAGATGCTAGAAGGCAATTGACTAATCTATTAATGCATAAACATTTTCGAGGGCTCCAGCAATCTAAGGGCTTATTTTTATACCCATGCAAATAAAGGAGGGAAGATGTTAGCACAGGGCACACAGCCCCTTACACAAGTACATAAGCTTAAGTTGGCAACGGGGGGAACAACACCTTTCCCACAGGCTATTGCTGAGGAATTTAGATCCTATTACTCCTCTCTATATAAAATCTCTGCAGAATATCATTTAGACTCCAGAGCAGAATTAAACTCTCGTATTAAGCACTACCTGATAGATCACGCACCACCCTCAATATCTGATGAAGTGTCTATTAAGACATCTAAACCAGGCAAAACCCCTGGTCCAGACGGATTTTCGCTCAGTTATTATAAGATATTCCAACAAATTTGAAATGCCTTCAACAGTCTAGGCATTAAAATTTGTTGGAATATCTTATAATGACTGAGCGAAAGTAAGATCCTGTATTGGTATAAACCTTTGTTACAGTCATAGGAGAATCCATAAATGTGATAAATTCCACATCTGTTTAAATATTACTTACACATTGTTGTCAAGGTTATCACAACAACATCCAGACGAGGTCACCCCAGAAGTGCCCAATAAGGGATTTCAACCTGGGTACTTTGCTGTCCTAGGCCTGCTGTTTCTCCTCTGAGCCACCATACAGCTCAAGTAATAGCCTGAAGTCTAAACTTGCCTTGTATCCAGCACTGGGGGTTGGCATTTACCTGAGTCTGCTCCTGTCACTTATGGTTCACATGTGGCTGATCACTGATTAGCCAGGTATAAGACACTGCCTCACTCTGAGGGCAATGTCAGTTCATTGACTCTGGCTCCTGTATTGGTGTTTGTGTTCTCCAGATGGCTCCTTACCTTGGCTTGTTATTCGTTTACCCTGACTTCTGGCATCCTCTGACCCTTGGCTTACCCACTACGATTCTCCTGCTTATGTCCGTACCTGTACTGCGACTTGGAGCATTATCCTGCACAGCCCCCGTGCACAAACTCACAGGCCAAGTGAGTTCTTACCTGACCACCTTGGCCTGTGTTTAATTGCAAGGGTAAGCACATATCTCTGCATACCGGACTCCCACTATGGTAAGCAGTGACAGAATGAACTGACCATCATGGAGTCCGCAGAGATATGCACACTACTTTCCCAACAAGTGTCCAGCCTGGCCCAGACTGTTTCGGAGCTGCAGCAAGAAGTTCTATTTCTTAAAGGCACAGTACACACAGCCCCAGAACCTACTTATCCAGAACCCTATGTCATAATGCCTGACAGGTTCGACGGTTCCCGTTCCACTTTCTCGACGTTCAAGATGGATTGTAAGCTCCTGTTTGCCTTGAAACTTAGAACCTATGCCACCGACTTTATCAAAGTCCGCACCGCTATTAATCTACTTTCCGGACAGATTAAGGCGTGGGCATACCAGAAGCTGCAGGAGAAAAGTACTGTCTTGGATACCTGGGAGTCGTTTATGTCTGCAATGGATTCACAGTGCTTTGCTTCAAGGAAGGATACTCCCAAGTCTGCTCCAGGTACCCGCAGATCTCGGTTACCTAAAGAAAAGGACTTTATTCACCCATACCAAGTCCCCATCCTGTTGCAGCGTGAACCCACCTTCAGGGATCTGCTTGTAACCCTGATTGTATTCAAGCAAGCCGTGAAACCCCAGTAGACAGGGAGGAACCCATGGATATCGGATTTACCCAAACTAGGTTGCCTCCTAAGGAAAGAGACCGTAGGAGAGTCCATGGCCTGTGTTTATACTGTGGAGAAAGAGGGCATTTCATCTCTCTCTGCCCAATTCGTTCACCTAGGCCAAAAACTCTTCTATTGGGTACCCTACGGACTTGTCCTGTCATCCCAGTAACACAACCTGGAAACTGCCAAGGTTACTGCCAGACCTGTCCACATTCCAGGACACAAAAGGGTACTCAGACTATGGTACACAACATACCCTGTACCCCTGAGAAGTCTCTACCTTCTGCTCCTGAGACATATGCAACTCCTCTTGAAGACACTTCTGTTAATGCCACTTCTTCCTGCCAGCTTAAAGAGCAATTACCTTCGGACTGTACCTATGCCTCCAATGGTACCAAAGTCCGTATAACAGATTTGGAAATGTTCGAAAAGGCATTGAAAGCCACAAACTCCACTCCTATTAAGGTAATATAAGTACTTACCACCTGTAACCAGATCATCGAAGACCTTGACCTATCTCCAACAGTACCAGAAGCTGGTACTATGGAGTCCCATACTGTTCAGAGACTACGCTCTGGGGACCTCGATTATAAGGACTTTCTCGATTCAGATTGTGAAACCGATGAGGTGTATGAAAAAGACAAAGAGCCTGTTCACGCCCGGAGGGCATTCTTGAAGTGGGGGTACTGTCACGGTTCTCACTGTGACATCCAGACTGCCAGATGAGGTCACCCCAGAAGTGCCCAATAAGGGATTTCAATCTGGGTACTTTGCTGTCCTGAGCCTGCTGTTTCTCCTCTGAGCCACCATACAGCTCAAGTATTAGGTGAATTCTTACCTGACCACCTTTGCCTGTGTTTAATTGCAAGGGTGAGCTCATATCTCTACATACCGGACTCCCACTAAGGTAAGCCGTGACAATTGTTTAATGAAAAACAATAATCATGTGACTGTATACTGTATTGTCATGTACTTTTTAAATATTTCAGTTATATTGAACTTGTATACCCTACACTGCTCTTTTGTTTTATAACTTATTTTAAATAAAATAAAAAAACTTGATTGTAAAAAAAAATAACCCCAAATGTCCTCAATAAACATACACTACAGCCTCCATCCCCCTAAGCACATATTACAGCTTCAATCCCTCCAAGCATATACTACAGCAATGCCGAAGCATCCTCCATACAAACACATATAACACACAAAACACCATTTCCTTGCCCAGCCCAACTTGTGTACACTATTGTTTCAAAAACCCACCTAGTGATACTCACTATCCAATCATAAATACAAGAAAACATAAAATAAAAACATACAGGATTACCCTTTTGATTACATGGGAACTAACAGGCAAAAAGAGCACATAATGACATAGCAAAGTATGTCCATATATATAACCAATATATTCGCATATACATGGCAAACTCACATCTATAAGAGCCTACTGGAAGAGGCCCACTTGTGTAGGCATGAGGAGAACTTGTCAGGTACTGATCAGACTGGTAATGTGCACAAAATCTCACAAACAAGAGAGATAACCCCAATCTGGATATAAAAACTCACATGTATTCAAACAAATTAAAATACCTTATATGTAAAAAGAAGCTAGCATTCCACTAATGTCCACAGCATAAAAACAAATACTCCGAACTGCACAACATGTTGCACAAGTTCTGACACCCTCAGGCAGCCGTTTAAATAGACATACTGATTACTCTCCATCACTGCACTTCCAAATTTGTAACATACCGGAGCATCACATTTTATGTTCCCCATATTGCTACTCCCTCTATGAGACATACACACTTCCTCCACTTCTGTGTTAGTTCTGTTCATATAACCCATAACGTAATTTCCAGTTCAGCCGAAAGTGTATTCAGGCACCAAATTTAAAGATCTCTGAAGTCCAAAAGCCATGATAAAATTAAAGGACGGAATAGTCATTGGGCAAACTTGGTAAATGCTCAGTGAGCTGCGATGGCCATGGGCCGAGGCTGACAGGGGATATCAAGGAGGATGAAGTTCTTTTGAAGTACTAGCCTTGCTGTGTGCTGTGACGGGCTGATGTAGAGATCAAAGATCTATTTCACTGGCTCACAGAGTGAGGGAAACTGGGCAGTTCAGATTGTTGCCACAAGCTTGACAGTTCAGAGTTTAAAGAGGAATTGTGGTTTATCACCATTCTTGATTTAAATATTTTGCATCAATTACAGTCTGGTAAGGAGGAGATTGATTTTTTTTTTTGTTCTTGTTAGAAGGTAGTTTTTTATTGTTCTTCTATGCTGATAATTGATATTTGCTACCGGCAGTCACGCTGATAGTCAATTTCCATTGATTTAATCTTGTATTCAAAGAGAAAATACATAACAGTAAAGTGTATACTATTGAAATACAAAGAGGAAACATTTTACAAAATCTGCAAATCTTTCCAAAAACTCAGGATGGACGTGGCCAAAGTTTGGTAAGAAAAAGATTTGGAAAAACAAATCAGATGAGTCAAAAGGGCACAAAAATTTGCAAATCAGAGTACTGTAAAATTTATACATAATATAAATCTTACATATATTTTTTACAGTAAACTATGAACAAAATCAGCTTTTATTGACTGTCCGCTAACCATCAATCATCTTTTTCCCCATCAATCACCTTTTTTTTTTTTGGTGCTTCAGATAGAAATGAGACGTATCATTGCAAGCATGCCAAGTCACTGCGCATTTTATTTGGTTGATAATTCAGTTACATTTTGCTTGGAGTTCGAGTATTCGACCTATTACTCGATCAGCACAAATCCAGATGTATTGAAGTTCATAACTAAATGATCCAGATCCAGGTCTAGTTAAGGCTATACTTGAGGTTCCTTTTATCTTAGTCTTGTTTCAAGATACATATGCTGGAGTTACCAGAGTGGAGTGGACACAGTCCTCAGCATATGGTGGGACTGTTCTTTCATAAGTTAAAGAGAAAATTATGATTTTATTATTGAGCATTCAAGTTAGTCAATCTATTTCACCAAGGCCTTCTACTGTTTCATTATCCATAATCAAGAAGCGATACAAATTCAGTTGGAATTCACCTTGAATTTTCACTTTAGTGAAAACCTTAAAAAATCACTCACTGAACATTTTATCAATGAGACTAAGTATTTGCTCACTCTCCTCTAGAGAAATCCTGTCCTTTTTACTTTGTAATGAAGTGGTTAATATTAGAATGAAACGTAATATGTATGACATTTTTTTTAAAGAAAGTTTTTATCTATACTTGTCATTAATAGGTATTTTAAAAATTATTCTCATGTCTGCTGAACAATGATACCTTTTACTGGCATTTAATACTAACCTCCTGCTTCAAATGTTATGTCCATACAGTGGTTTCCTTTCTTTTAACTTTTTCTGGTAAAATGCAATTTATGAAAAGCCAGGGAAGGTCAACTAGCAATATCCCTGGAGTTACTTGATGCTAAACCAACAAAATATGAGCTGTTTGAACTGTGTTCATAGACAACATCCAGATTGACACATATTTAAAGCTGTAACAAAATGGTTTATTCACCTATCAGGTCAATGTTTCACTCGACTGGTGGACATTCCTTATGTCACTTATGTGATCTTGACATTTATATCCACATATGTGTAAAACACACAGCTTTCCAGAGTAAAGATGTAAACCCTGCTGCTTATATTCCATTCACAGGAAAGGATGAAACATATAAAGTCATTTTCAGCCTTTTAAACTTGCAATGTTAATGTTTTTTATATATAAGTGTTAATCACATCTGCACAATGGAATACTATGTTATGCTTTTAAGGTATACTTCAACATATTATAAGCATATTGATTGTAAGAGTCACTAAGAACATATTAAGTACTAATACAAGAAATGTATTGCACTCCTTGCACTCCTGCTCAAATCACCATTTAGTTTGCCTTTGCATCATTTGTATACAACAATTAAAAAAGTATGGCAGCACTCACGGTCTTTTCAGTGTAGTGAAATTGTCTTTTATTGTTCCATCTTGGAAAATTCACATTACAATGTGATGTAAAATCCAGGCAAATGTTTCAGTCCTGGTTTGGGACTTTCCTCAGGACCACCCTATCAAGGGGTGGGATATATGAGACCACAAGAGAACAGTCAGTTATGGGATTGCATGTGTTGGAAGCTGGCATAATGGGCAATTAAAAAATCTTAGTTAAGCTGGAAAACTGACGATTCCCACAAGGATTCTACGCAAATCACCCAGAAGCTAAGAAAGCGGGAGTGGCGATACTCTTTGCCCAGACGACACCGTTCCATCACACAGCATCCCAGGTGGACCCCAACGGCAGGTATTTTCCTAAAAGGCACCATAGCGGATCACACCTACACTTTTGCTTGCCTTTATGGCCCAAATAGAAAACAACACACCTTCTTCTTATCCCGGACACTAGCCAAGTTAGATAAATTTAGAGAGGGCCTCCTGGTCCTGGCTGGAGACCTAAACATACCACTGGACCCGCGCATAGACAACTCCAGGGGTCAGACTGCAGTTCCTGCACACTGCATACGAGTAGCACAACGATCCTTACACAAACTAGGATTAGTTGACTGTTGAAGGGCATGCAACCCGGAAGAGCGAGACTATACCCACTACTCGGCGGTCCACGCACACTATAGTCGCATAGACAATATATTCCTGGCGCAAGAATATTTAAACCTCCTACACGAGGCAAATATAGGCATAATGGAGCACACGGACCACGCGCCACTGCTGATCCACACAAGCTCCCCACTATACAAACCACGAGAAAGACAGTGGAAACTAAATGAATCCCTACTAGACGACCTGGAACTTAAGACGACAGAAGCCCAAACCCTGACCGAATACTTCACAACTAATGACAACCCAGACACAGCAATATTAACGCTCTGGGAAGCACACAAATGTATCATCCGGGGCCACTTTATCGTCATGAGCACCAGACTCAAAAAAGACCGAACAAACCGCATCTCCAACTTAACAAAACGAATAGCCGAACTGGAAGGGGATCACAAGAAGGACCTTGACGAGGGCACATATCTTCGCCTAACGGAAGCACGAAGAGAACTGAGAGCCATACTATCACAAGGAATATTACACACCACGAGGAAAGCATCCAGATACTACTACGAGCACTCAAACAAAAGTGGCAGAATGCTAGCGAGGGTGCTACAGGAGAAACGAAAAGCACAACACGTTCACAAGATACGCACAAGTAGTGCAGACATCACATGACTCCCAGACGGCATACTGACCGCGTTCCAGGAATACTACGCTGAGCTGTATGACCAGACTCGACGCCGAAAAGACCGGGAGGCAAGACATCACCGGGAACGGATCGCCACATACCTTCAAAACCATTTTACCCGAAAGCTCACCCCAGAACAGGAAGCCGAACTAGAACTACCCCAAACAATCGAGGAACTAGCTGGAGCATTGAAATCAACAAAAGCACACAGAGCCCCGGGTCCAGACGGACTGCCCGCCTCATACCTACGCTCCTTCAAGGATATCCTTCTACCACGACTCTTGACCGGCGTTAACTCAATACGAGAGGGAGGCCAATACCACAAAGACACCCTAAGAGCGACAGTCACGATCATACCAAAGGACTGCAAAGACCCAACAAACTGTGCCAGCTATAGGCCCATTTCGCTGTTGAATGCAGATCTGAAAATTTTCGCTAAGGCGTTGACGCTCAGGATGGCCCAGACACTCCCGGACCTGATACACCCAGACCAGGTCGGATTTGTACCTGGGAGGGAGGCCAGCGACAATACTATATGGGCCCTCAACACAATCCATGTTGCAAACACTAGCAAAAAGCAAATGGTGCTGCTATCCACCGACGCCGAAAAAGCGTTTGACAGGGTGGATTGGGTCTTTATGTCAGAGACCTTGAGGCACATGGGATACGGACCACACCTGCGGAACTGGGTAGCTGCGCTATACACCTCGCCAACAGCACGCATACGGGTAAATGGAGCACTAACTAGCCCATTTAACATCTGCAACGGCACACGCCAGGGCTGCCCCCTGTCCCCACTCCTGTTTGCCCTCACTCTGGAACCCTTTCTAGAGGCAGCCAGACAGGACGGGGGTATTATGGGGTGCCGCGTGGGTGGGGGAAAGCTCTGTGTAGCAGCATATGCCGATGACATGCTCTTTTTCCTGGAACAGCCCAGAACATCTATACCAAACCTCCTAGAAGCGTTCCGGCAATACAATGAGGTATCCAACTTGAAACTCAACCTGGATAAATCCGAGACGATGCCGCTCACACGAGACACAGCCCTCCAGCGACACATTCGAATGCAATTCCCCTTCAAGATATGCACGACCAAACTACATTACCTTGGAGTGTGGCTCCCGAAAGACTTAACACAAATCTACCAAATTAATTTCGTGCCCTTACACGCAACCTTGCAACAGGACATAAAGCGCTGGACAACCCAATATATATCATGGTTTGGCCGTATAAACGCAGTTAAGATGAACGCTATGCCCCGAATACTATACTTGTTCCAGACGCTACCCACAAGTCTCCCGTGAGCGTTCTTCCAGACACTAACAACAACCATTAGACAGTTCGTCTGGAACCAGAAACCAGCGCGCATTCGGAAGACGACCCTAGAACGCCCAAGGAGCGAAGGAGGCATGGGACTGCCATCAATTCTCACATACTACCAGACAACACACCTGCACAGACTGGTCGACTGGCACGCTAGCCCTAGCACAAAGCAGTGGGTGGACTTGGAAAAACAACAAGCCCAGGGAAGAATCCCCGCCGTACTGTGGCTGGGGGGAGCAACATACAAGGAACTGAGTACGGGGAACACGATGATAGATGCCACATTGAAGGTCTGGTGTGGGATACGCTACTCCAAGAAGCTCACATCATCGCCCAACCTGCTCACGCCCATAACATTCTCCCTGCAGGGACGCTCGGAAAAATGCACCCTGACATGGTTCCCGTTGATGGAATATACGGCAAAAGGAGCTGCAAGAGACACCTTGGCAGGGTCTGGGGGCGCACCCGCACTGGCACAACCACCCCAACAGACAGACAAACAGCTATAGGAATAACCTGAAACGAATGACCCCCCCTCATGCATCTGACCCAACCGCCCCCTCCCCCCCTCACTTTTCACAAGACCATAGACGACCCAGGGAGACGCGCCCCTTAAAGGCACCCACACCAACCCACACAAACCCATACCACTACATAAAGAGAAAACAGGCCGAAGGCCGACACAAAGAGGGAAGGTAATTGGTGGAGGGAGGCCAAGAAATATGGGGGAAAACACCAAGGCAGCGAACAAATAGACACACCGAAGTAGAAATACAGAGTATAGCAAGGACACCAGGAGACGAGAACCGTCTACATACCTGAAACGCAACTCCACGGCTAACAAGAGACGATAACTACTCCAGATACCCCGAAATAGTCAACACCCAGAAATACCTAAAATAGTCATAGCTGACACAGTTGACATACGCACCACAAAATGCACATCTACATGCAGGACATACGACACAACAAACCACATAAGACCAAGACATGGTCGCCCAGACAACTAGAGATAAATACAACACACCTCTCTGATAAAGATTGACACATTACAACACACAAGTGACACAAGCCAAATAACCCACTGAGACAACACAAACCGAACACTAGCCCAACCTACCTCGTGTCTACAATTGAAAACACCAAGGTAAACGTTAAACCACAAACACACCAGCAACAGACTCTGATGAAACACAGCCCTAACAGACAAGGGCCTATACACTACCGAAATTGCACTGGTAAGGCAGGCCGACATCAAAATCCAACGACTCAAAGTTTTAAAGCCTAACGAAGGTTAACCTAAATGTCTTCACAGATGTAATATATTGAATGGCTCATAACTAAGGATTGTTAACAAAACCAAAAAAACTAAGAAAATAAAACAGAGTCAACAGGTCACCAGGCGGCCCTGTCTGTAACTCAGTAGGTTTTCACATGAGACTAGCTAGACCACGGCTCCACCTAACACAGCAAAGTTTAACTACACACCTATAACAGTTGTTAATTTTGTTTGAACCCACAATCTTGGCTCATTATTGTATTTTCTAATGGTTTGACTGTGAATATTAGCGTGCCGCTGATAGTGATGTAATATCGCAATAACAGACTTCGCTATTGTTGTACTGAAACTTTGCTCTCCAACAAACATGTACACCGTAAAATGAAAAATGAAAAATAAAGAATGTAAAAAAAAAAAAAATCCTAGTTATTATGACAAGGGCCAAAGACAACTAGATGACTGGTTCAGAGCATCTCCAAAATGGCAAGTCTTGTGGGTTGTTCCCAGGATGCAGTGGTTAGAACCTAACAAAAGTGGTGCAAGGAAGGAAAACTGGTGAAACAGCTTCAGTGTCAAGGGTGCCCAAGTCTCAGTGATGCACTTGGGGAGCAGAGGCAAGCCTATCTGGTCCAATCACACATAAAAGCTACTTTATCTCATATTGCTGAAAAATGTTATGATAGAAATGTTATGATAGAAAGGTGTCAGAACACACAGTGCATTGCAATTTGAGTATGGGACTGTGTATCCTCAGATCAGTGAAATTGCTTATGACGTTAAAAAGCACCTACAATGGGGATGTGAGCTTCAGAACTAGACTATGGAACAATAGAAGATTGGCTGGTCTGATGAATCAAGTTTCCTATTAGATCAGGTTTATGACATGGTGGGTACATTGTTTATACCTTTGGAAAAGATTGCAGCAGATTGCATTATGGTAAAAAGGCAGGCCAGCGCAGGCAGTGTTCTGCTGGGAAATGTAAATTAACCCCTTAGTGACCAGACCGTTTTTCAATTTTCTTACCGTTCAGGACCAAGGCTGTTTTTACATTTTTGTGGTGTTTGTGTTTAGCTGTAATTTTCCTCTTACTCATTTACTGTACCCACACATATTATATACTGTTTTTCTTGCCATTAAATGGTCTTTCTAAAGATACCATTCTTCAGAATATCATTTAATTTACTATAATTAGTTTTTATAAAATATGATGAAAAGATTTAAAAAAAAAAAAAAACACTTTTTCTAACTTTGAATCTGTTGCGCATCTACAACCGCCAAAAAACACCTGTGCTAAAAAGTTTCTAAATTTTATCCTAACTTTAGAAATACCCAATGTTAAAATGTTCTTAGCTTTTTTTTTTTGCAAGTTATAGGGCTATAAGTACAAGTAGGACATTGCTGTTTCAAAATATATATTTTTAACATTTATCAATAGTGACATCGTAACACTGTTATCTGTCATACATTTCTCAATCACACCTCACATGTACATATTTTTTTCCAGTCTTTTTTAGTAGCCACTTAGTCACAAACACTGGCCAAATTTAGCATTTATATTTGTATAAAAATGCAAAAAACAATTATGAACACTAACTTTGGCCAGTGTTTGTAACTAAGTGGGTACTAAAAAAAGACTGAACATACCCCATTTGCAATACCTTGGGTTGTCTTCTTTTGACAATGGTATGCCATGATGGGGGTAATTTTCATTCCTGGGCTACCATACACTCTCAAAGGCAAGTGAACAAGCGAGTGTTCTGGATTGTGTATTTTGTATGTTGTATATATTGGCCCCAGCAGCACCCTATAATGTAAATGTGTGTGTGTGTATATATATATATATATATATATACACACACATATACGTATAATACGTGTATATATATATATATATATATGTATAATATATTATAAAATAATTAACGCATTCTACAATATATTATACTTATATAATGCATATATATGATTACATAAGTGTATTTTGAGATAAATGTCTATATATCTCAAAGTACACTTATAATGATATCGTACGTATGCATTATATCATTATATATGTATAATTTATTACTATTATTATTATTACCATTTATATAGTGTCAACAGATTCCGTAGCGCTTTAAAATATTATGAGGGGGGGAGGGGTTTAACTATAAATACGACAATTACAAGAAAACTACAGGAATGATAGGTTGAAGAGGACCCTGCTCAATTAACCTTACAGTCTATAGGATATTATAAAATGCTTTAATTATATATTGTACAATATATTTATTTGATTTTTTTTTTCACATTTTAGGTGTCAGGGAGACTGCCTGTCAGCTCAGACAGTCCCCCTGCAGGCAGCTCCATAGACTTCTACTGCAGCCATGTGATCACATGGCCCTGGAGGGCCGGGATGGCCGAAGTTGCTGCATGGGGACTGCTGGGGTCTCTTATTTGCTGCGGACATACCTCCTTAACGACTGCGCGTGTACTAGGTACGTCCGACAAAAAATGGTTGTTAATAAAAAAAATAAGGAATATTTTGCACTCTTGAGAATACCTAAAGTAATGAACAGGGACAATCCTTGTACTTGCTAAATTATTGTGGTAAAAGATATTAGAAATATACCAATATAAATAAAATAATGTACAAGGAAAATAAATCCAAATGCAGGCAAAACAAATAACGGTGTGTGACATTGCATTTATATCATTAATATTTACAGTGAGGAAAAAAAAGTTATAAATCGTCAGTAGAAATAACACTATGAAAACTAATCCCAATTAATGGGTTAGGAACATAGAGGTCAGTGCAGTGGTACCAGCTCCACCAAGTACACCCCAATTAAGGGGGGACTCAGTGCTGGTATATTGAAAAAGGGAAAAAAAGATTGTAGATTATGCTAGCTTTAGTGTACCTATAATCTTAATTTTATTAATGACAGGAGGTGAGTATTTGCTTAAGACTTTCTTTACCTAAGCTTCACAGCAGCACGTTTTACTTAGTAACAGGGTAACCAATCAGAAAAAAGATAACAAGGTATAAGAGTCCCTCCCTGTGATGTCACTTCCTCATTCTGGTTGCGAACAAATAGGAACAGGAAACTGAAGAAGAACCAGATGAGAGATTCAGAATGCCAGACGAGAAAGTTGATGCTTGAGAGGGAAACAGGAACGTAAACATGTCTTCTTGAAGAGCTGAGATGATGCTTGAGGTGGAACAGCAACTAGACTTGTCTCCTTGCTGGAGTGTTACGCTGAAACGAGAGAGCAGAGTCGAAACCAAGGATTAATCCGTGAATTGGACTTCTAAAATCATGACATCCAGTTGTTATAAATCATGTATTATAGGCCACTTCCCACCCAGAGTTATTCTATCCCCCATAGAGAGTAATCCCTTGCCCCCATGGAAGTAAGACATAGTGTATTTACTCTTGTCTTTGATTAACTTACCTACAGTGTTGACCTTAGGGGGGGAAAACGAGAGTAAAGGGTGGGAAATACTCGCCTCCTGTCATTAATAAAATTAAGATTATAGGTACACTAAAGCTAGCATAATCTACAATTTTATAACATGACAGGAGGCTTCGTATTTGCTGTTTTAACGCTCCCCGAGAAGGGGTAAGGAAGCGTGCACAGCCGGACAAAAATAGAAGTTGCGGACCGTCTGCTCCCGTGACCAGTCTGCAGATTGAAGAATGTCTCGAAGTGAGGCTCCCGCGTTGAATGCTCCCGATGCCGCCGCTCCCCTGATGGAGTGGGCTCCGAAGGAGGCTTCAATCCCGGCCAGGGAGAGCAACCATCTAACCCATCGGGCAAGGGTTGTGGTTGACACTGGATGATGAGGTCGGACGTATGAGACCAATAGTTGGCTGGAGGAGTTTGAACGGAGAGAGGAGGTGAGTAATAAATAATGGGAGAGAAGTGAAACCACACACAATTTCGGATGGTTAGGGAAGTACGGGTAAAACACTGAAGAAGAGTTTGATTTTGTCTGTCTGGACACTGAACAGGTGACACCTTCTGGGGAAAAGTTGATAGCGTCATGGTCAAATGCTCGAACATCCGATACCCGTCGGAAGGACACCAGGCAAAGTAACAGGGTGAATTTTGCCGAGAGTTGACGGAGGGATAGATCCTCATTGTTCAGCCAAGTTTCCAGGAAGCGAATCATGACATTGACGTCCCAAAGATGGGAGTATTTCGGTGTTGGGGGCAAGCCAGTTTAATGCCCCGCAATAGCCTACAGACCAGTGGGTCCTGGCCTACTGGATTTCCATCCGGAGGAACATGGGCTGCCGAGATGGCTGACCGGGCAACGTTGATGGATCGGTAGGATCGGCCCAGGTCGAATAGATGAGAGAGGAAATTCAATATGAATTGTCTAGGGGCCGTAAGGGGATCGGTATGCCATTCCAGGCACCAATTGCACCAAGTATTCCAGGAGGAAAGGTAGCATCTTCTGGTGCCAGGGGCCCACAAATCCCAGAGGAGTTCCTTAGCTCTCTGCCATAGTTCTCCGAAATGTCAGGTTCCCCTGAAAGAGTCCAAGCTAGTAGGTGGAGGTGGCCTTGCAGTATCATTGGATGGGGGTTCCCTTGAGGGTCCTCTAGAAGATTGGGCCATGGAGGCCGACGGAGAGGATGTTGACAGGAGAGGTCCAGAAGATCCAGAAACCAGGCTTGGCCCCGCCAGAGTGGGGTGAGTAGTACCAGGGTAACCTGTTTTCTGCGAATCTGAAGAAGGATTCTGGAAATCATCGCAAATGGAGGGAAGGCATAGGCTCTTGTTGTCGGCCACCTCTGAAGGAAGGCATCTACTGCCGAGCATTCTGGGTCTGAAAGCCAGCTGAAGAACTGTGGGACTTGAAAATTCGTCCGGGAGGCGAATAGATCCAGAATAAACGGGCCCCTGAGTTTGGAGATGAGAAGGAAAATTGTTCTGTGTAGGCGCCAGTCACTGCCGTCTCTCCAATGTCGGGAGAACCAATCTGTGGTAATGTTCGTCTCCCCGGAAGATATTCTGCCCGAAGTGTGATGTTGCGTTTGAAGCAAAATTCGTTGATGTCCTTTGTCACTTCGGAGAGGATGTGAGATCTGGCTCCGCCCAATTTGTTGATGTATTGGACGGCTGAGATATTGTCCATCCGAAGAAGAATCCAGCAGTTTGAGAGATGATTGGTCAAACTGCAAATTGCGAACTAGCCTGCGATTAACTCCAGACAATTGATGTGGAGAAAGTGTTCTGTGTTGGTCCATGGTCCTACGATCCGAGTTAAACCTCGAAGAGGTAAATCCACTTGATGAAGCGTTTCGCGTAGTTCTTTACTGATCGCAGTTAACTTGGACTGAGGCAGGCGAAGAACACAGGTTGAAGAGTCGATCTCGAAGCCGAGAAATTGAATGACTCTGGATGAGGACAGTGATGATTTCTCTTGGTTGATGACAAATCCCAAAGATTTGATCCATAAAAATGTATAGTTCGTCTGTGAACGCAGTCTGGATACGTCTTCGCAGAGTAGCAAGAGGTCGTCGAGGTAGATTAAGCAACGAATGCCCCTTTCTCGAAGATGTGCAGTGACTGGCTTGAGCAGTTTGGTGGAGCACCACGGGGCGGAACGGAATGGAAGGCAGGTGAATTGGAAAAATCCGGTGGTGCCAAGGAAAGCGGAGAAAGCGCCGACTGGATGGATGTACAGAGAGGTAAGCATCCTTGAGGTCGAGTCGGGTGAACCAATCGCCTGGTCGGAGAATGTCTCTGAGGAGATGTATACCTCCATTTTGAAATGTCTGTAAATCACGAAGGTATTTAATTGGCGAAGGTTGATTACTGGGCGGTATTCCCCAGATTTCTTTTTGACCAAGAAGATGGAGCTGAGGAAGCCTTCGTTGGGTGAAGCGAGTTGAATCGCTCCTTTTGTCAGTAGAGAACGTAGTTCTGAATCGAGAAGAAGACTGAGATTTTGACATTGTTGGATAGTGAGGATAACCTGTTTGAGAAGGGAGAGAATGAAATTCTATGGGATAATCCTGAACTGTGTTTAGCACCCAGGTATCTGAAGACAGCGCCTTCCACATGTCTACACAATGTGACAACCTGCCCGCATGATAAACAGTAGAAAGGTGAAAGGTAGGAGAACGATGGAGTGGGGGGTTCTCTGGCGTTGACTTGTGGACTAGAAGCCGCTGACTGCGTGACCCCTTGTACGGCCAGCCCTGCCAAAAAACCCGTGAGGGTTGATGATGAAATACCCTTTTCATGGATGACCGCCTTGTTTAGCGTGGTGTATAAGTTTACATGTTTATGTAACTCTTTAATATAGGGTTCTCCAAATAACAGACCCTTGGCCTTGGGACCCAATTCTTTAGTTCCCAAGTCAGCAAGCTTGGCATCCATACGCAGCAGCACTGCTTTTCTACGCTCAGTACAGAGAGATGTATTTGCGTTGCCCAGCAGGCAAATGGAGTGTAGTGCCCATTCTCTTATCACAGATGGGTCTGAAGGATCTTTATTAGAGAGAGCATCATCAGCTAGTAGAAGAATTTTAGCCAGGGGCCCCAGGATATCTAGCATCTTGTCCTGGGTGAGGCGTAGGCTGCACTCAATGCCCTTTTTTGGGTCACGGCTGGATCTGGCCATATATGTGTAAAGAAGCGTGTCAAACTCCGGGGTCACAGCAACCTTGTCCGGTAGAGTTGGTCTAGGACATACGGCTCTTAGGCGTTTGCGGTGTTCCCGGTCTAGGGGTCTCCAAAAATCTGATCCAAAAATGGATATACTTGGAGAGATGATCTGGGAGTGACCATTCAGATGATCGAGGATATTTAATCTGTCTCGGGTCAAAAGGAGGTTGACCAAGTGCATCCAGAAAGGATTCAGCGTCCCCAGAAGGGTTCGAACCGGGTACCATATCTTCGGTTGAGAGGTCTTCCATAGTAGTTTGAAGGAGAGGGGCTCCTTAAAACAATGTCTCGGGCCAGTCCTCCTCATCTGAGGAGTGGTCAGCTTGCCATTCATCAAGGATGGCCAAGGGGTGTAAGTCGAAAGAGTCTTCCTCCTCTTCCGACAGAGTGGGCTGGACTGAGTGTTTCTCTTTAGTGTCCACCTGTTTGGGGCATCTCGCCGGTTCTTTCCCCTTGCGTTTGAGTGGTTCTGGCCCATTCCCTTTCCAATATCTCTTATTGGGTTTGGAAAGGTTTCTTTTGTGGAGTCGGACTCCTCCGCCTCTTCGTCAGAAAGTGGGGGTTCAGATATTTTAGGATCCTTTGGCTCAATGGGCAGCATCCGAGCCAGGGCCTTTTCTAGTGAAACGGCAACAGCCGCATTTATAATTGCTTGCAAGTTTTGATCTTGATTTGAAGCCTCCATAGCAACAGTGTTGAAACCTATGGGGCAGAATAGGCCAGCGCTAGAATGTGTTTTAAGGCCGTTTCCATATATCACAAAATGTTATAATTCCACAGTGCAAGCTGTAATTTGGGGGTCACCCAGTGTAAATAACCTCAGGGAACAATTACTCAAACCCGTATAGAGGTATGGTGGCACAGACAAAGCGGGCCAATCGTGGGCTGTATCAGTTGACAGCAATCATAAATCTTATTTAGGGATTTTTCCCTATACTCATCCACAGTTTGAACGTGGGTAGTATCAATCACCAGATATAAATTGGGAATTTACCCTATGTAAATACCAAAGTAGTAAGACTCAAATCAATGATTGAGTGATATAGGTGTATGCTCAGTTAAACAGTATAAAATAATGTATTGTATATTCAATGTAGAAAAATATAAGTTGTATGTAGTATAACAAATCCCCAGCAGGGGGAGTCAGCCTGAATTAGAGATGTGACTGATGTCCTGGTATTTTAAATCCTTCCTTTGGTAAGGAATGGAGGAGTATGATACATTTATATATCTGCCACTTTAATGTATGTATGCTTAAGAAAGTCTTAAGCAAATACGAAGCCTCCTGTCATGTTATAAAATTAAAAATTACAGCTATTAATAGCTAGCTTAGAGATCTGTCTAGTCGGGTAATACTAATGTAGTCCACAGCCTCAAGTACCAGTAGTATCTAATAGGAAAATACTTTATTGGATAAAACAGGAAAATTAAGATACAAAAAAGGAACTGGGAAAGGAAGCAAGTTTAGAAGTGGTTATGGTAGTCGCAGCCCCATTCTCCTCTCCTAGTTTAATGGCATCAAAAAACAGCCAAATACTATTGTGGCTATAGTATCTCCCAATGATGGCTGATAAATCCAAAATAAACAGGATACTTGCAGGGAAAGTTCACTAAATAGTGCTCTGTTGGCTGAACATAACATTAGAAACACAAGACAGGTAGAAAGCAAAGCAGCAAAATTTAACCAAGACAGGGGGGTAATTGCAGGATCACAATTGCCAAAAATACTCCAAATGCCTTCAAATGAGGTGAGTATAAATGCTCACTCCTATCTGTTTAAACAGCATTTATAAATATTAATATCCCCTTTGTATAGGTATTTAGCAGATGCCCCATAGAGGTAGAGATGAAATAAAGGGACAGGTTTACATGCAGAGCCAAATTGGTCAAATAACCACAAGGTTTGACAAGGGGTCAAATGCATATTTTACTCATTGACGTACAAATCAATTTATAACTTTTTTTTTCTTTTCAATTTGACAATTTTTATTTTTTCAAAACTTAGGGAACATAAAAGAAAAAAAAGGGGGGGGGAATATAAAAGCATACTTTCCATGTTTATGCAATTGAGCATTATTTGTGATTCACTTGTTTCAGCTTACGGCGTCTGCTCGCCAGGGTACAGAATGAAGAAAACAGGGGTATCGCAGGTACCTTTGCCCTTCATCATAAGGGTTACAGATATCTCACATTGTCCACATTTCTTTGTTCTTTGCTGCCAGGCTTTTTGAAATGCTATGCCCGTCTCTGTCTTGTCTTCTAGGAGTGCATTGTATATTGTGGAGAGTGATTTCTTGGGAGATGTGCTTTTTAGGCAGTATTTTTCTTTTGTGTGTTCATGTGGTGTCGCTTGGCTTTGTAACTTTACTCCTGTGAGTAGTGACTTTAGTTGTAGGTATGAAAACAGTGCTCTGTTAGGGATGTCGTACCGTGTTTGAAGTTCTGGTAAAGGCATAAGCTTGTCTTCTTTCCACTTTTTAGTGTCAAAGGTCGGGATTCCTACTGCTAGGCATGAGATTGGGGCGTCCCGTGGGATTTCTCCTGTGTCCTCTCTCTTTGCTCGAAGTTCGTCCCAGAGGTGGAGTGTCTGCTGTGTGGTCGTTAGGGGGTGTATGTGCTGGGGGCAAAGGTGTCTTGAGACCCAGAAGAGATCCCTGAGGCTTTATCTATCTATCCAGTGGGCTTCTATCTGGGTCCATTGTGGTGACTCTCCCTCTGCCATAGCCACTTTGACTGCTGTCAGTCATGCCGCTCTGTAGTATGCCTGGACATTTGGTAGTCCCAGTCCCCCCTTCATTGTTGGTCTTTGTAAGAGTGTAGTAGCTACCCTTGGCCTTTTGTTCGCCCATACAAAGTGGACTATCAGTCTTTGGAAGGAGGCCAGATATGTTTCTGGTAGCGCTATGGGTAGGGTGCGCAGTAAGTATTGGAGCTTTGGGAGTAGCATCATCTTTATCGCTGCCATCCTTCCCACCCATGATAAGTATTTCCCTTCCCAGGTCTAATGTAGTTCAGTTCTAGTAGCTTTTCTATGTGTGGTTTGATATTAATACCCAGGAACGTCAGGTGGTCTTTCCTCCAGTTGAAGGGCAAGACGTCTTTGAGTCTGAGGGTCTCCCACTGCACCCTTATCCCCATGGATGTGTCTTAGATATATTTAATTTGTAGTACGAGTGTTTCCCGTATTCAGTAATGGTGGCCATCAGATTGGTGAGGGACATATGCGGTTGTGTCAGGGTTAGGAGAATGTAATCTGCGAATAGGTTTGCCTTGTACTCCCTGTCACCTAATTTTACCCCGTGGATTGAGGCATGTTGTCTGCTAGCTGCCCCCAGTGGCTCCAAGGCCATTACATATAGCAGCGGGGATAAGGGGCATCCCTGGTGGGAGCCATTGGATATGATGAAGGGGTCCAAACAAATCCCGCATTTATGAATCGTGCTGAGGGTGCGTTGTATAGAGCCCTGACTGCAAAGAGGAAGCCCCCCGGTGTCTCAAACCTGAGGAGGACCTTCTCTAGGAATTCCCATCCCAACCGGTCAAATGCCTTCTCGGCGCCCAGTGACACCAGCACCCCCCCACCTTCATGCGTTGGGCTCTATGGATGATGTTTAGTACCTTCCTGGTGTTGTCTCCCCCCTGCCTATTTTTGATGAAACCCACTTGGTCTGTGTGAATAATATGGGGGAGCATGCTGCCAAGACACAGTGCAAAAATGTTGCGGGCATGTGGGTGGTTAACCCGGTTTTGGGAGCGTTATAATATGGGCTAACAGTGTTTCGGTGGGCAGCCGCTGAAGTAGGGTGGCTTCATTAAATGCATTGGTCAGGTGTGGTGTGAGGACGGTGGTGCATTTTTTTTGTAGTATCAGTTTGCAAATCCGTCAGGGCAAGAGTGTTGATGGTAAGAGTTTGATGGTCACGGCTACCTCTTTGTCTGTGATGCTAGCTGTGAGTTATTGTTGCTGTTGTGGTGTAAAGGAGGGTATAGATATCGAGTCTAGGTAGTTTTGTATTGCTCATAATTGTGGTTGTGGTGTTTGGGTGTCCTCAGCCAGGTTATACAATGAGGTATAGTACTTCGCAAATATGTTACTTATGTCTTTAGGTGCCGTTACTTTGTGTCCCTCAGCTGATGTTAGGTAGGCTATCTTTTGTTGTGCCTGTTTAGTTTTGAGGTGTTGGGCCACTAGTTTGCCCGCTCTATTTCCCTGAGAGTAGAGTGTTGCCTTGAGTCTGTGGAGGTAGTGGCCTGTTTTTTTCCAGGGCCTGTTTGTGTATGGCTTGTCATGATGCGTTTCTTTAGTTCGTGGGATGGGGATTGTTGGTTTTGGGTGTTCAGGTCCTGGAGCTCCCTTTGCCAGTCTCGCATTTTTGCCTGTGTTTGCCATTTGAGGAAGGCTGCCATTTTTATCAGTAGCCCCCTGATCACCGATTTGTGTGCCTGCCATACTGTGTTGTGTGATGTACCGTCTGTTATGTTCTCTACGAAGTATTGGGTGAGCTCTGTTTCTAGTGCTTTCGTGAAGTCTGTGTCAGTGAGGGTGGAGTCATATAGGTCTGTCAGAGTTGCCACCACTGGAGCGTTGTCTGACCAGGTGATGTGTTCTATGAAGCATCCTTTAACCTGTTCAAAGTGCTGTCCCGTTATCAGTATGCAGTCTATCCGTGAATAGGTGTTGTGTACGGTTGAGAGAAAGGTGTATCCCCGCTCTCCCACATGTAATGCTCGCCATAGATCGTAGTAGTGGTGTTCGCAGAGCAACTTCTGCAGTGCCCTGCCCTGTCTTTTAAGTGGTCGCATTCTAGTGGCCGTGTGTGTGGTATTGTGGTGTCTACCATGGAGTCCATTATGTGGTTAAAGTCCCCTTATATTACCCCTATTCCCCTTTGTATGGTTGACAGTTTCTTGAGTCTCTTATGGAGGAAGTTTTATTGCTCCTTATTTGGGGCATAGATGCTTGTGATCGTGTAGACGATGTTGTTAAATGTCCCCACCACTATAATATACCTTCCTTCTGTATCTACCTCTAATTGTATGAGGGGAAACCCAACATATTTACTGATAAGTATGGAAGTGCCTTTAGATTTGCTGGTATATGTAGCGTGGTATTGGTATGGGTAGTCGTGCTGAAATAGTGGCGAGTGTGCCTGGGCCTTAAAGTGGTTTTCTTGAAGGCATACCACCTCAGGTTTTAGCTAGTTTAAATCTTTGCAAAGCCGGCTTCTCTTCGCTGGGTGGTTAAGGCCTTTTGTATTATGGGTGT
Source organism: Pelobates fuscus (assembly GCF_036172605.1). NCBI lineage: Eukaryota > Metazoa > Chordata > Amphibia > Anura > Pelobatidae > Pelobates > Pelobates fuscus. Next base: position 163,421,237 of record NC_086321.1, on the reverse strand, counting down.
ATACTTTCATGGGGGGTTATACTCTTGGGCCTTGAGTGTTAGTGACGGTGATTTGTCTATCTGTGGGAGTGTCACCTTACCCAGCCATCTCGAACAGGGTGGCAGCTCCCTTTTCAGGGCGGTTTGTGGACTAGATCCCCCGGGTTGTGGCGTTTCGCCATGTGTGTGGCGGTAGTTGGATGTGTCATGTGCGTAGTTAGCATGCAATATGAAACATGGAAAACAAACATTTGAAATAAAACAATAATAACTAAACATTGTGCCATGGTTACGGCCTTGCACCTTGCAAAGGCGCTTTGGGGAAGGAAGCTGCGTGCTCCCATGCCTGCAAGTGGCGGTCATTTGGCCTATGTGGTTGCGTTTTCAGTGTATTCACCCCCCTTGCATGGTGTCTAAGATATTGAGTGTTCGTTTGTCTGGGGTATTCTAAGAGGGTGCTACTGAGTTTTGGGGTTTACCCTGGATTTACCCTGGTTCAGCTCTGGGCTACAGTGAAGTGGGTTGATAGGTTTGACGCTCCCGAGTCCCTGTTCGTGGCACCCCCCCAGTGTAATGTTAGTCCCAATGTCTCTGTGCGATACTTATCACTGTCCGTGGTGGTGTCTGCTCTCTTTATCTGTTTCTGGAAACCTTCTTCCACGAGTGAGTGAGTCTGGCGTGTCCTGCTGCCTTATTCTGCATCTGCGGTGGTGGCAAGCCTCAGTCTTTCAGGGCTTGTATGCCGGCCTCTGGGGTTGTGATTGCTGTGATCTTGCCTTCGTGAGTGACCAGCAGCTTGACTGGAAATCCCCATCTGTATGGTTTCTTGTGTTGTCTCAGTTGTTCTGTGATGCCGGATAATTTTTTCCTTTTCTTTAAAGTCGCTGCTGAGATGTCTGCGTAAATTGCTGTCCCCTGGTATGGTGGTGGGAGATTTGGGTGCTGTCGGCTTGCTCTCATTATATCCTCTTTTACGTGAAAGTAGTGGAGCCTTACCAGGACGTTGCGTGATGCTTCTGTTGTCAGGAATCTCGGTTTGGGGACTCTGTGGTAGCGATCAAGCAACAGCATGTCTTGGTGGAGGTCTGGGGTTAGTTGTTAAACAGACCTTGCAGGTAAGCATGCAGATCTGCTGTGCCAACCGATTCTGCTATCCCTCTCAGCCAGAGGTTATTGCGCCTTGAGCGGTCTTCCATGTCACCTAATTTAGTTTCAAAAGTTGCCATGATGTCTTGCAGTTCTTCCACTTCAGCTCGCATGTCGTTATATGCATCTATGAAGCAAATGGAGGAAAAGTGCTATTATCAGTGTATTGCAAAATATCTACATAAGATTTATAAAATGTATCGGTTTTGGAGTACAATTATTGGCCTATTTTCACACCCTTTTGGTTTCTCTTAGTCGTCTCTCAAGTCAAGTTTTTGGTACATGAATTTGGCTGAGCCGAACCACCATATGTCTGTAATACAGAAGTCTGAAACAAATATTTTCAGAAAACTGGATCTTCACAGCAAGCTATTAAGTAAAGAATGGATTATTCGTCACACCATTAGATCAATGGCTTTTATTATTATCCACAACACAAAGGTAGCATTTTGATCTAATATATGTTACATGTTTGTGGTGGTTATCAAATGCAGGAACAGGACCAACCATTCTTTATTTACAACAACATTCCTGCCTTTATATCCAGATATGTTCCTGTTCAATTCCCATAACATTAATTACTATTCAGTTAATTCCGAGAGCATGTGTCCAACTGGGGGAATAGCGCTATATAAATACCGGTTATTATTATTACATTATAAAATCACATTATATTACCACATCAGATTTCTTGCATTACAAATTCACATTAAACTGAAATTCTATTTCTTTGCCACAGACCTTTCCTTTGCTACATAAAGTTATAAGTTTTCACACCACACCCAGATACTAAGTATCCACGACATCTGGGACTCTGGAAGGGGGAACCCACCGGTACTGAGAATCATGTTACACTCTTCATGGTTCACCTTTGGGGCGCTAGGGAGCTGCCGCCCAGTATATAAATATTATAGGCTGTCGAATGCTGTGATATATGTTCTGTCGACACCTGTCAGTTCACTTTTCTTATTTTTTCATGTTTGATAGACATTCTTGTGTTATGTTGTACTAATGTGTACAGCTTTACACTACTTGATACTTTTGCTATGTGATGACTGGAATATGTACCCTTTTTTAACTTTGAATCTCTAATAAAAACAAATTGAATAAAGAAAAAAAAATACATTTTATTTTATTCTTAGCACCTTCTCGTATGTAAAAAAATACCTGCCTTAACTTATTTTCTTTACCCTATTGACAGTTAACCCTTTACCAGCACCCTCAAAGTAATCTTGCAGGCTGACAGTGATTTGACCATATAAGGACATAAAATTACTTAATCCCTCCTTAAAACTAACCTTATTTGAATTTCATCTTCTAAATCATTAAATAAGTGGTACAAATATTCCAAGAACAAAAGGACTGTACAAACAAAAATGCAAGACTCATAGGGTAACATGTACATGTAACTTGGCCACAAGGACATTAAGATACGTTCACAAAATAGATAAGACATAACCATTTTCCAGTGTATACTTTTTTTTTTTTACTACAATATCTCGTCAGTCAGACATCTTCCAAATATATGCATCGTATATTGAATAAAAACATATCTACAGTAGTGTGATATTTTTTAAAACACAAAATTGATTCAGCAAACATACCTATTTCCACAATTTTTCACAGTTGGATCAAACTGAGCACCATGAACAACCACTCCTCTAAACAACTTAAAAGAGCTTCATCCTCCATGCAAGTCTCCAGTGCTGAAGGTCCAAGATGGTTCTAAGAGTGCGGCTTCTCTAACCACACTCTCAGAGTGAAGTGACGTCACCTCCATCTCTTTCCAGGTTACTGCACCTGCAATAGACGGCTAAGTACAGAGAATGCTGGATGAGCTTAGAACATCAATAAAAGCTGACATCTCTAGTCTCTCAGCCAAAAAACAGCAAGAAGGTTTAAAGGACCACTCTAGGCACCCAGACCACTTCAGCTTAATGAGGTGGTCTGGGTGCCAGGTCCTTCTAGGGTTAACCCATTTTTTCATAAACATAGCAGTTTCAGAGAAACTGCTATGTTTATGAATGGGTTAAGCCTTCCCCCTATGTCCTCTAGTGGCTGTCTCATTGACAGCCGCTAGAGGCGCTTGCGTGCTTCTCACTGTGATTTTCACAGTGAGAGCACGCCAGCGTCCATAGGAAAGCATTATGAATGCTTTCCTATGTGACCGGCTGAATGCGCGCGCAGCTCTTGCCGCGCGTGCGCATTCAGCCGACGGGGAGGAGAAGAGGAGGATCGGAGGAGGAGAGCAGAAGGAGATCTCTCTGCCCAGCGCTGGAAAAAGGTAAGTTTTTACCCCTTTCCCCTTTCCAGAGCCGGGCGGGAGGGGGTCCCTGAGGGTGGGGGCACCCTCAGGGCACTCTAGTGCCAGGAAAACGAGTATGCTTTCCTGGCACTAGAGTGGTCCTTTAAATGTTGGCAATCACATTACTCATTTAGAGCAGATAGCTGAAAAGCTTATTCGTGCTCCTTGGTGGACATTCCAACACCACTTAAATGGCATTTAGCTCTTCTCTTTTTCTATTGTACCTAACAATTTTTCTATATCTGGATGCTCTTTAAAATAGTGATGTATGGGAAATTCACACTTCTGTGCATGATGACGTAGTGTTCAGGAGCTGAGTTGGAGTCATGGGCGATGAATTAGTCGGCAATGCTGAGAACGCCAAGACTGCATGGAGATTAAGAAGCTAGGCCATCATATGCCTGCTCACAGACATTGAGGAACAGAAATTGAGACCAAGGAATGGTGACTGAGATCGACCCGATTTTGGACGTTGCAACATCTCCCTGCAGAGCAAAGCTGTTTCGCTGCCTGGAACTGGGGTCTGTCTGTGCAGGCAAATACTGTTTCTGGCATCACCTACAGGAGAAGCAGGCTCCGACCTAGGGCGCACAGTTGCAGGGGGCGATACGCCTACCTGCGGCGTGTGACGGCGCTTCTACATGTGCCGCGGTGCCGACCTGCAGCACTGAGGAGAGAGGGGCGCGACTGCCAATACTAAGTATTAATTGCAAAAAGACAAAAATAAGCGCTCTCTTCTTGAAAGTGAGCTGCAGTTCACCAACAAGGTGTTCCCTCAACCTTGTGAAAAGTGGACAAATATAACAGAAAGGTGAACAGCGCTAATAATCAGAAAGATACATACGTATGATGAAATACTGGCCAACGGAGTAGCTTAAAAAAAAAAAAAAAATACAATAATGGTACAGTATGTATGAACAATATAACTAGACGGAATAGAGGTGTTAAATTCACACTCACACTTTTTAGAGCTATATCAGCTCGGTATTAGAAGCCTGGATGGAATAATCCCCGTCTGTGGATTTCTTGGTCTTCAAAAACCGTTGATGAGCTTATAGGTATAGATGTTCGTCATATGTAAAACAGAAATAAAATACACCACATGGTATAGTATGTATATGTAAAATAATTTAGTAAAGTGGATAATCCTACTTACATATACTAGAGCAAGGACCTGCTCTAGTTTGGAGAGCTTCAGGTGGAACAATCCCCACCTTGGGATATAATGGACCCAGGTATAGCAGCAAAACAATGATGAGTAGGAAGGGGGACAAGAAAGATGACTGGATATGTATAAAAATATATACTTTATTGCAAATTAGTAAAAAGTGAAAATTACAAACTATAAAACCAGTCCTGATAAAAAGTCCAAAATTCTTCCTCACTTGACGCGTTTCGCCGAAGCTTTTTCAAAAGTGAATGCTTGCTGCTTGGGGTCCTCGAGATTAAATACCTTCTCTGATGATGAAAATCGATTCCGCTGTGTATAATCCGTCATTTCCGGTTTCGTCAAAGTGGCATAGGCGGAAGTCCTCCGAACGCCATTTTGAGTGTGGGCAATTGGCGAGAAAATTCAGAGTAAGGATCAGGGATATGAAGGTTCGAAAATATGTAATAATAAATCGAATCAGATAATATTTTAGATAGTTACAGTGCTAAACAGGCATAAGGTGTACAGGTAACATAAAAAATATAATTATTAACTTCTTAGTGATGGCGTAAACGGAAATGTTCCGGCCGCCATTTTTAATATGGGCTAAAATCCAAAATAGGAATCAAAAGGTTTAAAAAAACGAAAGAAAGCATATTCTAAATATAAAAGAAACACATATATTCAAATAGGGAGAGTATAAATAAAACAATATGAAAGATACAGTCAATATCTACATAAAAGCATATAGACACTTTTTTTTTTTTTTTTTTTAATTCCTATAAAAAATTAACCAAGTCAAATTCTATGTTAAGCCCATTTGGGTGAAGGGTATCTAAACGGTAAACCCACTCCATTTCTAATTTTCCTATATTTCTGATAATATCGCCCCCTTTCCAGTGTGGTTTATATTTAGCAATACCCAAAAATTTTAAAAGGCCAGGATCTTTATTATGCTGTAAGAAGTGTGCAGATACAGAGTGGTTTTTGTAACCTTTTTCAATATTGCGGCAGTGTTCGCTGATTCTTACTTTCAAAGGTCTAAGTGTTCTTCCAACGTATTGTAGTCCACATGGACATTCTAATATGTAGACTACGTTGTTGCTATTGCACGTTATGATCTCATTAATATTAAACAGTTTTTTGCTTCTATTTGACTTAAACTCTGATGTACATTTTTCCATTTTATGTGTTTTTCTACATGATATACATGTATTGCATCTAAAAAAACCTTGTTTATAGTTAAAAAAAAAATTTGGGGGGTATTTTGATTTCTAGTAAAAAAAATTGTGAGTTGTAATTTTAGATTAGGTGCACCTCTATATATTATCGTGGGTTTATCTGGTAGGGCTTTACTTAATATTGGATCCTCTTTGAGTAAATGCCAATTTTTATTAATACATTTTTTTTATATGTTTGTTTTTATTATTATAATCAAATATAAGGGGGAGAGTGAATTTATTAGTTTGAGGATCCTTAGATGGTTTCTGGAGCAATAATGATTCTCTCTGTGTTTCATCTATTGATATTATTGTTTTATCTATTTTTTTAGCGTTATAACCTTTTTGTATAAACTTTTGTTTCATATTTGTGGCTTGAGTGCGGAATACTGACGCTTCTGAGCAATTTCTTTTCAGTCTGAGAAATTGGCTTTTGGGTATTCCATTGAGCCACATGGGGTTATGGCAACTGTCATAACTGATAAAAGTGTTTGTATGTACTTCTTTAAAATGGGTTCTTGTGTAGAGTGTGTTCTCTTTGTTCTAAATCTAAAAAAAGTAGCTGTTTGTTTACTAAAATGTGAAGTTAAAATAATGCCTTCATTATTTTGATTTAGGTTATTAATAAAAGATTCTGCTGTGGACATGGATCCTTCCCATATAAAGAGGAGATCATCGATATATCGATGATACGAAACCAGGTTTGCGCGCCAGTCATGCCCCTCCCATATCCATCTATCTTCCCATTCTGTCATGAATAGGTTGGCATAACTGGGCAGAAACCTGGTTCCCATTGCTGTCCCTGTGATCTGGAGATAAAAAGCATCTGCAAACCAAAAGTAGTTATGGTGTAAAATAAGATCTATTCCCTTTAAAATTAATTCAATTTGAGCAGAGTTCATATCTTTATATTTTTCTAAAATTGATTTAACCGCTGAGATCCCTTTTATATGTGGAATTATTGTGTACAGTGATTTTACATCACAGGTAATGAGGATATAATTTTCTTTCCATGTGATTTTTTTTAGTATATTTAGAAGATCTATGGTGTCTTTTAGATAGGATTTACTTAGTTTCACATATGGTTGAAGCATAATATCTATATATTCGGAAAGATTTGCCAGGATTGAATCTATGCCAGAGACGATAGGTCTTCCGGGTGGATTAATGGGGTCTTTGTGAATCTTTGGGAGAAAATATATTACGGGGATCTTAGGATATAGAGTATTAATGTAATGAAATTATTTTAGAGTCAAAATCCCCTTCTCTTTACCCTCTCTTAAAAGATTTATTAGTAACGTCTTAATATCGCTTGTGGGATCTTTTTTTAGTTTGGTGTAAGTTTGTGGGTCATTTAATTGTTTGTAGGCCTCAGTCTCATACATCTCTTTTGATAAGATAACTAATCCTCCCCCCTTGTCGGCCGGTTTTATTACAATAGATTTGTCTTCTTTTAAGAGTTTAATGGCTTCCCTTTAAGAAGTTAATAATTATATTTTTTATGTTACCTGTACACCTTCATTCATATGACACTCACTCTCTCATGACTCCACCCCCTATCTACTCCTCCCCTCTCTGTCTATTAGAATAGAAGGAGGAGGAGTAGAAGGGGTGTGCAGACCCTCCATGCCCTGTTGCTGATCCAGCCCCAGCCAAATCCTGAACATTCCCAGTAGGAGAGGGATCAAGAGTCTTGGCTGGGTGGATCAACAGCAGGTACTGAAACTATTTTTATTTTATTTTTTTAAACATACATGCTTCTTACACAGTCTAGGGGACAGAATCACCGGTATTTAGAGTTTAGGGGGAGAGAGGGGGCAGCATAAATTTTATTTAGAGTTTGGGGGGAGGAGGGGGGCAGCATAAGTTTTATTAAGAGGTTGGGGAAGGAGGGGGATAGGCAGCATAACCTTTATTTAGAGATTGGGGCTGTGGGGGGGGCAGCATAAACTTTATTTAGAGGTTCTGGAGGGGGGCAGCATAATCTTTATTTTAAGGTTGGTTAGGGCTTAATGTTAGGTTTATGTTTATGTTTGAGCATATGAGATTTTACGTTTTTGAATTATTTGGGCTGGGCAAGGGGGCAGAGTCAAGGGGCTGGGGCATGGGGGGGGGCAACAAAATTAGACTTTGCCTAGGGTGGCAAAAATACTTGCACCAGCCACGACTGTGGAATATATAAGCCCAATTAATCCTAATATTTTCTGGAAAAATGGATGATAGGAAAGAAAATAGGGTAGAGGTGAAAGAAAGAGAGTGTGTGTCATCTGATTTATAGAAGAAGCAATCATTTAACTCTTTGCTGCAACAAATACTATAAAACCACTTAATACTGATACACACCCCTAAGATATAGTAGAATCAAAAGGATCAGAGCTAATTTACCAAACCAAAAATAGGAAAAATATTGAATGATAATAGCCCCCCCAAGATTAGTGTTGCCGCGAACCCGAAATTTTCGGTTCGCGAACGGCGAACGCGAACTTCCTCAAATGTTCGCGAACCGGCAAACCGCCATTGACTTCAATGGGCAGGCGAATTTTAAAACCAACAGGGACTCTTTCTGGCCACAAAAGTGATGGAAAAGTTGTTTCAACGGGACTAACACCTGGACTGTGGCATGCCGGAGGGGGATCCATGGCAAAACTCCCATGGAAAATTACACAGTTGATGCAGAGTCTGCTTTTAATCCATAAAGGGCAGAAATCACCTAACATTGACACCTGTCCTCAAAGCCCCTGATACACACTGACACAGAGCAGAATAGAGACTGTTCCCCGTCCTCAGAGACCATGATACACACTGACACAGAGCAGAATAGAGACTGTTACCCCTATATAGGGTCACTTGGCAGATATGGCGGGGTCGTGGGACGGGGAGGATGACTTTCACCTCTTCCCCTGTTAGATTCCCATTGTGCTGTGACATCACCCTTATACGCTGTGTAAAGCATACTATATAATTTGATAAGCATGGCCACTTGATTTTTTATAGTTTTCACGCTGCTTGTAGTTTATATATGGTTCACAAAAATCAAACAAACGATAAAGTAAACATGTAAGGATTCAGAATATTCTTTCAAACCCTTACACATTGTGTGTATGTATTTTTTGTCTTAAGTTTGTGGCTTTAAAGAGGTTCACGTTGTTTCTATGATGTGCATAACATGTTCTTGTAAATGTTTGTTAAATTTTTCCTGGAATTGTAATTTTTCAATCTGAATAAAGATAGTCAAATCCCTGATACACACTGACACAGAGCAGAATAGGGACACCCCCTACATAGGGTCACTTGGCAGATATGGATTGACACCTATCCTAATGATCCCTGATACACACTGACACAGAGCAGAATAGAGACTGTTCCCCCTACATAGGGTCACTTGGCAGATATGGATTGACACATGTCCTCAGAGACCATGATACACACTGACACAGAGAAGAATAGAGACTGTTCCCCCTACATAGGGTCACTTGGCAGATATGGATTGACACCTGTCCTCAGAGACCATGATACACACTGACACAGAGCAGAATAGGGACTGTTCCCCCTACATAGGGTCACTTGGCAGACATGGATTGACACCTGTCCTCAGTACCCTGATACACACTGACACAGAGCAGAATAGAGACTGTTCCCTGTCCACAGAGACCATGATACACACTGACACAGAGCAGAATAGAGACTGTTCACCGTCCACAGAGACCATGATACACACTGACACAGAGCAGAATAGAGACTGTTCCCCGTCCACAGAGACCATGATACACACTGACACAGAGCAGAATAGGGACTGTTCCCCCTACATAGGGTCACTTGGCATGTATGGATTGACACCTGTCCTCAAAGCCCATGATACACACTGGGGGGAGCTACTGTCCTCCCCAACCACTGCGCGGTGGGGTGGGGGCCATAAATCACAATGGGGGGACCTACTGTCCTCCCCCCTCGGCCCCCACCCCTGCGCGGTGGGTGGGGGCCAAAAATCACAATGGGGGGCCTACTTTCCTCCCCCCCGGCTCCCATCCCTGCGCGGTGGGTGGGGGGCATAAATCACAATGGGACGGACCTACAGATAGGAGTGGAGTATTGTTCATATCAGTTTAATACCTTCCGCGTCTCCTATCAGTGGACATGTATATGGCAGCCATTTTAGGAACCGCACACCTGGGACCCGAGCAAGGTCACCTCGTTCAAGCTGCTCTGGTTCCTTGATGAGCCAGCTGCCCGTGAGTTAACATGTCCCGTGGAGAAGCACTCTGTCCTGTAAAGCCTCACCACAAAAAAATTTAATAAATAACAGCACTCGGAGTGGTGAGTTTAGTAAATGTTCATATCAGTTTAATACCTTCCGCGTCTCCTATCAGTGGACATGTATATGGCAGCCATTTTAGGAACCGCACACCTGGGACCCGAGCAAGGTCACCTCTTTCAACAGGCGACATGATTTGGCCCTGTAAAACTATCCTGGATATTCTCTACAATTTCTATGGATATGGCATTGATTTATGTAACAGGGAGATGGAAGAAGATGCTTGGTCGGTCCTCTAACTTGAAATTTGGGGCACTGCGCGGGCAAGCTAATGTGCCACCAGATAGGAGTGGTGAGTTTAGTATTGTTCATATCAGTTTAATACCTTCCGCGTCTCCTATCAGAGGACATGTATATGGCAGCCATTTTAGGAACCGCACACCTGGGACCCGAGCAAGGTCACCTGTTTCAACAGGCGACATGATTTGGCCCTGTAAAACTATCCTGGATATTCTCTACAAGTTCTATGGATATGGCATTGATTTATGTAACAGGGAGATGGAAGAAGATGCTTGGTCGGTCCTCTTACTTGAAATTTGGGGCACTGCGCGGGCAAGCTAATGTGCCACCAGATAGGAGTGGTGAGTTTAGAATGGTTCATATCAGTTTAATACCTTCCGCGTCTCCTATCAGTGGACGTGTAAATGGCAGAGATTTTTAATTGTTGAATCACCTCCCCTTTTTAGGCCAAGGTGGGAAGATGCTTAGACCACTGGTATATTGGTGCCATCTTGGAGGATTTTTTTTTGGTTTGGTTTTTGAAGCCACAGTGCTGCACCAGTGGGCCTAAAAATTAGGCATGTACACATTCCTGAAAAATTTGGTATTGTTGCAGCCGCTGCTGTAGCAGCGGCCAGAAAAATTGATGTTTGTTTCACAGGCAGAAAGTGCCCTAAAACATGGCGGCTTGAACCCTAGTTGGTGGCGGATAAGTCACGCAAGTCAAACGTCATTCAGAGCTAAAATACAGCAGTGTGTGGACCATTTTTAGCCCAAGGCAGCTCATCTCATCAGGCCATTTTTAATCGAATGTATCGCCCAGTGTCAGTCCCTTCGGGATCCATCCCTCATTCATCTTAATAAAGGTGAGGTAATCTAGACTTTTTTGACCTAGGCGACTTCTCTTCTCAGTGACAATACCTCCGGCTGCACTGAAGGTCCTTTCTGACAGGACACTTGAAGCGGGGCAGGCCAGAAGTTCTATCGCAAATTGGGATAGCTCAGGCCACAGGTCAAGCCTGCACACCCAGTAGTCAAGGGGTTCATCGCTCCTCAGAGTGTCGATATCTGCAGTTAAGGCGAGGTAGTCTGCTACCTGTCGGTCGAGTCGCTCTCTGAGGGTGGATCCCGAAGGGCTGTGGCGATGCATAGGACTTAAAAAGGTCCGCATGTCCTCCATCAACAACACGTCTTTAAAGCGTCCTGTCCTTGCCGGCGTGGTCGTGGGAGGAGGAGGAGGAGGATGACTTCCACCTCTTCCCCTGTTAGATTCCCGTTGTGCTGTGACATCACCCTTATACGCTGTGTAAAGCATACTTTTTAATTTATTTTGCAAATGCTGCATCCTTTCCGACTTGTTGTAATTCGGTAACATTTCCGCCACTTTCTGCTTATACCGGGGGTCTAGTAGCGTGGACACCCAGTACAGGTCGTTCTCCTTCAGCCTTTTTATACGAGGGTCCCTCAACAGGCAGGACAGCATGAAAGACCCTATTTGCACAAGGTTGGATGCCGAGCTACTCATTTCCCGTTCCTCCTCCTCACTGATGTCATTGAAGGTATGTTCTTCCCCCCAGCCACGTACAACACCACAGGTACCAGATAGGTGACAACGAGCACCCTGGGATGCCTGTTGTGTTTGGTCTTGCTCCTCCTCCTCCTCCTCAAAGCTACAATCCTCCTCTGACTCCTCTTCCTCACAATCCTCTTCCAGCGTTGCCGCAGGTCCAGCAAGCGATGCTGATAAGGCTGTTTATGGTGGTGATGGTGACCACAACTCTTCCTCTTCCTCTTCACGCTCATCTACAGCCCGATCCAGCACTCTTCGCAGGGCACGCTCCAGGAAGAAAACAAATGGTATGATGTCGCTGATGGTGCCTTCGTTGCGACTGACTAGGTTTGTCACCTCCTCAAAAGGACGCATGAGCCTACAGGCATTGCGCATGAGCGTCCAGTAACGTCCAGAGGCTGTCCTAGCACCCCGGTCATACAAATATTCATTAACAGCTTTTTCTTGTTGGAGCAGGCGGTCGAACATTAGGAGTGTTGAATTCCAACGTGTAGGGCTGTCGCAAATCAAGTGCCTCACTGGCATATTGTTTCGCCGCTGGATATCGGCAAAGTGAGCCATGGCCGTGTAGGAACGCCTGAAATGGCCACACACCTTCCTGGCCTGCTTCAGGACGTCCTGTAAGCCTGTGTACTTATGCACAAAGCGTTGAACGATCAGATTACACACATGTGCCATGCACGGCACATGTGTCAACTTGCCCAACTTCAATGCCGCTATCAAATTCTTTCCATTGTCACACACCACTTTGCCGATATCCAGTTGCTGCGGAGTCAGCCACTTTTCCACCTGTGCGTTCAGGGCGAACAGGAGTGCTTGTCCGGGGTGACTCTCTGCTTTCAAGCAAGTCAAACCCAAGACGGCGTGACACTGCCGTATCCGGGATGTGGAATAGTACCTGGGGAGCTGGGGGGGTGCCGTTGATGTGGAGCAAGACGCAGCAGCACAAGAGGACTCAGCCGAGGAGGTTATGGAAGAGGATGGAGTAGGAGGAGTAGAGGAGGTGGCAGCAGGACTGCCTGCAATTCGTGGCGGTGTCACCAACCCCTCTGCAATGCCACGCTTTCTTGCTTGTCAGCCGTCAGCAGGTTTACCCAATGCGCAGTGTAGGTGATATACCTGCCCTGACCATGCTTTGCAGACCAGGTATCAGTGGTCAGATGGACCCTTGCCCCAACACTGTGTGCCAGACATGCCATGACTTCCTTTTGCACAATCGAGTACAAGTTGGGGATTGTCTTTTGTGAAAAGAAATTCCGGCCGGGTACCTTCCACTGCGGTGTCCCAATAGCTACAAATTTTTTGAACGCCTCAGACTCAACCAGATTGTATGGTAAAAGCTGGCGGGCTAATAGTTCGGACAAGCCATTGGTGACATTGGCTTCTTACGCTCAAACATGTCCTTGACAGACACATGACTGTGGGCAGATGAGCGGGAACTGCTCAAGGCGGGAGACGGAGTGGCGGATGGTTGAGAGGGGGCAAGAAGGACAGCAGTGGTTGACGTGGCTGAAGATGCTAGACCAGGAGGAGGATGGCGGCTTAGAGTAGGCGTGCTGCTTGTACTCATGTGTTGATCCCATAGGCGTTTGTGATGTGAGATCATGTGCCTACGCAAAGCAGTTGTACCTAGGTGGGTGTTGGACCTCCCACGACTCAGTTTCCTTTGGCACAGGTTGCAAATGGCATCGCTGTTGTCCGAGGCAGACACACAAAAAAAATGCCACACTGCTGAGCTCTGCAATGACGGCATTCTGGTGGTGGACACAGCATGCGTTGATTGTCGTGCTGTCGGGCTGACCCCGGGTGCCAATGCATGCTGCCTGACTGTGCCACTAGCTCCTTGCGACGACCCCCCCCTGCTTCCAACTCGTCTCCTCCTCCTCTCTGTCTCCCCATCTGAACTTTCGCCCTGTTCTTCTTCTTGCCGAGCGGGCACCCACGTGACATCCATGGACGCATCGTCATCATCAACCGCTTCGCTTGTATCTGACAACTCAGAAAAGGAAGCAGCAGCGGGTACAACATCATCATCATCACACCGTACCTCCATGTGTTTAATGCTGCCTGCCTGAGACATATCCCTGTTATCTACATCCTCTAGCAATAATGGTTGCGCATCACTCATTTCTTCAAACGAGTGTGTGAATAACTCCTCTGACATACCAAGTAAAGCGGCTGTGGTGCTAGTTTTAGTGGTGGCGGCAGGCGGGTGAGTGGTATCTTGAGAGGTCCCTGAAGCTAAGCTGGAGGAGGATGGTGCGTCAAGGTTCCGAGCGGAGGCTGTACAAGATTGGGTGTCCTGTGTTAGCCTGTCAACTATGTCCTCAGAACTTTTCAAGTTCAGGGTACGTGGCTTCTGAAAACTGGGCATTATTCTAGGGCAAAAGGGAATCACAGCACCACGACCACGACGGCCCCTGCGGGGTGGCCTGCCTCTGCCTGTAATTTTTTTGGGGATTAGTGGTACTATGCATGCAAGCTACTGTGAGACCAGATATGATTGGCAATGTGAACTGTAACAGTTCTGAAGAGCACACACTGTAGGCCTGACACACCCGCTTGAAGACAAGTAACTGCTATTCAATCTATAACAGTGAAAAACAAATTTTGGTTTTAAAAGCACGCTATAGAGACACCAGATATGATTGGCAATGTGCACTGGAACAGTTCTGCAGAGCACACACTGTAGGCCTGACACACCCGCTTGAAGACAAGTAACTGCTATTCAATCTATAACAGTGAAAAACAAATTTTGGTTTTAAAAGCACGCTATAGAGACACCAGATATGATTGGCAATGTGCACTGGAACAGTTCTGCAGAGCACACACTGTAGGCCTGACACACCCGCTTGAAGACAAGTAACTGCTATTCAATCTATAACAGTGAAAAACAAATTTTGGTTTTAAAAGCACGCTATAGAGACACCAGATATGATTGGCAACAGTTCTGGAGAGCACACGCTGAAGGAAGGACTGACAGAGCCGCTTGAAGGACACTGACTGGCTGCTATTAGCTTACACTAGAAACCTTTTTTCTTTGTAAAAGCACGCTAAAGAGACACCAAATATGATTGGCAACTGTCAAAGCACGCTGGAACAGGTCTACAGAGCACACGCTGAAGTAGGCCTGACACCCAGACGCTTGCAGACAACTAACTGCTCTTCTATTACAGTGAAAAAAAAATTATTTCTTTTAAATCTAAAGCTTAAGCTATTGTAAAAACAGATATGAGTGGTGGCACTGGGCAAGAGGGCACAGTATCCATTGTGAACCTCACACAGAAGCTGGCAGGCAGGCAACTGCTCTTCTATTACAGTGGAAACAAAATTTTGGTTGTAAAAGCACGCTATAGAGACACCAGATATGAATGGCAACTGTCAAAGTACGCTGGCAGGGTTGTGCAGGGCACACGCTGAAGGAAGGCCTGACAGAGCCGCTTGAAGGACACTGACTGGCTGCTATTAGCTTACACTGGAAACCTTTTTTCTTTGTAAAAGCACGCTAAAGAGACACCAGATATGATTGGCAACTGTCAAAGCACGCTGGCAGTGTTGTGCAGGGCACACGCTGAAGGAAGGCCTGACAGAGCCGCTTGAAGGACACTGACTGGCTGCTATTAGCTTACACTGGAAACCTTTTTTCTTTGTAAAAGCACGCTATAGAGACACCAGATATGAGTGGCAATTGTCAAAGTACGCTGGCAGGGTTGTGCAGGGCACACGCTGAAGGAAGGCCTGACAGAGCCGCTTGAAGGACACTGACTGGCTGCTATTAGCTTACACTGGAAACCTTTTTTCTTTGTAAAAGCACGCTAAAGAGACACCAAATATGATTGGCAACTGTCAAAGCACGCTGGAACAGGTCTACAGAGCACACGCTGAAGTAGGCCTGACACCCAGATGCTTGCAGACAACTAACTGCTCTTCTATTACAGTGAAAAAAAATATTTATTTTAAATCTAAAGCTTAACCTATTGTTAAAACAGATATGAGTGGTGGCACTGACTGTGCAAATGGGCAAGGCATCTGTAACGGACCGTTTCAGCATACAAGAGGATAAAACCCAGTTTAGGCGATAATCCCCTTTCCTCAGAAAGGCACAGCTACTGCAGAACATCAGAACTCACGAACTGGATATAGGTGAATAAGGTAGCACTCCAGCTGGAACCTCACAAATAGCTGCTAGCAGATGAATAGGAAAAGCAGACATCAGCTTACACTCCTAGCAGTCAAATCTCCAACAGCATACAGTGAATCCCCCCAAGAACGAGACAAGGCTCCGTGTTGAAGGTCAAGCAGTGGTCTGAGGTGCTGGGCACCCAGCCTGGTTTTTATTACATGAGTACACATACAGGCCACACCCAGGGGGAGGCATAAAATAACCAATAACATAGATGTTACCTCCCACACATCCCCTCCCCTTAGTGTGACACTTAATCCCATTATGTGTACAGTTCAAAATATACTTTTACACAACTTTCATAACTTTAAAACCATACATCACATTCACATAAAAATACATATCCACAATCAATCCATTCAGGGGAACAACATATTAAAAATGGCATGAATCCGACCAGGGGTTAAAAAGTTACTAAAAGTATCTTTTGTTCCTTCTGGCTCAAACAGTAAAAGTAAAACATCCCCACAATGCATCCTGGCTTCCTCCCTTCTGCCCTGGAGATAATTGGATAGGAAATCTAATTATCCAGGACTAGAGGCAGACTCCATTAACCACATGGTTGCAAAACAACATAAAACTCTTTAAAATACATAAAGTCACTTTTTATACATTAAACACAGACATTTAACATATCCCCAGATAGCTCAGGTCTGCGTGCACATTATTAGGTGAATGGCACGCAGACCACACAAATACAGTTTAATTGCCATGGAGCCAAAGTCTTTCCCATAGTCTTTCATTATATGAATAGGCTCCATGGCATAGCTATCTGGGGGGTATCACTGCTCACACAGGGCAAGTACCGAATGGCCCCACTGTATTTAAAGGGCCAGAATGAGTGACATGCACTCTGTTAGGGCCGAATACTGTTTGTAAAGGGCCCAATCTCCCAGGGCCATAGTCCAAAGGCAGCAGGCGGGCAACCAGGCTTCTCCAGTTCTCAGTGGCGAGGTTGATTTCGTCACAGCATCCAACCTGACACAGAAGCTGGCAGGCAGGCAACTGCTCTTCTATTACAGTGAAAAAAAATTATTTCTTTAAAATCTAAAGCTTAACCTATTGTAAAAACAGATATGAGTCTTGGCACTGACTGTGCAAATGGGCAAGGCATCCAACCTGACACAGAAGCTGGCAGGCAGGCAACTGCTCTTCTATTACAGTGAAAAAAAATTATTTCTTTTAAATCTAAAGCTTAACCAATTGTTAAAACAGATATGAGTGGTGGCACTGGGCAAGTAGGCACAGTATCCAATGTGAACCTCACACAGAAGCTGGCAGGCAGGCACCTGCAATTACATTACACAGGAAAAAAAAAAAAAAAAAAAGCAGCCTGATGTTATAGCCCTAAAAAGGGCTTTTTGGGGTGCTGTCCTTACAGCAGAGATCAGATGAGTCCTTCAGGATTGTAGTGGACACTGAATACCCTAGCCTAGCTATCAATTTCCCTATCTAATCAGCAGCAGCTAAACTTTCCCTCCTCTCACTAAGCATGCAGCTTCAGAATGAATCGAAAATGGATGCTGGGAGGGAGGTTGGAGGGTGTGGAAGGGAGGGAGTGCTGCTGATTGGCTGGAATGTGTCTGCTGACCGAGAGGCACAGGGTCAAAGTTTGCCCAATGATGACGAATAGGGGGCGGATCGAACTGCGCATGTGTCCGCCCGCCGTGGCGAACGCGAACACGCTAAGTTCGCCGGGAACTGTTCGCCGGCGGACAGTTCGGTACATCACTACCCAGATGAATTCGTATTCAGCTGCCGTCCTCGTTACCTGCCAATGTCTAGTCCTGTATCCTGTATCTAGGACCAAAGCCAGAAAAGTTAGCGCAGACTTTTACTGCTCTCTCCTTGTAAGTCTTATTTCATTTATTGATCATTTTATACTATACAGTATTCTACTATATTTTTTTCCCCTTTTTGCTCTTTTATGCATTATGTTCCTACATATCCCTGGAAGTGATTATTAGTAAGTTTCTCTAGTAGATATCACTTAATGCACTTGTGAATTTGCACACTTATTTAATTTATTAATTTTGTGTTGCTGGCACTATATTGTGCTTTGCACTGACACTTTTCCCTGTGTTGCACTATTCAGATGCACATTATATAGTGTGTTGAAGGTATAGTGCACCTTTTTTTTATCTTTTATGTTATTTCTGATGCCAGATTCTCTATGAACCCAGAGAAACTTTCCATTGTACTACAATGGCCTTGTTCTATGGGTCTTCGCTCTATACAGCTTTTTCTTGGCTTTGCCAATTATTATCGGAAGTTCATACGCAACTTTTCTTCCTTGGTTAAACCTCTCACGTATATGACCAGTAGAGATGGTGATCCACACCATTGGTCACAGGAAGCCATTACTGCGTTTAAGTCTCTCAAAGTTGCCTTTGCTGCAACTCCAATACCAGGACACCCTAACCCTGCCTTACCATTAATTCTTGAAGCTGATGCGTCTGAGACAGGAGTATGTGCCTTCCTGTCTCAACATCCTAACCCAGAGAGCTCCATGCATCTGTGCAGGTATTTCGCTAAGAAATTGAACCCGGCGGAATGCAATTACCAGATTGGGGATAGAGAACTCCTAGCTATAATTTTAGCTCTCAAAGAATGGAGGCACCTTCTTGAGGGTACTTCAGTGCCAATCCACATTCTCACGGACCACAAGAATCTTACTTATCTTTCCGAAGCTAAACGGCTTTCCCCTTAGCAAACTAGATGGGCTCTCTTCCTATCAAGATTTAATTATGTGGTTTCCTATTTGCCCAGTACTAAGAACCGGCCCTGTCTCGACAGTTCTCTCCTCTATCTAGGGAGGAGATAACTCCTATGTCTGTGATTCCTCCTGCCCGAATACTAGCCATCCGTACTAATCTCACCTCACCCCTATGCAAGGTAATTCTGGCTGCAAAAGTTAATGCTCCTCCAGAGAAACCTAGTGGTCACTGTTTTGTACCTGTTCATCTCCGCACCAAATTATTAGGTACATATCACAACTCCAAAGCAGCTAGACATTCAGGCAAAAAACAGTTAATCTGGTCCGTCTCTCGATAATTTTGGTGGCCTAGTCTCCGTTCGGATGTCACCACTTTTGTAGCTGCCTATCCTGTGTGCGCTCAAAGTAAAACACCACGTCACCCTCCAGTGGTTCTCTTGCAAACTAAACCTAATGGAGAATGACCCTGGACTCACTTGTCCATGGATTTTATTGTGGATCTTCCAGTCTCCCGTGGCCATAGGGTAGTTCTCATGGTTGTTAACCGATACTCTAAGATGTTTCATTGCATTCCCCTGAAAAAATTACCAACTTCTAAAGAGTTTGCCTTGATCTTTGCTCGGGAGGTCTTTCTTTTACATGGGTTACCCAAAGTGATCATCTCGGATAGGGATAGCCAGTTGGTATCCAGATTTTGGAGAGCCTTTTGTACACAAATGGGAATTCAGCTTTCCTTCTCCTTGGCCTACGTCCCACAGTCCAATGGTGCCGCAGAGCATACTAACCAAGCCTTAGAACAGTTTCTGCGTTGCTATATTTCGGACCATCAGAACAACTGGTCTGATCTGCTACCCCGGGCGGAGTTCGCCCACAATAGTGCCATTAATGCTTCTTCCCGACTATCCCCATTCTTGACAAACTATGGGTTTCAACCATCCATGTTGCCGGATATGGTCATGTCACAAGGGATACCAGTATTGGAGGAACATCTCCGGGAACTCTGTTCCACTTGGGTGCAGGTTCAGAACTCCTTGCGATGCTCAATGCAGAACTACAAACTCCAAGATGACCGCAAACACCTACCTGCACCTACCTATCAGGTCAGAGAGAGGGTGTGGCAGACTTCCCGCAACCTACAGCTCCATGTTCCCTCACAAAAACTGGCACCCCGCTACATTAGGCCATTTCATATACTTAGAAGGGTTAACCCTGTAGCTTATGCACTTGACCTTCCTCCTAGCACGTGCATTTCAAATGTATTCTATGTTTCCCTCTTGAAACCCTTCGTGTGTAATCACTACACCACCTCGGTGCCATGTCCACGTCCTGTTCTGGTTGATAATCATGAGGAATTTGAAATACGCAGCATCATTGATTTATGGGTGTTCAGAGGACAGATCCATGCCCCATCCCTCCTTTGTTCCTTTCATGCCTGCTTTCTCATGAAGCCTGGATCCACCAGCAGATATGGGGGGAGGGGATCATTGAGGGGGAGGTACTGTAAGGGTTTCTTTGCTCTTTTAAACAGAAACCCTTCCTTTCTCTGTGTCTGAGCTTTCAGCTGATTTTAGCTCCTTCATTAATGTTACCAGGGGCGGACTGACACCTCACAGGGCCTTCGGGCAGTGGGTGATCAAGGGCCCGCCCTCCTGGTCCTGGTACAAGGTTTTCTGGCTCCCTGCTATTCTTCTCCCCCTTCTTTCTGCTGCTTTTACACATATATTATGTGTAGGCTGCCCAGCACACAGAATGGATGTGTGAGAGCCACACATCCCTGACTCCCACATCCCTGAGTGCCCCCCAAAATGGCCAGATTTACTTTTAAGGGGTTAATCCAACCAAAACCAGTGTTTTAATAAACACTGTGTTTAGATGGAGTAACCCTTGCTGGCGTGCCTCCCAGCAATTAAAATAAAGCAAATTTAATTACACACTTCCACTAATTTTGCTGAGGACATCACAAGTAGCATCCCCCACATGTACAACCTTACAAGTAGCCACATGTGTTTAGAGTCTACTTGTGGGGTTGCGTGTGTGGGGATGTTGCTAGTGATGTTATGTCCCTGTATGTCAAAGTGTTGTGTTAGATTAATCCTCTCTCTTGTTTTACCTATTGTACAGCGCTGCAGAATATGTTGGCTCCTTGTGGGTTTTTGTATGTGTGAATGGGGCTATTTGCAGTGAATTATGTGAGTAGAGAGGGCTGGCAGTGATGCAGTGTGTGTGGGATAGAATCTGTAGTAGGCATCTGGTGGTTATTGGGGCTGTAGTGTGTGCGTGTTTGGATAATAGAGGCTATACTGTGTATAGGTTGGATAGTGGCTGTAGTGTGTGTGTGTAGGGAGATAAATGCTGAAATAGGTGCAGGGAGGCACAGGGGTTGTGGTGGGCACTGTGAGGCGCGGGGACTGAGGTGGGCGCGGGGGGGCACAGTGACTGAAGTGGTTGTGGGACTGGACAGAGTATGAGGTGGGACATAGATGTTGTGGTGAGCGCAGGAGGGGACATAGGAGCTGTGGTGGGTGCTGAAAGGGATAGGGGCTATGGTAGTTGAAGGTGGCATAAGGGATGTGGTGGGAGTATAGGGGCTTGGGTGGAAACATGGATAGATAGATAGATCCTGGGGTGAGTGTTGGGAGGAATGGTGGCTGAGGTGGGTGCAGGAGCAGCTGTGGTGGATGCAGACGGGGCCGAGGTGGGTGCAGGGGGAGCTGTGGTTGGTGCAGGGAGACAGGAGGCTAAGGTGGGTAAAGGGAGAGCTGAGGTGGTTGCAGGGGGAGATCTGGTGTGTGAAGAAGGAGCTGTGGTGGGTGCGGATAGACAAGGGGCTGTTGTGGGCACAGGATGGGACATAGTGGCTGTGGTGGGTACTGGAAGGCATAGGAGCTATGGTAGGTGGAGGTGGCATAGGGGATTAGGTGGGTACAGGGATAGGTAGATGCTGGGGTGAGTGTAAGGAGGAATGGTGGCTGAGGTAGGTGCAAGGGAACTGAGGCAGGTGCAGGGGGAGCTGTGGTTAGTACAGGGGGGCTGAGGTGGGTGCAGGTGGAGCTGTGGTTAGTACAGTGTGGCTGAGGTGGGTACAGTGGGGCTGAGGTGGGTACAGGGGGCTGAGGTGGGCACTGGGGGGCTGAGGTGGACACTTAGGGGGGCTGAGGTGGGTACAGGGGGGCAGAGGTGGGTACAGGGGGGCAGAGGTGGGTACAGGGGGGCAGAGGTGGGTACAGGGGGCAGAGGTGGGTACAGGGGGGCAGAGGTGGGTACTGGGGGGCAGAGGTGGGTACTGGGGGGCAGAGGTGGGTACTGGGGGGCAGAGGTGGGTACAGGGGGCTGAGGTGGGTACAGTGGGGGTTGAGGTGGGTACTGGGGGCTGAGGTGGGTACAGTGGGGGCTGTGGTGGGTACAGTGAGGCTGAGGTGGGTACTGGGGGGCTGAGGTGGGTACAGGGGGCTGAGGTGGGTACAGGGGGCTGAGGTGAGTACAGGGGGCTGTGGTAGGTACAGTGGGGGCTGAGGTGGGTACAGGGGGCTGAGGTGGGTACAGGGGGCTGAGGTGGGTACAGGGGGCTGTGGTAGGTACAGTGGGGGCTGAGGTGGGTACTGGGGGCTGAGGTGGGTACAGTGGGGGCTGAGGTGGACACTGGGGGGGCTGAGGTAGGTACAGGAGGCTAGAGGTGGGTACAGGGGGGCAGAGGTGGGTACTGGGGGGCTGAGGTGGGTACTGGGGGGCTGAGGTGGGTACTGGGGGGCTGAGGTGGGTACAGGGGGGCTGAGGTGGGTACAGGGGGGCTGTGGTAGGTACAGTGGGGGCTGAGGTAGGTACGGGGGGGCTGTGGTAGGTACGTGGGGGCTGAGGTGGGTACTGGGGGTCTGAGGTGGGTACTGGGGGTCTGAGGTGGGTACTGGGGGTCTGAGGTGGGTACAAGGGGGCTGTGGTAGGTACAGTGGGGGCTGAGGTGGGTACAGGGGGGCTGTGTTAAGTACAGGGGGGGCTGAGGTGGGTACAGGGGGGCTGTGGTAGGTACAGGGGGACTGTGGTAGGTACAGGGGGGCTGAGGTGGGTACTGGGGGTCTGAGGTGGGTACAGGGGGCTGAGGTGGGTACAGTGGGGGTTGAGGTGGGTACTGGGGGCTGAGGTGGGTACAGTGGGGGCTGTGGTGGGTACAGTGAGGCTGAGGTGGGTACTGGGGGGCTGAGGTGGGTACAGGGGGCTGAGGTGGGTACAGGGGGCTGAGGTGAGTACAGGGGGCTGTGGTAGGTACAGTGGGGGCTGTGGTAGGTACAGTGGGGGCTGAGGTGGGTACTGGGGGCTGAGGTAGGTACAGTGGGGGCTGAGGTGGACACTGGGGGGGCTGAGGTAGGTACAGGAGGCTAGAGGTGGGTACAGGGGGGCAGAGGTGGGTACAGGGGGGCAGAGGTGGGTACTGGGGGGCTGAGGTGGGTACTGGGGGGGCTGAGGTGGGTACTGGGGGGCTGAGGTGGGTACTGGGGGGCAGAGGTGGGTACTGGGGGGCAGAGGTGGGTACAGGGGGCTGAGGTGGGTACAGTGGGGGTTGAGGTGGGTACTGGGGGCTGAGGTGGGTACAGTGGGGGCTGTGGTGGGTACAGTGAGGCTGAGGTGGGTACTGGGGGGCTGAGGTGGGTACAGGGGGCTGAGGTGGGTACAGGGGGCTGAGGTGAGTACAGGGGGCTGTGGTAGGTACAGTGGGGGCAGAGGTGGGTACAGGGGGGCAGAGGTGGGTACAGGGGGCAGAGGTGGGTACAGGGGGGCAGAGGTGGGTACTGGGGGGCAGAGGTGGGTACTGGGGGGCAGAGGTGGGTACTGGGGGGCAGAGGTGGGTACAGGGGGCTGAGGTGGGTACAGTGGGGGTTGAGGTGGGTACTGGGGGCTAAGGTGGGTACAGTGGGGGCTGTGGTGGGTACAGTGAGGCTGAGGTGGGTACTGGGGGGCTGAGGTGGGTACAGGGGGCTGAGGTGGGTACAGGGGGCTGAGGTGAGTACAGGGGGCTGTGGTAGGTACAGTGGGGGCTGAGGTGGGTACAGGGGGCTGAGGTGGGTACAGGGGGCAGAGGTGGGTACAGGGGGGCAGAGGTGGGTACTGGGGGGCAGAGGTGGGTACTGGGGGGCAGAGGTGGGTACTGGGGGGCAGAGGTGGGTACAGGGGGCTGAGGTGGGTACAGTGGGGGTTGAGGTGGGTACTGGGGGCTGAGGTGGGTACAGTGGGGGCTGTGGTGGGTACAGTGAGGCTGAGGTGGGTACTGGGGGGCTGAGGTGGGTACAGGGGGCTGAGGTGGGTACAGGGGGCTGAGGTGAGTACAGGGGGCTGTGGTAGGTACAGTGGGGGCTGAGGTGGGTACAGGGGGCTGAGGTGGGTACAGGGGGCTGAGGTGAGTACAGGGGGCTGTGGTAGGTACAGTGGGGGCTGAGGTGGGTACAGTGGGGGCTGAGGTGGGTACAGTGGGGGCTGAGGTGGACACTGGGGGGGCTGAGGTAGGTACAGGAGGCTAGAGGTGGGTACAGGGGGGCAGAGGTGGGTACTGGGGGGCTGAGGTGGGTACTGGGGGGCTGAGGTGGGTACTGGGGGGCTGAGGTGGGTACAGGGGGGCTGAGGTGGGTACAGGGGGGCTGTGGTAGGTACAGTGGGGGCTGAGGTAGGTACGGGGGGGCTGTGGTAGGTACGTGGGGGCTGAGGTGGGTACTGGGGGTCTGAGGTGGGTACTGGGGGTCTGAGGTGGGTACTGGGGGTCTGAGGTGGGTACAAGGGGGCTGTGGTAGGTACAGTGGGGGCTGAGGTGGGTACAGGGGGGCTGTGTTAAGTACAGGGGGGGCTGAGGTGGGTACAGGGGGGCTGTGGTAGGTACAGGGGGACTGTGGTAGGTACAGGGGGGCTGAGGTGGGTACTGGGGGTCTGAGGTGGGTACAGGGGGCTGAGGTGGGTACAGTGGGGGTTGAGGTGGGTACTGGGGGCTGAGGTGGGTACAGTGGGGGCTGTGGTGGGTACAGTGAGGCTGAGGTGGGTACTGGGGGGCTGAGGTGGGTACAGGGGGCTGAGGTGGGTACAGGGGGCCTAGGTGAGTACAGGGGGCTGTGGTAGGTACAGTGGGGGCTGTGGTAGGTACAGTGGGGGCTGAGGTGGGTACTGGGGGCTGAGGTAGGTACAGTGGGGGCTGAGGTGGACACTGGGGGGGCTGAGGTAGGTACAGGAGGCTAGAGGTGGGTACAGGGGGGCAGAGGTGGGTACAGGGGGGCAGAGGTGGGTACTGGGGGGGCTGAGGTGGGTACTGGGGGGGCTGAGGTGGGTACTGGGGGGCTGAGGTGGGTACTGGGGGGCTGAGGTGGGTACTGGGGGGCTGAGGTGGGTACTGGGGGGCTGTGGTAGGTACAGTGGGGGCAGAGGTGGGTACTGGGGGGCAGAGGTGGGTACTGGGGGGCAGAGGTGGGTACTGGGGGGCAGAGGTGGGTACAGGGGGCTGAGGTGGGTACAGTGGGGGTTGAGGTGGGTACTGGGGGCTGAGGTGGGTACAGTGGGGGCTGTGGTGGGTACAGTGAGGCTGAGGTGGGTACTGGGGGGCTGAGGTGGGTACAGGGGGCTGAGGTGGGTACAGGGGGCTGAGGTGGGTACAGGGGGCTGAGGTGAGTACAGGGGGCTGTGGTAGGTACAGTGGGGGCTGAGGTGGGTACAGGGGGCTGAGGTGGGTACAGGGGGCTGAGGTGAGTACAGGGGGCTGTGGTAGGTACAGTGGGGGCTGAGGTGGGTACTGGGGGCTGAGGTGGGTACAGTGGGGGCTGAGGTGGACACTGGGGGGGCTGAGGTAGGTACAGGAGGCTAGAGGTGGGTACAGGGGGGCAGAGGTGGGTACTGGGGGGCTGAGGTGGGTACTGGGGGGCTGAGGTGGGTACTGGGGGGCTGAGGTGGGTACAGGGGGGCTGAGGTGGGTACAGGGGGGCTGTGGTAGGTACAGTGGGGGCTGAGGTAGGTACGGGGGGGCTGTGGTAGGTACGTGGGGGCTGAGGTGGGTACTGGGGGTCTGAGGTGGGTACTGGGGGTCTGAGGTGGGTACTGGGGGTCTGAGGTGGGTACTGGGGGTCTGAGGTGGGTACAAGGGGGCTGTGGTAGGTACAGTGGGGGCTGAGGTGGGTACAGGGGGGCTGTGTTAAGTACAGGGGGGGCTGAGGTGGGTACAGGGGGGCTGTGGTAGGTACAGGGGGACTGTGGTAGGTACAGGGGGGCTGAGGTGGGTACTGGGGGTCTGAGGTGGGTACAGGGGGCTGAGGTGGGTACAGTGGGGGTTGAGGTGGGTACTGGGGGCTGAGGTGGGTACAGTGGGGGCTGTGGTGGGTACAGTGAGGCTGAGGTGGGTACTGGGGGGCTGAGGTGGGTACAGGGGGCTGAGGTGGGTACAGGGGGCTGAGGTGAGTACAGGGGGCTGTGGTAGGTACAGTGGGGGCTGAGGTGGGTACAGGGGGCTGAGGTGGGTACAGGGGGCTGAGGTGAGTACAGGGGGCTGTGGTAGGTACAGTGGGGGCTGAGGTGGGTACTGGGGGCTGAGGTAGGTACAGTGGGGGCTGAGGTGGACACTGGGGGGGCTGAGGTAGGTACAGGAGGCTAGAGGTGGGTACAGGGGGGCAGAGGTGGGTACAGGGGGGCAGAGGTGGGTACTGGGGGGCTGAGGTGGGTACTGGGGGGGCTGAGGTGGGTACTGGGGGGCTGAGGTGGGTACTGGGGGGCTGAGGTGGGTACTGGGGGGCTGAGGTGGGTACTGGGGGGCTGTGGTTGGGTACTGGGGGGCTGAGGTGGGTACTGGGGGGCTGAGGTGGGTACTGGGGGGCTGTGGTAGGTACAGTGGGGGCTGAGGTAGGTACGGGGGGGCTGTGGTAGGTACGTGGGGGCTGAGGTGGGTACTGGGGGGCTGAGGTGGGTACTGGGGGGCTGAGGTGGGTACAAGGGGGCTGAGGTGGGTACTGGGGGTCTGAGGTGGGTACTGGGGGTCTGAGGTGGGTACAAGGGGGCTGTGGTAGGTACAGTGGGGGCTGAGGTGGGTACAGGGGGGCTGTGTTAAGTACAGGGGGGGCTGAGGTGGGTACAGAGGGGCTGTGGTAGGTACAGGGGGGCTGTGGTAGGTACAGGGGGGCTGAGGTGGGTACTGGGGGTCTGAGGTGGGTACTGGGGGCTGAGGTGGGTACAGTGGGGGCTGTGGTGGGTACAGTGGGGGCTGAGGTGGGTACTGGGGGGCTGAGGTGGGTACAGGGGGCTGAGGTGGGTACAGGGGGCTGAGGTGGGTACAGGGGGCTGAGGTGAGTACAGGGGGCTGTGGTGGGTACAGTGGGGGCTGAGGTGGGTACAGGGGGCTGAGGTGAGTACAGGGGGCTGTGGTAGGTACAGTGGGGGCTGAGGTGGGTACTGGGGGCTGAGGTAGGTACAGTGGGGGCTGAGGTGGACACTGGGGGGGCTGAGGTAGGTACAGGAGGCTAGAGGTGGGTACAGGGGGGCAGAGGTGGGTACAGGGGGGCAGAGGTGGGTACTGGGGGGCAGAGGTGGGTACTGGGGGGCTGAGGTGGGTACAGGGGGGCTGAGGTGGGTACAGGGGGGCTGTGGTAGGTACAGTGGGGGCTGAGGTAGGTACGGGGGGGCTGTGGTAGGTACGTGGGGGCTGAGGTGGGTACTGGGGGTCTGAGGTGGGTACTGGGGGTCTGAGGTGGGTACTGGGGGTCTGAGGTGGGTACTGGGGGTCTGACGTGGGTACTGGGGGTCTGAGGTGGGTACAAGGGGGCTGTGGTAGGTACAGTGGGGGCTGAGGTGGGTACAGGGGGGCTGTGTTAAGTACAGGGGGGGCTGAGGTGGGTACAGGGGGGCTGTGGTAGGTACAGGGGGACTGTGGTAGGTACAGGGGGGCTGAGGTGGGTACTGGGGGTCTGAGGTGGGTACTGGGGGCTGAGGTGGGTACAGTGGGGGCTGTGGTGGGTACAGTGGGGGCTGAGGTGGGTACTGGGGGGCTGAGGTGGGTACAGGGGGCTGAGGTGGGTACAGGGGGCTGAGGTGAGTACAGGGGGCTGTGGTAGGTACAGGGGGGCTGAGGTGGGTACTGGGGGGCTGAGGTGGGTACTGGGGGGCTGAGGTGGGTACTGGGGGCTGAGGTGGGTACAGTGGGGGCTGAGGTGGGTACTGGGGGCTGAGGTGGGTACAGTGGGGGCTGTGGTGGGTACAGTGGGGGCTGAGGTGGGTACTGGGGGGCTGAGGTGGGTACAGGGGGCTGAGGTGGGTACAGGGGGCTGAGGTGAGTACAGGGGGCTGTGGTAGGTACAGTGGGGGCTGAGGTGGGTACTGGGGGCTGAGGTAGGTACAGTGGGGGCTGAGGTGGGTACTGGGGGCTGAGGTGGGTACTGGGGGCTGAGGTGGGTACAGTGGTGGCTGAGGTGGGTACAGTGGGGGCTGAGGTGGGTACTGGGGGCTGAGGTAGGTACAGTGGGGGCTGTGGTAGGTACAGTGGGGGCTGAGGTGTGTACTGGGGGCTGAGGTGGGTACTGGGGGCTGAGGTGGGTACAGGGGGGCTGTGGTAGGTACAGTGGGGGCTGAGGTGGGTACAGGGAGACAGGTGGTGCCAAGCTGAATGAAAATTAGCTTACCTGTGCTGTCTGCCAGGCTGCTGCAGCTCCATACCTTCCAGCTGCTCTTCAGGCAGGGCAGGACGTGATGTCACTTCCTGGCCCCGCCTCTTCCTCCTCACACACAGCACCGCACGCCTGGAGACCTGGCAGCAAGAACTGAATACTCACTGCCAGGTCTGCCTGAGAAAGGGGAAATGGGGGGGGGGGGTTAACTACAGAGTGATATGCTGCAGGGGTCCTGCAGCATATCACTGGAATAACAGAGAAATCATGTTGTTCTGGCTGAGGAGATCTTTGATCTCCTCAGCCAGATCATGGCTGTGCTGCCGGGCCCCTGACTGCCTCGGGCCCTCGGTCCATGACCGATCTGCCCGACCTGTCAGTCCGCCCCTGAATGTTACCACGGTTACTCACCTGATTGTAATAACCAGCCCTGCTGCTAATCAGTGCAGCCTATTTAAGCAGATAATTCCAGTACCTCCTTGCCTTTGCATGGTTTCCTGTTTCTCAGAAGACTTCCTGTATGTTCATGGTTCCTGGATCCTGACTTCTGGCCTTGTTCCTGACTCCGCTGCTCTCTCTTCTCCTGATTCTGGCTCATCTGACCAGTTTTGGTGCCTGACCCCTGCTTGTCTCCAGGATTTTGGTTTTGGTTTATGTCTTTTTTTACTATTTATAATAAAGGTGTTTTGCATCTACCTTCTGTCTCTGTCTGGTTCCTGGTCCCTACCATTCACTTTATAATACCTAGCTCATATTTCATATATATATATATATATATATATATATATATATATAGACAAGGGGCTGGCTGCACTCACCTGAACATGCTTAAATGGGGTGCTGCTGGTGGCCAATAAGTACAGTAAAAATAAAAATACAGTGCACTCACTTATCTACTAAACAACTACTTTGGTGCTGACAGATTTGACTAGTTTTATTAAAAACACCTTATCTAGGCAAAAAATAATGGGGGTTTAGTTACATTATATGATCATACATTGCATAAGCCTGCCACAAACGTCAATGTACCCCATCTTTGGCGCAGGTCCTACTCTCACTGCCAACTGTCTACTAAATGAGCTACTCACTTGGGGAAATCCTTCCATCTCGAGTTCTCTGCAGTACAGTATATATATATTCATAATAAGGCTAATCCTTCAAAAAGTATCTCAAATCAGATTGATGATTTAAACAAAAGTATTAATGAAATAACAATAATTTAAACCTCTAAAACTTTAGAAAGATTTAAGTCTCTCTGATATTATAAGAGCAAAAGAGCGGACAGGATGCTAACTAATAAACTGAAAAATATTAAAAAAGCAAAATCTATATCTAAAATAATATAATAATGGAACCTACTTATCCCCTGATAAAATAGCTAAAGTTTTCAAAAAGTATTATAATGGTTTATACAGCATTAAATCGAATGATCCCTTACAAAATTCAAAATCCTATTTTCAGTGGAAATAATTCAGTAGGTTAACTCCCTTACAACTAGAGAAACCTAACGAATCCTTTTCCATGTAAGAGATTATGAAAATAATTGATCATTCAAAACTTAAATAATTGTCAGGGCCTGATGGGCTGGCAGCTATGTTTTATAAAACTTTTAAAGAAGATCAGGTACCACATTTACAGATCACCTTTAATGCGTTTGCAGAGAAAGGAAGTCTACCTGAAGACCTCCTAAGAGGGAGCATTGTCACTATCCTAAAACAAGAGAAATATTTACAAGATGTTAAAAGCTACAGACTTATTTCCCTTCTGAATGAAGATCTAAAACTGTACACCGGAATAATGGCACAAAGACTCAAATCAGTTATATCTAATTTAATATATATAGATCAGGTGGGATTCATACTGGGGAGATCTTCATCCAGTCACATACAAACATTGTTAAACATCTTTGAGATTGCCAAACAAGGTCCCAGTGCTGGCCCTGTCATTGGATGCTTAGAAAGCCTTTGACAGGTTCAGTTGGGAATTCCTTTTAAATATTTTAAAAGCCTTTGGTTTTTCAGAAAGGATCTATCAAGCCATAATGGCACTCTTCTCTAACCCTATGGGGAAAGTAATAGGTATGGGTATATTGTCTAACTCATTTAAATTAAACAACAGCACTAGACAAGGCTGTCCACTTTCAAAATTTCTATACATTATGACTATTGAAGTACTTGCACTTGAGATAAGGAATAACGAAAAAATTAAAGTCTTCAAAGATAATGTAAAGATCAAAATGACGCTCTGCTCAGATGACGTTCTTATAGTGTTGAAGGATCCAATAAACTCAAACAATGTACTAATGAAAGTGATACAAGAGTATTGCTAATTTTGAATTACAAATTAAACACTTCTAAAACAACTGTTCTTCCGTTTGTTTGTTTTTGTTTTAACTTCACAGATGAATGCCAGGATCATGGAAATGTTTTACTTCCTTTGGGCAAAGGAATAATTCACTTACTTGGGCTTGAAAATATTGATAAACCGCAAAACTTGATGGAGTTTAATCTGCTCCCTGTTGCGGTCGCTGGCCGGCCGAGTCTCACGGCCGTGCCCGACCGGCACGACCGCGCCGACAACACGAGCTTACCTGCTCATCGGCGAGCCGAGAACCGCTCCCCCAGGTCTTCCGGGCATCACGCCCAAATCCAAGATGGCGCCGACCGCGTGGTCGCGTCTATGGCTAGCCCCGCCCCTGAGAATTATACCAACACGTGCGTGACGTCATGACGTCAACGCACACGCACGTTTTGGGGTCAGAGGTCGCCCTCTGACCAATCACAGCATAAAGAGGGATATTTAAACCCCTAACTCACCCCAGTACTTTGCCCTGTCGTGGTTTCCTTTTCCTGGTTTCCTGAGAGTGCTATTTTCGTGTTTCTGATTTCCTGGTATCCTGATCTTGGCTTTTCCCTGGTTATTCTGATTTCTGGTTTCCCTGACTTGGCTTGTTTAAACGGTATTGTGTATTTTCTGGCTTCCTTGACCTCGGCTTTCCCTTTGACCGTTCTCTGTCTCTAGCGTATTAGTCCGGCCATTCTAAGGTCCGGTTTACGCTCTGTCCTTTCATTTCCCTTTTCTTATATATGTATATGGTTACATAGTTTCTGCGTGCTGGACCACACTAGTAGTCGTGACATTACGACAGGGCCATGGATCCTGCAGAACTATGCAAACATATGATTGCTTGTGAGAGTAGGGTGGAGGATATGGACCACAGGTTAGACCAATTTGCCCAGGCATTTCAGACCTTGCTCCAGAGGACTTCCTATTTAGAGGTCCCTCCTGTACCACCTGTGGTTCCGCCACCTGTAGTGGTCCCCGTACCACATAAACCACCGTCCATAACCCTTTCACCTCCCCCTCGTTATGGAGGTGATTCCAAAGAATTCAAAGGTTTTTTAAACCAAATTGAATACCACTTCGAAGCCTCCCCAGGTTAATTCCCTACAGATAGATCAAAAATAGGCTATCTGATGAACCAATTAACAGGAAAGGCCTTAACCTGGGCTAACCCCTTATGGGAGAGTAGAGATGCAGTAGCCCGTGATTACAGTGTCTTTCTCACAGCTTTTAAGGCTACTTTTGAACCTAAAGGCAGGGAGAAGAACGCTGCCAAAGCCTTTATGAGAATAAAACAATGCAGTCGCTCTGTAGCCGATTACGCAATAGAGTTCAGAACACTGGCGTCCGAAGTTGACTGGACCAATAGTGGTCTGGTGGCTGCCTTCTCTGAAGGTCTAGCTGAGAGTATACATGACGAGACCGCAGCCAGAGACCTTCCGGTTAATCTGAATGAGTTTATAGCGTATATGATAGACATCGATAACAGGCTCTGAGAAAGAGAGAAAAACAAACAACGTAATAGACGTCCTAATTTGTCCATAGCCCCTCGTTTCTCAAATCCAGTGGTGAGTAGCCAAGCTCCTCCTCCAGAACCTGAACCCATGCAGTTGGGTAGAGCTAAACTCACTGAGGCAGAGAGACAACACAGACGTAACGAAGGGCTATGTATGTATTGTGGCAAGAAGGGACATCAAAGATTATCATTTCCGGTTCGGCCGGAAAACTCGCACACCTAAGGCACGTACGGGGACCGACCTTAGGTGTGATGTATATGTCCCCTAAATTGACTAAGAACCGTTTCCTTGTCAGAGTTACCTTGTCTTTTAAGAAAACCACTTTTCAGTGTGATTGACTCTGGGGCCACGGAGAATTTCCTAGACAAAGAGTTCTCTGCAAACTATCTCCTGCCCTTAAGACAGAAAGAGAGACTTATAGCGGTCGAGGTCATTGATGGAAGGCCTCTTACCCAGCCTTTCATCACACACGAAACTCTGCCAATCACTGTCTCAGTGGGTATTCATCACTCTGAAGAGATGGCCTTTCAAATCATATCTTCACCTACATGTCCGATAATACTCGGTTTCCCTTGGCTCCTGAAACACAATCCACGTTTGGATTGGGTTGAAGGAGAGATTGTGAGTTGGGGTGAGAGATGCAAAGGTGTTTGCTTTAAGCAGATACCACAACCAATTGGTACCATTAATGTTCCTATTGCACCTCCCTTGACCACAAAGATACCGCCGCAGTATTTGGATTTAAAGGAGGTATTTAACAAAGCCCAGTCAGAGGGGTTACCTCCACATAGACCCTATGACTGTACCATAAATTTATTACCAGGTACTATGCCTCCCAAGGGAGGAGTTTATGGTTTGTCCCCCCAAGAAAATCTTTGTTTAGAAGAGTATATAAAGGATGCTCTCAGAAAGGGTCATATTCGTAGATCCTCCTCACCTGCCGGGGCTGGGTTCTTCTTTGTCTCTAAAAAAGAAGGAGACCTACGCCCCTGTATCGACTATAGGGGTTTGAATAGGATTACTATAAAGAACGCCTACCCTATTCCCCTTATATCAGAGCTGTTTGACAGATTGAAAGGAGCTCGAGTCTTCACTAAGCTCGATCTCAGAAGTGCGTACAACCTAGTCAGGATTAAGGACGGTCACGAATGGATGACCGCATTTAACACAAGAATGGGACATTACGAATACCTGGTTATGTCGTTTGGATTATGTAACGCTCCAGCGGTATTCCAGGATTTTATTAACGATGTCCTAAGAGAGTACCTTCACATGTTCGTTCTAGTGTACCTGGACAACATTCTCATCTATTCCCCAGACCTAGAGACACATCACAAACATGTGAGAGTAGTACTTAAAACCCTGTTACAGAACGGTCTTTACTGTAAACTGGAGAAATGCCAGTTTGACCAAACGGAGATACAATTCCTTGGATACGTTATATCTCCGTCCGGTTTCCAGATGGATCCCCGCAAGCGGGAGGCAGTCTTACAGTGGCCGTTGCCCAAGGGCCTTAAAGCTACACAACGCTTTATAGGTTTTGCGAATTACTACCGCAAATTCATTAAGGGGTTTTCTTCCGTAATTTCTCCTATAACCAATTTAACCAAAAAAGGAGCAAATTGTATATCTTGGCCCAAAGAAGCAAGAGAGGCATTTGAACAGTTAAAATCTTTATTTTCCTCAGCACCTGTCCTGACCCATCCTGATGCAACCAAGCCATTTATCCTAGAAGTGGATGCGTCAGAAACAGGAGTTGGAGCCATTCTGTCTCAGAGAGAAAGTCCTGATACACCTTTACATCCCTGTGGGTTTTACTCTCGCAAACTCACACCTGCAGAGAAGAATTATGACATAGGGAATAGGGAACTTTTGGCCATTGTACTTGCCCTTAAGGAATGGAGGCATCTCTTGGAAGGTTCCAAAGAGCCACTTTTGATCTTTACTGATCATAAGAATTTGGCTTATATTGGGGACGCTAAGAGACTGTCCTCTCGTCAGGCTAGATGGTCATTGTTCCTCTCCCGATTCAATTTCGTAATTACTTATAGGCCTGGAACTAAAAACACCAAGGCAGATGCACTTTCTAGGCAGTTTGAGACAGAGGAAGTTCCTGAACAAGAGATATATCCTATCATATCTCCAGAATGCCTCATTGCCACCACAGTTTCCGAAGTGTCTTCTCCACTCTTCTGTGCCATAATAGCACATAGGGTTCATGCGCCACCCTCTGACCAATCACAGCATAAAGAGGGATATTTAAACCCCTAACTCACCCCAGTACTTTGCCCTGTCGTGGTTTCCGTTTCCTGGTTTTCTGAGAGTGCTATTTTCGTGTTTCTGATTTCCTGGTATCCTGATCTTGGCTTTTCCCTGGTTATTCTGATTTCTGGTTTCCCTGACTTGGCTTGTTTAAACGGTATTGTGTATTTTCTGGCTTCCTTGACCTCCTCTTTCCCTTTGACCATTCTCTGTCTCTAGCGTATTAGTCCGGCCATTCTAAGGTCCGGTTTACGCTCTGTCCTTTCATTTCCCTTTCCTTATATATGTATATGGTTACATAGTTTCTGCGTGCTGGACCACACTAGTAGTCGTGACATTCCCCTGATAAAAGAGATTAATGCTAAATTCAACTCTTGGAGAAAAAAAGAAATATTGTGGTGCGGCAAATACTTTAAAAGCATATGTTATTCACAAGCTAACATACATGTTAAGCCTAATACCATGAAATATTCCTTTAAGTTGGATCAATCTCTTACAGTCCTCTTTCTCTAAATTTATATGGTGAAAAAAAGACTAACGATAAGCTTCAAAATAGTGTAAAAAAAAAGTGATGGAGGTCTAGGAATTCCATCTTTAGTAAGACTTGTTTGGGCTACTTTATTAACCCATGCAATACAAACCTTCCATAAATTATCCCTGGAGGAATGCTGGTGCAAACTAGAATCCAAGATCATAGGCCCTTTTAAATCTGTATCGTCAATCTTTTGGATACCATGCCAAACAATCAAAAAAAAGTACTTTTTTTCATGGAATCCTTTCCTTAAATAACATATTAAAAAAATGGTACGAAATTAAACTGAAGTTAGACTTAGGAGAGAAAAATTTTTCATCTCTCAAAATAGAATTATTAAATGACCTACTGCCTGACATCAATCTATTCTCATGGTCAGACAATGACATTAAAATGGTAGCAGACCTAATCAAATCAGAACAAATCAGAACCTTTTTAGACTTAAAATCAACGTCAGGGCCCAGTGATAAGGATTTTTTCAACTATCTTAAAGTCAGATCAGATATAATGAAAAATCTCAGATTTCCTAATGAAAAGAAACATTTTAAATATTTTGAACAAATTATTAACATTAAGGAAACTAAAAATGTTATTTCAAAATCCAACTTTCTAATATATAAATTGGTGGAAAAAACTATACCCGTCAGAATGAACAAAATGGAGTAGGATTTTGTGTACAGAAATTCCCCATAAAGATTGGTGTAACTCAATACAAATCACCACTGTCTAAATTTAAAGGAGCTACATTTTAAGATTTTAAATAGATGGCATCTAGCCCCCCCAAAAATGTACAAAATCTTTCCAACTCAATCCTCTGATTGCTGGAGATGAGGAACAAAGGTGGCCGATTTTCTCCATATTTGATGGGAGTGTCTGCTAATTAAAGAATTATGGCACGATGTTGGAGTAAAAGTAAATACAATCTTAAAACATAAGACTAGATCTGATGCGTTTACATCTTAATATACCTTTAATTTAAAAAAAAATCTGAATTTATTGCTACAAATGCTTACAGCAACAAAGCTAATTATTGCAAAGAATTGGAAAAAACCTTCTAAACCTGATTGGTGTCTGATCAAACACCAATTATGTTCTCAACTATTTATGGAAAAATATATTCCAACTCCCGGCAAAAAAAGGCTGAGACAGGCTTTTAGACAAATTAATAAGATTATTTGAGACATTGTAAAGTAAAAAGTTCAAATCTATGGGAAGCCTATGGACTCGCAGGAAAATGTACTATTATCTATTTATGTATTTATTTACTTTTTTTTATGTACAATACTGTACATAAGTTTGTATAATGTCTAAATAAATGTAAATAATGCATAATAGGAAACAAAGTTGAAAATAATGAACATAGTGAATTGAATGAGATAATAGCAGAATAACAAATTTTTTACTAAGCCTATATTTAACTTATTATATTTTTATGCATACGTCTATTGTCTTTTGTCATTATACCTTGTAACAAAATTTTGCAATACAAAGAAATGAAAAAGAACACAAAGACAGCATTAAAAAAAAATAATTGGATACAGTACGGTAAATAAAAGATGAGCTAATTACCCTCTATCAAAAAACAAAGAAAATTCTGAAAAAAAATAACTCCTAAGATATGAAAATATCAAACAGCAAGAATATTTGAAAGGCTTAAACCAAAGAAGCTTACATTTACAGGAAAAGATCACATACTTAATTATTTAAGAATCACAGGTGTCACAGAAGAAATAAAAATGGATTTTCTTTTTTCTTTTTCTTTTAAGAAATAGTGGGTGATCTGGAGAAAAAAAGACAACCTCTTCAAGAGAGTGCATAGGTTATTTAAACTGTCAGTGTTGCCATCTAAGTATCTAAGAGGCATTATTGTTTGCATCCACAATTTCTCAAACAAAGAAAAAATATGTTAACAAAGATATCATAAAACAATGGAATATTCCATACTCTTCCTAAGACATAAAACATTGAAAATAGTTACTAAGAGAGAAACACCTAGAAAGCACACGCTAGGTTCTATTTTCCCAGTGTCTCCAGGCCATGACTTTGGCTTCTTAGCTTTGTATAAAGCTTTTTGTTAAGATTCTAAGTATTTTGGGGGGCGGGGCCTGACCAACATGGCCAACAGACATACATGTGGTGAGCTCCTCTCTCAAATCAAGCAAAACAGGGCAAGAAATGAGTTTATACCCACAAAACTGCAACTCAAGAGACGGTACACAGCACCTGCACAAAAGGGTATGATCACAGAAGACTCCAGAGACTCACCCGCTGATCCGGCATCAAGCGACACTCATGAGGCCTACACATGCGGCAAAACCCATGGGAGGAGGAAACAGATGATCCTTCAACCTGGGGCTGCAAGGCTAAAGCAGACGACCCCCCCCTGCACCGGTGGGGGTCATCCTGGTCCCTGCTGGGGGAGAAGCAGGAGAGAGTACCTCACAGAACCCCACTGCCGACTCGCGCTCCCGAGCCACCACTAACATGGCCGACAGAGCAGGGGATAATGACGCAGCTACCTGGGAAAGCAAATTTAATGCAAAATTTGAAGCGATATGTGCAGCGTTCTGGCGCCGGATTGAAACCCGTGCAGAACAGACACGACTGCCTACCACTCCTGCCTCGCAGCTCCAGATGACAGCTAGCCCAGAAGCTGGCTCCGTTGAGTCGGCGGGCCAAGACACACGATCAGACGGCACGGCAGTCTGCACCGCCTGCTCTTCTTCTGAGCTGGGCACTCAATCAGAGATCCCTCTCCTATGCCAGCAGTACACCAGGAGAGAGCTCTGCGAACTGAGGAAACCCCGGGCTCACGACCCTCAACAAGGCACCGTCAGCAAGAAGGCACGAGTGCCCCCTAAGGCCTCAGGTTGAAGACGCACGGCATGCGGACACCATGGGTCCGGGAACAGACGAAAACGACTAACACCCAGGTCAGCCAAACGACCCCCCACAAGACAAGGACAGACCAGCAAAGCACCGCTGACCTGCACCCAAACACAAGGCAGACAGGGCCTCCCTTCAAGACCCGATGGCCGGAGCCTCCAGGGACTCCACACGTTCCCACCATGCGGAGTGGGTTGACAACAAGCTACCAACATGGACATACACCCTAAATGTATCATTGACCCAGCAAATGGACTATGTCAATTTAGGGGATATAGAAAAGCGATGATTTCTCTATTGTTTTCCCCCCTCCTTCTATAGCCACCTACTGCTATTAATACTGGTATTGGTAATAATGCTAATGCTCCAGGTAACATCACAGTAATATCGACCATACCACTCATCTTAACCCAGCAGACACCCCACGCAGCATACATGTATAGCACACATAAGACATACTCCAGCTTGACAACAGTCATATATGTATGCTAACTAACCAGCACGCAGGTTAGACGGGAACTTTCTTATATGCATGTATATATCTTGTTTATTAACCTAATCTGTGACATGAACTTATAAGATAGACCCAGCATAACGTATTGTATAATGGCCGCGTAGCCCAACCAGGTTATTAACACGTGGTGGTCTGAAGCACCACGACTTTCATTCTATATTGTAATAAGCTGCAGCAGTTCAGGCATAGTGAATGTAACCACTAGTTGGACTGACTATTCACCCTAGCCATGCTAGCATTGTACGATAGAGAAGCAAAGTTTTCACTTAACCTATAGCATTAACCTTTTGTTGTTTAAAGTTGTCATGTTTGATCTAACCCTGTACCACACCTTTTCCGATAAGCTGAACTGAAAAACTACTTTATAAGCGACAATTATACATAAAAATGTGCAGTAACCTCTAATGCCTGACCACTGTAACACGATGTCTATATAACTGTTTCCCTTGCTGTTGTGGCATTGTAAGCATGATGTGTTGAACCCTTGCACAAATAAAATAAAGAATTTTAAAAAAAAAGATTCTAAGTATTTTAAGATACTTGTTTTTTTGTTTTGTTTTTTATTTCAAGAAAAAGTAAATTGGGGTACAGAAAGGAAAAGGGGAAGGGGATGACATGACCAATACATATGTTATATCCAGTTTGCAAGATGTGGAAGGAAATGAGGTTACATGACTTGAAATTATATGACGTGAAATGAAACGGCATGAAGAAGAAGCAGATACATAGATGCACAGCATTATATAACAACAGCCTTTAGTAATGCAATATTATAGGTCAGGCTCAACGGATCCAAATCTCAAATAAGAATGGCACTGTGGATATCTCTATATCACACTGAACATTCAATAAATTGCAAACACTGATATATGTTAATTGTTTCATAGAGTTGATACAGCGTACCCTACTAGGAGTTCTAGGGCTTCCAATTTTGTAGCCCTTTTGGTGGAGTGGGGAGTGTCTATTCCCATCTCTAACTCCTGTGTCTCAGGAGGTTGGGGTGATAATGTTGGAATATGTTTGGATCAGTATGGCAGTAGCTCTAACTTTTGCGTTGATTGTGTTTAGTTGTCGATATGCATCCAACCGGTGGATGGTCTGTATGGGCTGTAGTACTAGGTGAGTCAACAGTGGGTTGTGGTGGGGGTCAGGTGGGCACATTATGTGGAATATGTGTGCATGACATTGCATCTAAGTCACCATCTGCTAGAAGCCCTTTTGTTCCCAGCCAGTATCCTGTCAGTTGGGTCTAAGTGAGTGTTTCCCTATATTCAATCTCCTCTCTCCCAAAGGGGCATCGATCTTCGGTTCATCTGCCTATTTCTTAAGGCTTTGGGTGGCCCATAAGGGCAAGCCACGGTTTCCACATTTGTTCTGTCTGTTTTGTGCTCTCATATGAATGCAAGGAAAGCACCTCATATCTGTAGTTTTGGTATATCTTATCAGCACCTTGTTTGAGGGGCTTTTCCAATGGAGAGGTAGGAGGTTTCTCGCTGCTAGTATGACAAGTGAGGCTAGACTTCTATCTTTCATGTGGTTGGGAATAGCATCAGAAGTCCCATCATCGGAGTGAGCGGTTGTGTGTTAGTTATAACTTTATTCAGGATTGCTTGTACTTGCTTCCACAGGGGTTTAATCCCGTTGCATTCCCACCAAATGTGGGTCATGGTGCCCTCTTGAAATCCACATCTCCAGCATTTAGGGTCTGCTGCAGGGTAGATTTGATAGAGCCTTTATGGGGTAAGATACCATCGGTATATTACCTTTTTGTGAGCTTCTAAGTGCGAAAAGTGAGGCCTTTAAGAGTATTGAGTGACTGGAGCCACTGTTCACCCATGAGTTTGAGTATGCCTTCCTTTTCCCATTGGGTCACGTATTTGAAGGAACAGGGCGGTATGATGTCCAAGAGAGTTTTGTAGCATAGAGATAAGGTCTTAGATCTAGTGGGAGAAGCGTGGCATCTCTCGATAAGTGACAGTGCAGAGTTCACTTGTGTTGTTGATATTTGGGTCACTTTGGTGTGTATGATGCTTTTCAATTGTAGATACTGAAAAATAAGAGAGTTGGGTAATTGGAATTTACTCTGTAAATCTGGGAAGGCCAAGAACGTTGATTGGGAGCATACGTCACTAATGTAGTTGATGGTGTGGGCAATCCAAGATTTCAGCGACAGCCACGGTGACACTCCTTCTAGTGCCCCAAGGGGAGCATGTGTGCAGAATTTTTCTTTCTCAGACCTGGTGGCCAGCAGATTGTCCCAAATTTTTATTGTTAGTGTCATGGTAGGGTAGAGCGAGAGCCCTTGGGTTTGGAATATTTCTGGCGACCACATTGTGTTCATCAGTAAGTGTGGAGGACCTTTGTCCTGCTCCATGTCTACCCATTGGAACGTGTGTCGGGGAGCATGAAGGCCTATAGCGGATTCGAAAATGGTGGCCTTGTAGTAGGTAATCAATTTCGGGAGGCCTAGACCACCCTCATTCTGAGTAAGTTGGATTAGAGAGAGAGGCAAGTAAGGTTTTGTTTTGCCCAAGACAAATCTGTTTAAAGTGGTTTAAGAGACATTTTAAGGCCATACAGTATGGAACACCACTCAACTTATTCTCAAGTTTGAATGTGAGGTGTGTATGGATCAGAGGGGAAGTTTGAACACTTTAATATAAAAGGAAAAAGTTAATGAACACTTTGAAACATAAAAATATTCATTTCATAGCATTCATTTTTTTAAAGTGGGTTGCTTCACAGAAAAGAATGATTGATTTTTGATAAAATAAATCCCCACCATTTTGCAGCATGAAAAAAAGTTGAGGTACACTGAATTAGAGACTCTTTTACTTGAATTTATCCACAAAAAATAGATACAGAGGGTAGATATGTAATATTAGTTTGTGCTGCCAAAGGGAAAATAGTTATGATTTATTTTTATTTTTTTTAATCCAATACTGGATTTTAAGGATTCGAACATATTTTGTGAATGGATTGTGACTGGAACCTATCGATGAATCTGACTTGCAAAATCCGATGAATCTGACTTGCAAAATTTGAATTGCAAAGTCTGCAAAGCACATCCTCCATTAATAAATATGCATGGCTTTTAACAAACCATCTCTCCTGACACCATATTTACAAATATGCCTTATGGATTACAAAACCAAGTGATTGCACTCTCTGTCTGCAGGTTTGCAGCCTCTACTACAATGTCCTAGAGAATAGTAGAGACCACACTCCTCCATGAGAGCAAGAACAATGCTTAAGGCAATGCTAAAACATAAAGCATTTAATGGAAACCTGCCTGTAATGACCATAAAATTCAAATATATGCAATTATTAAAAAAATCCCCAGTTAAATATTTAGAAATTAGCAAACATTTTCACAACAATACAAATTTAGAAATTAGCAAACAACATT
The DNA here is from genome assembly GCF_036172605.1 of Pelobates fuscus. Classification (NCBI taxonomy): domain Eukaryota; kingdom Metazoa; phylum Chordata; class Amphibia; order Anura; family Pelobatidae; genus Pelobates; species Pelobates fuscus. The sequence continues at coordinate 163,379,366 of NC_086321.1, read as the reverse complement.
TTCACAACAATACAAATAGAAAAAGGATTTCATGATGATGGTGGACTGTCAGAGGGAGTTCCCATTACATTATCTATGTGTCAGGATTACTAAGTGATCCATCAGGCAGAATAATATCACATCTAGGACTAAGGATAACGTATAACTGGACCTTGGAATGGCCAGATTTAACGTATCCAAGAGTAGTCAGAATACTTGCCGAGGTCAAGGAAACAGAATGTGACACAATGATGAAAGAAAGCCAAAAGTCAAGGATACCAGAAATCAGGGAAGTCAAACGAAGCCAAAGTCAAATACCAGAAATACAATGTTCAGGAACACTCTCTCGGATAACCAGCTAAGGGAAACCACGACAGGGCACTGATCAAAAGATAATATGGGTTTAAATAACCCTCCTAAAGCTGTAATTGGCTGTGGCTATGACGTGACGTTGCACGCACGTAAGCACCAACTTTAATCTGGGCAAAGGCTATTTCCCTATTTAAATCAGAACCGCAGCGGCTGGTGTTTCCAGTAACACCACACACGCTGGGAACCGGGATGGAAGGAGGTCGGACATTGATCTGACGCGGGTAAGTTAAATGCAAGCAAAAAAAGGGGTGATGATCTGCTGAACCAATCACAAATAAAGCAACATAGCGTATAACTGTGTATATACACATTATAAGAATTGCGTTCACAAGTGGCCACTTACACTTTTGCTGAAGTTTGCAAGCCTTGAATATTTATTTCTTTTCAAGATGAGAATGCCAAATCTTCTATCTGGGTTAGAATCTCCATAGATGCATTTAGATATATGTGCTCAAGAAAGGAAATATAATAAAAATGAGGTGCACATTCAGAGTGAAGTACAAAAATGAGGGTAAGTTAAGTGTTCGTTATTTCTGTCGGTGTGACCGCTGTATTTCAGTGCGGCCACGCCAACAGAAACCTGCGGCACCGTGACACTATGCTTGTTGTTTTCTGTGGCTGTATTTGCATATACTGCACCTGATTGTTAAGAATTAACCCCTTAACGCCGTTACGGCGTTCCATGCCGTCGCGCTTTAAATGGGCTTTAAAGCCATTGCGGCGGCATGGAACGCCGTAACGGTTTAAGCCCCCAGGAGCCAGCAACTACTCACCTCCGCCGCGATCCTCTTCTCGGGGGCTGCCTGAGAGCCCAGGCAGCCCCCCTCCGGCAAATGAGGCCCCCGGGGGCCATGTGATCGCTCTCAAAGAGCGATCACATGGCCCCCTATAGCTGGCTATGGATCTGCCAGCAGGGGGACTGTTTGAAATATCAGACAGTCCCCCTGCTGGTAGGAGGTGTAAAAAAAATAAAATAAACATGTTTAAAAATAAATTAAATATATTTTAATATATATATAATATGTATATATATTATATATATAATATATATACATATTATATATATGTAACGTCATGCAAAGTGTATTTTAATATGAATATAAGTATATAAATTAATATTAAAATACACTTAGAATGACGTTACATATATATAATATGTATATATATTATATATATAATAGATGTACATATATATATTATATATAAATACGTATAATTAAAATAATAAATAAATAAAATAATAAAATAAATAAATAAATAAAATATTGAAACAAAATTTAATATAAATTATATATGTATATGTAATTTCATTCTAACTGTATTTTGTTATTAATATATATATATCGGTAACAAAATACACTTAGAATGACATTCTATATATATCTATCTATGTATAAAATACAAATAACCGCAAATATATATATATAGATAAATACATATAATTACATAAAAGATTACATTAGTATACACGTAGAATTTAAATACCTATAAATGCATATATATTAAAATTCTACGTGTATATTTAAATAATCTTTTAACGTAATTATGTGATTTGATTAATTAAAATTTGATTGACATGCCTGACAACACAGGGAGAAAGTGCAGAGAATTTAATTCGCAAGCACTATATTTGACCCTGTAACTCTCCAAGACACCATAAAACCTGTACATAGGGGGTACTGTTTTACTCGGGAGACTTCACTGAACTCAAATATTAGTGTTTCAAACTGGTAAATTGTATTACAACAATGATATTTTAAGTAAAAGTGACGTTTTTCGCATTTTTTACAAGCGAACGGCACTTTTATGGTCTATATTATTGTTGCAATATGTTTTACGGTTTTAAAACACTAATATTTGTGTTTAGTGAAGTCTCCCGAGAATAACAGTACCCCCCATGTACAGGTTTTATGGTGTTTTGGAAAGTTAGAGAGTCACATATAAGGCTTGCATTTCATTTTTTTCACATTGAAATTTGCCAGATTGGTTATGTTTCCTTTGAGAGCGTATGGTAGCCCAGGAATGAGAATTACCCCCATGATGGCATACCATTTGCAAAAGTAGACAACCCGAGGTATTGCAAGTGGGGTATGTCCAGTCTTTCTTAGTAGCCACTTAGTCACAAACACTGGCCAAATATTAGTTTTTTGCTTTTTTCACACAAAAACAAATATGAACGCTAATTTTGGCCAGTGTTTGTGACTAAGTGGCTACTAAAAAAGACTAAACATACCCCACTTTCAATACCTTGGCTTGTCTAATTTTTCAAATGGTATGCCATTATGGGGGTAATTCTCTTTCCTGGGCTACCACACCGTCTCAAAGGTAACATTACTAATCTGGAAAATTTCAATTTGAAAATGGAACGTTCTATATTTGACCCTGTAACTTTCCAAAACACCATAAAACCTGTTAATGGGGGGTACTGTTGTACTCGTGAGACATCGCTGATTACAAATATGTGCATTTTTTTTGCAGTAAAACCTAACAGTATTATGACATTCACAGCTAAAATGGCAGACGGAAATACAAATTTAAAAAAAAAATCTTATTTTCTCACCTTTTTTTTTATTTTATTCATAATAAATTATGTTCCATATATGAATAGTTAATGATAGATTGAAGCCATGTTTCTCCTGAACAAAATGATATATAATAAGTGTGGGTGCATATAATTTGAAAGAGGGGAACTACGGTTGAACAGACATATAGCGCAAATTCCAGTTTTTGTTTACATTTTGTTTTGATCAGAACGTGCACTATTGACTCCGTCCTGAAGGGGTTAAACTTAATGTAAAAGTTGATTATCCATTTCAATAATTATATTTAGCTTTCAAAGGGTAATCAACAGTGAAATCTCAAAACAATATTTGCTGTTACTATCAATGGTTTAATAAACATCAATAATGTCACATTAAGAAGGGGAAAAAAGACACCAATCTCATGTCGACTCTAGAATTTTAACCAATCCAAAAACCTGACACAGATCAAATAAGACACACAGACCTTTTAAATGAGGGCAAATTCACTGCAAAAGGCAAACATATATATTCTGATTATATTCCCATTATTTTGTAAGCATTTTAAATATATTAAATTAAAGATTGCTGTGTTAATAATAGCATTTATAATAAATCTCTTCATGGATCAGTTGAAGGATAATGCTATAAGGTCACTTTTCTAGATTTCCTTATTATAGTTACAGAGTACGTTAAATACTTTTTTCCTCCTTTGATGTCCTACATATGTTTGCTTACAGTGTAATTAAAGTCTTAAGTGTGAAAGGCACTCACATTGTTAAGTGTGTTATAATCCTGCAAAAAGGAATTGATATGCAGTAAAGAGGAATAATGTAAGAAGCCGACTTATTACATCTTTATTTCCAAACATCTTTTATGTTAGCAAGATGCATATTTTTCTATAGCAAAAAAATATATATTTCTACTGCACATTACTAATTATATGGAAACACTATTGTTTAAAAATTTTCTATTGCTGGTTATCAAATGTTATATTATGAGTGATTTATATGAATTAAATGCTCTAACAGATGTGACCTAGGTATATAAATATGTAAAATAAGTGTTATACTGCAGAGTTTACTGTAATAAAAAATATTGATCCTTGCATATCATCCACTAATTAAAAGATGCATAGTGATGATGTAATTTATTTAGAAAAGTTTAGTGTTGATGTAGAATCTAAGTCTATAGAAGTTTTCCTTCTATCAATTGAATTTAAAAAAACAAAACAAAAAAAAAACATATTTTGAATATTACTGAGAACTTCATAGATCTTTTATATTGCTTGCTTTTTTCTTTCAGTGTTATGGTGCAATTCTTGATCCCTTCGTGATGGCATTTTTTTTACATGGACCTGTGTCAAGCCTGCTCTACAGAACAAGATCTACTTCTTATGAGCCGCTGACATACTCTACAATAATAACGACTTAGCCAAATGTACATGTTGCGATCAAAACAAAACGTAAACAAAAACTTGAATTTGCGCTATATGATTGTTCAGGCGTAATTCGCCTCTTTCATATTATGTGCACTTATTATATATCATTTTATTCAGGGGTAACAGGGCTTTCACTTAACATCAAATATTTAGGTATAAAACATAATTTAATATGAATAAAATATAAAAAAAATAAGAGAATATAAGAATTTAAAAAATATTTTAGATTTTCGTGACATTCTAACTGTGAATGTCATAATACTGTTTGCTTTTACTGCAATAAAATACACATTTGTATTCAGCAATGTCTCACGTGTAAAACAGTACCCCCTATGTACAGATTTTGTGGTGTTTTGGGAAGTTACAGGGTCAAATATAGAATGTTAAATTTTTCAGTTTTTTCACATTGAAATTCGCCAGATTGGTTACATTGTCTTTGAGACCGTATGGTAGCCCACGAGTGAGAATTACCCAATGATGGCATATCATTTGCAAAAGTAGACAACCCAAGGTATTGCAAATGGGGTGTGTCCTGTCTTTTTTTTAGTAGCCACTTGGTCAGTGTTTGTGACTTAGTGGCTACTAAAAAAGACTGGACATACCCCATTTGCAACAACTTGGGTTGTCTACTATTGCAAATGGTATGCCAACATGGGGGTAATTTTCATTCCGGGTCTACCATATGGCCTCAAAGGCAATACTATATATATACATAGATATATACTTAGATCATACATATAAAAAAATTGTATATTACACGTTAACATGTATTATTTTTTTTACAGGCAGCAGGGGGAGTACCTGTCATTACAGGTATTCCCCCTGCTGGCACTGCCTTGGATGGCTTGCAAGGACCTCGCGATCACATGGCCCAGGGGGGGCCAAAATGGACTGAGGGGGGCTCCCAAGTGAGTCCCCACACCTAATCTAGGCAAAAATAATGGGGGTTTAGTTACATTATATGATCATACAATGCATAAGCCTGCTACAACGTCAATGTACCCCATCTTTGGCAGGTCCTACTATTATGTTTGCCTAGATTAGGTGTTTTTAAAACAGCAAATTAAATCTGTCAACATTGAAGTTGCTGTTTAGTGGATAGGTGAGTGCGCTGGATCTTGTGTATTGTATAATTTGGCCCCCAGCAGCACCCTATTTATGCATGTTCAGGTGAGTGCAGCCACACACCCCCTTGTTTTATATATATATATATATATATATATATATATATATATATATATATATATATTTGGGAGTCTAGCCAACTCCTTGGTTTTGCACCCCTCCCTGTCACAGGTGCCTCATCCCAAGGCCCTATTTGGCCTTGTACTGCAGAAAGTAAGTCGGTTAATCTCATAAGAGCAGACATTAGGCTGTTAGAGTAGGACCTGCCAAAGATGGGGTACATTGACGTTGTGGCAGGCTTATGCAATGTATCATCATATAATATAACTAAACCCCCATTATTTTTGCCTAGATTAGGTGTTTTTAAAAAAAACCAAATTAAATCTGTCAACATTGAAGTTGCGGTTTAGTGAATAGGTGAGTGCGCTGGATCTTGTGTATTGTGTGTGTGTGTGTATATATATATATATCTATATATATAAATTTTTTATTTATTTTTTACAGCAGCAGGGAGACTGCCTGACAGCCCAGACAGTCCCCTGCAGGCAGATACACGGATGCCTATTGCAGGCATATGATCGCTCTTTCAGAACGATCACATGGCCCGTGGGGGCCTAATTTGACGAGGGGAGACTATCTGGGCTGTCAGGTAGTCCCACCCAGACCGGGAGCAATGCCGATCGCCGGCGGGGGAACAGTAATAAGGATGACAGGACGTTCTATGCCGTCCGCCGGCATTTGGAGCCACCCTAAAAAGGACGGCATAGAACACCCGCCTTTCTAGGGTTAATGTAAAGAGGTTAATGTAAAACAGTACTATTGACATACTGGTCAAAACATTTGCCCTGGATTCTAACAAACAAAGTTGCTAAACACCCCAAACAAATTTGACAGTCTAACAGTTTGTCTGTTTTCGGGGAAACAACAGTCCATTAAAAGTTTTAATTAAGGGTTAACTCCACCTTTAAAATAAATAAATGAAGTTCAGGCCAACCCTTTAACATGTGCCTCATCCCAGGGGGCCTATTTAATCTTCCCCTGCAGAGAGTCCCAGGAGGAAGGATTTCCCAAGTAAGTAGATTAATCTCATATTAGCAAGCATTAAGTTGCTAGTATAGAAAATGCCAAAATGGGATACTTTGGCGTTGTGTCAGGCTTATGCAATGTATGATCATATACTGTATATACATTCAGCTGATGCTCTCAGACAAACAGTGACTCCCCATGCACTAAACTAGCTTGGAAAGAAAGTCAGTTTAGTGAATGGGGAGTCACTGATTGGCTGAGAGTGTCAGATGACTGCTCTCAGTCAATCAGCGGTACCCCTGCCAAGATCCACAAAGATATGAAAAGACCTCCTGCCCGCGCCATTGTTTCTGCTATTGAAGGTATTTTAGAGCCCATAGCACAATGGTTGGATTTTATTTTTAAAGGGCCAGTTGAGGGGTTACATACATGTATCAAGGATTCACAAACTCTCATACACAGGATGAAGACCTTGGAGTTCAATGACACAGTTCCAATGTTCATCATCATGGATGTCAAAAGTTTATACACGGTCATTCCCCATATAGGGGGCATTGAGGCGATGTGATAAGTGTTATGTGGATCTCCCGTCTATCAAGGTCCACCTGTTGAGTTTATATTGGAACTTTTGTCTAATTCTTTACAACAACCACTTTAGATTTGAAGACCAGTGTTTCTTACAAGTGGCGGGAACATCTATGGGGTCGGCTATGGCCCCAATGTAAATACCTGTAAAAATAAAAATAAACTTACCATTTGATATCTTCTTTCTTCTAAAATCTTCTTTTTTCAGCCCAAAAAAGGCCAAATAAAAATCCAGAATAACCAAAGCACTTAAAAAAAAAAAAAAAAAAAAAAAAAAGAGCGCAAAAAAAAATAGTCCTTCTTCACCCATGCGCAGACTGAGCTCTGCAGGGCAGGGGAAGGCTTATAAAGCCTTGCCCCGCCCTGCAATTAGGCTCAGAGCACTCTGATCGGTGGGTTTAGTGTCTAAGTCTCTACATTTACCTGCCACAGCACTCTGATTGGTTGGCTTGAAATCCAGCAGAGTGCTCTGTGTCATTTTACACAGCGTGGGAAAGTTCTTTGGAATTTTACCACTCTGTGTAAAATGACACAGAGCACTCTGATTGGCTGGATTTCAAGCTAACCAATCAGAGTGCTCTGTGTCATTTTACACAGCGTGGGAAAGTTCTTTGAATTTTGGATTTCAATGTGCTTTGATAAATTCATCATATGACTAATTGGAACTAGGCTTCGAGAACCATCTACTGTAAACCCCCCACCCCAACAAAAAAATGCAAAGATAAAAATGTGTTTTGTAACTTGTTTTAAAGTCTGTTTGATGTGTTCAGTTCTTATTGGGTTACAACTGCTGTATATGGTAACACTTGATCTGTAACTGTGAACAACAAAATGTGACCTCATTGCAGAAAAATATTTTTTCAACCAGTCATCAGGGGTCCAAGATTTATACTTTTTTGTCCATGTCATCAATTACCATTTTATTGGCTTTCCTGCTTTCCACTCAGCTTTAAGAAGCCAACGCCTTACTGTGGAAGCATCTGTGTTAATACCAGTCTGTCCTTCCTTCCTACCTGTATGTTCAACACCAGTTTGTCCTTCCTTCCTACCTGTGCTAATAAATATATATATACATCTATCTATCTATCTATCTATATATATATATATATATATATATATATATATATATATATATATATATATATATATATATATATATATATATATATATATATAAGCAATTAGCTATTGGAAGCTTACTGTTTATGTCAGGATCCTATCCTGATAACCAAGAAATTGTTTTTCTTTTATTACTGCAATACCTGTTTCTCACCTCTAGTGGCCTCCCTAGCCATTAGTCAATCCTCAGTCGCTCTCACCTGCCTCATATGATCTTCCAAGTCTGCTACACCCAACTCATCACATGGCTTTTACATTGTGAGAGAAGTTGTGTTCTAAACCGAACAAGTCTTCTGCTCCTGGCTCTTACTGATACTTGTTTATGGTCTGATACAGACAAGACATCTGCTCCTTGCTCAAACTGATTCCTAATAACCTGCTCAACTCTGATTTCCTTCGACCCATCCTGATTCATCTAAACATTCTGCTTTAATTCAAACTGGACTTCTAACTATTCCTTATTTGCTTTGGATCTAACCTGCCTGGACTTTACTAACCATACTATTAATTGCAACTCTCCTGAAAAACCCTGATTCACTTATCTGGTAACCTCTGAACAAATACTACAAACTAAAGAGACTGTTCACCTGAATTCCATTATTATGCTGTTCAATAGTTTCTGATAATATTATGTTTACTTGTTACCTATTATTTCACTGATAGGTTTCCCTTTCTCCTGTAAACCTGCTTTAGGGCATATTGCCTAAACTTCTCTTTCTTCTATTACTACTCCTTCATACTTACCTGTAATTCTGTTTATAGGTTCAGCTTTCTCCCTTTATCTTTATTATTCCTTTTCTCATTTTATCCTGTTATTCTTTTTGTTACCTTTTGTCTAAACCATGTCTAATAACTCCAATAAACTACCTGAAGTCAACCCCGGCATAAGTCTCCTCCCTGACCGTTTATCTTTCATGCCTCCACTAGTGGCATGGTAAGGGGGCATAGTGGAGGTGTTAAATGTTCCTTTGTTAGTGTAAAGATCATGTTGACCACCCCACAGGCTTTTTCTAGTTTTTATTCATTTTTTTTTTGTTTAATAGTGCAGCTGGCCCATGCATGATTAACCCTCTCGCTGAAGAGCTGTCAACTTCAGTAAATTTTCAATATTCCGGACATTTAAATTTACAGACACATCCCTGAACATAAGAGGTACCAAAACAAATTTCCATTTGGAAAAAAATTTGCTCAAAAAAAACATTTGTCACCCTGTACAAGTCTAGCTGGTATTAGTAATAGTCAATTGCTATTTACATAAAAATGTTCTGTTATTCATTTTTTATTTATTTGTGTATCACTGGATATACCACTATTGGGTGGGAAGGACTAGGCTACAATACATATAGTAGCTGAGATATCAGTACTCTGTTGAGAAGTTTTCTCTGTTTGATATTCTCATTTTCAGCACTCCACTTCAAACCACAAATCTTAGAAATGTGAAGCTACTTTAGAAGTTTTTATCAGTCAATCAGTATGTAAAAGTATTTTCATTTCAATATTACCTCTCTAGGTATTGATATAATAATGCCATATTGAGGAGAATGTTTTATAACTTTCCTAGATTGACTGGAAAACAGTAACACTTTGTGATTTATTCTTTCACTTGTGGACTTTTTGTTATTCTGTAGATACTTTCTTTAAATATTCTTCAAGTTTATTGTGGAGTGATCATCAGGTAGAATCCTTCCATACTCACTAAAAGGCTCCTTTTTGGTTTAGATTTCAAACTATTAGAGGATCAGATTTTAGGCAGTTCTGGTGGAACAAGGCACTAAGCTACCATTGATTTAGCACCTTGTACTATGTTGATACTATAACCCCATATACAGTTGTGCTCAAAAGTTTGCATACCTTTGGAGAATTGGTAAAATATTTACAATTTTTAAAGAAAACATGAGTGAGCAGATAAAACACATTTATTTTATTTCTTATGGGATTCATATTCATATCAAAACAAAACACTAAGCCCTCAATGAATACTATCCTAGCAACCCCCCTTTTTACCCTACCCTTACCTTTTGTGTCACTATACCCCACTCCCTCTAGCATGTAAACTCATTGAACAGGGCCCTGAATCCCTCTGTTCCTGTGCCAAACTTGTCATGGTTAGAAATACATGTCTGTTAGTCCACCCATTGTACAGCTCTACAGAACATGTTGGTGCTTTACAAATAAAAATAATAATAATAATAATATTGCACTGTAGGTAATAACAGAATGGCACAATCATAAAACAAAACATGGCAACAAAGAAACAAATGAAATGACCCATGTTCAAAAAACTGCATACCCTTACTTCTTAATACTGTGTATTGCCCTCTTTAGCACCAATGACAGCATGCAGTCTTTTGTAATAGTTGTGTATGAGGCCCCTAATTCTTGCAAAATGCCTGCAGGTCATGCAACGTCTTTGGTTGTCTTGCATGAAAAACACATTTGAGATCTCCCCAGAGGGGCTCAATAAGGTCAGGAGACTGTGATGGCCTCTCCAGAATTGCATATTTTTTCTGCTTCAACCACAAGAGCACCCCGTGCGCAGCCTTTGTACAGAAGAATGCAAATTGTCTGCCTGTATTTTCTGATTACATGCTGCAATTTTATCACATGACAGGAGGCTTCCTATTTTGCATTACTCTCTTTACTAAACTCCACAGCAGTAAAGAAAGTGAAACATTTAAACCAATCAAAATGCAAAACAGTGAGCATATAGTCCCAGTGAACAGGCTCCTCCTCCTCTTTCTTTACTGCTCCATCGCAGACAGGTCAGAGTTTTTGGCTCTTCCCTTTTACCTCATAATATATAAAGTTTTCTGTACATGTTTAATTGTTTTTTCTTTTGACTTTTACTTTTATTTCTATCTTTCTACCTTTTCTACTTATACTACTTGGTGTCCCTGTATTTTAAATTCATTTCCCTTACTGGGACTCTCTAGTTTTATTCTCATAACCCAGTGAGAATATTCCGTTGTTTTCCCGCTCTTTCCGCTCGGTTTCCGCCTTCGGGCGGCTCCCCGAGTTTAGGCAGGTCCCCCTGTCTTTGCCCCCGCTTTGCCGCCATTACCGGCTCCCTCTCACCTTTTTCCCGCGGCTTGGCGCCAGCCGCGGCTACACTCGCGGCGGCCATCTTTAATCCCGCATCTCGCGAGATTACGGACGCCATCTTAGAAGTGCCGCGAGTGCAGCCAGTACCGCAAGGGACACACACGGACGGACTTCTAACCGCAAAATACTCCACAGAGGTCAGTTTTTAGCAAAAGCTGTGTAAAGCACATAAGGTATTAACCTGTGCTTACTTGGGGTGCTGCCCTTAACCGTGCTGCTATAGAGGTCGCTTTGTGGCCACCTCTGCATTCCTGGGTGAGGCCCAGAACACAAATCCCAACTAGTGGTATTGTATTCTGCCCTGCTGGGGCTACATATACTATTATATTACCACCATTGACACTGTATACCCTGCTGGGGTATCATATATTTACAACCCTGCTGGGGTTATTTTTGGTTTTTCTCCTCAAACCAATTTCATACCCTGTATAAACCCTGCTGGGGTAATTTGTACTCTGTACAACACAACACGTTATTGCACCCTGCTGGGGTCTGCATAACAATATAAAACAGCTTAAGTCTGTCTAATACAGCTTACTGACCTCTATAATATGCCCTGTGCCAACACATATTCAGGCATTATGGAGACCTCTCAGAATTCAGAGCTCCAAACCATGGTAAATGAGGCCGTATCCGCCTCCATGGAGAAAGTTCTCTCCAAAATGATGGCCTCTGGTAATGACAAGAGGAAACCATCAAAAACCCACACAGCCCGCCATGACTCAGATTCTGCCGAACCAGAATCACGCAAGAGCCCAGAAACCTTCACGGGCAAACGCCATTGGAAAGGCGAAAAGAGTCACCAGAACCCTAACAAAGGCAAAAACCCGGCTAAACGCACTAAGCCCGCTATAGCCACCACCCCGAACCCGCAACACGAGTATTCTTTGGAAGAAGAAGAATCTCACGCTAAATCCATGGCCATCTTAGACGAATGGCAAGCGGACGAGTCAGACTCCAACGAAGACGTTTGGGACTCAGATTCAGGATCCCAATCCTTCTTTCCACAACACATGTTCACGGGAGAACCCCAAGAACCAGACAATGCGGAGACCCCGCAAGCAGACGAGGAGACCATACTCGACCCGTTGGGGCAAAAACTCTTTGACCCACGAAAAATAAGACACCCACGCTCAAGCGACTGGACACCACCAGACCACTTAGCGAGGTTCATGCACCTCTGGTTACGGAAGTCCATGGACAAGACAGTCCGCAGCCGCTTAAGGTCGGAATGCCCACGACCATTTTTACCTGACCACGTTGCGGACACTCCAGAATTCAACCAGGTGATGACCACCTTTATGTCGCGAGGTGGCCGCGACCCACGCAAAGGTGTAGAGAAAGGGTTCAGAGGGGTACAAGATAAACTTCTAGATTCTGTGGGACCATTATCCAGAATTATGTATTTAGCTGACGACGCCCTAGCCAAAGCCGATCAATTTGACTCTACTATGGTGCGAGAATGGGCGCATGATGTGCGGGAATGGGCACGAAGGTGCTTCTGTTTTGTGGGTAATGCCAATGTCGCCTTATCATCTGAGCGACGTAAAGCAGCACTTCTCCGCATTGACGGGAAATTGGTGGAGTTGGGCACCAAGGAACTAGGTCCTATGGCACAGGGCAAGCTCTTTGGAGAAGCTTTCCTAAATGAGCTAAGCAGACACGTAAACGTCTACGCATCCTTAAACAAGGCTCAGACTTCAATGCGTAGAGTCTTCAGACAAAACCCTACCAGGGGTGTTTTTGGATGGGCTGGCCGCCAAAGGGGCCGTGCTGCCAGCCGCTTCTGGCCTTCAGGCCCCCGCTCTACGAGACCCCAACCTTTTTACCCAGAGGTGGGATATCGCCCATACTCCTACACTCGAGGCGCAGACAGGGGTCGAGGACCACGCACCCGAGGCAGAGCTCGCTTTTCCTCAGGTAAGCAACCATTTCACTCATTCTTCTCTTCCCATGCATACAGCAGGTCGCATATCCCTTTTCTTTCAGGAATGGACCTCCATCTCCATGGACGCATGGGTCCTTCAGACAGTACAAGGCTACGTCATAGACTTCGTAGACGAACCACGACAGACGGAACTACCACGTCCCATCCACGGTTCAAGGATAGACACCTCTCTCATCGACAACGAACTTCAAACCCTATACTCGAAAGGCGCGATCGAACCCGCCCCCGACCCTCAAGGTTTCTTCAGCAACATCTTCTTGGTAAAGAAGAAAACGGGAGATCTTCGGCCCGTCATAAACCTACGACAACTCAACGAATACGTTTCTTACAACCACTTCAAGATGGAAGGCATACATCTTCTACGAGACCTGCTACAAGACAAGGATTGGTTCACGAGATTAGACCTCAAGGACGCTTACCTATCAGTTCCCGTCCACCAATCCTGCAGACAATACCTTTGTTTCCATTGGCAAGGCCTTCCCTGGCAATTCACGTGCCTCCCCTTCGGCCTCAGTTCGGCCCCATGGTGTTTCACCAAACTGATGAAGCCCGTGGTCGCACATCTTCGAGCGCAAGGAATTCGCTGCATCATATACCTGGACGACCTTCTACTGTTCTGCTCAGAAAGACTCAGACTGATACGTCACACACGGTATACCACGGATCTCCTGTCATCTCTGGGCTTCATAGTGAACTTTCAGAAATCGGCTATCTCCCCGTCACAAACGGTACAATTTCTGGGATTCGAGATAGATTCCATCTCCAGCACCCTATGGCTGCCAACAGCAAAAATCTCAGCCATCTGTAAGGAATTACGCAGAGCCATCCGCTGCCACACCATTCCACTCCGCGCCCTCGCACGCATAGTGGGACTTCTCTCTGCTTCCATTCAAGCTATATTCCCGGGTCCACTTCACTACCGGGCGATGCAACGTCTCAAAGCTTCCTTCCTCAGGGAAAACCCCTCTTACGACCAGCTGGTCCCGATGACAGAGGAAGTCAGAGACAAACTCAGATGGTGGCTGGACAGCATGGAGGCGTGGAACGGCCGAGCCTTCTTCGGAAAGGCTCCCGACATGATATTGGAATCAGACGCCAGCCTCTGGGGATGGGGCGTGACGAGCGGAAATATATCGACAGGAGGCGCCTGGACATCCCAGGACCTCAACTTACATATAAACTGCCTAGAACTTCTAGCCGGGTCCTTCGCTATCCGAAGCCTAGCGAAGGACAAGTCGGACTGCTGCATCCTCCTCCGGATGGACAACATCTCCGCAGTCCGCTACATCAACCGCCTAGGCGGAGCCCGCTCACGGCTCCTGTCAGAAATAACGAAAGACATCTTCAACTTCTGCCTACCCCGCAACATCTCCCTCACGGCGGAATACCTCCCAGGAGAGACAAACCTCACAGCGGATTGGTTTTCACGCCACTGGCGGGACACCAGCGACTGGAAACTGGATCCACAAATCTTCAACCACATCGCGGATCACCTAGGACCACTCCACCTAGATCTATTTGCGTCCTGCAACAACAGACAAATGAAATCATACTTCAGCTGGCTCCCGGACCCGGAGTGCGCAGCAGTGGATGCATTTCTACAACCATGGCCGATCACGGGAGCCTACGCCTTCCCTCCTTTCGCCATGATAGCGAGGACCATACACTACCTGAAGAACCAGCAAACCTCGCTAGTACTCATCACTCCACTATGGAGGGGACAACCATGGTTCCCAGATCTCCTAGCTCTATCATGCAACGATCCTCTCCTACTACCTCATCATCAGTACATTCTCACAGATCCCAAAGGCAATCCGCATCCTCTCATCCTAGACAATCGTCTCCATCTGGTGGCTTGGACGCTTTCAGGGGCTCCTGGCAAGTCGGCGAACTATCGCAGGCTGCTAAGGAACTACTATGGGACTCATGGGCCCCTGGAACCAGAAGATGCTACCTATCCGCCTGGAATTCCTGGTCCACTTGGTGTCTGGAACGAAACTTCGATCCATTTACGGCCACTATTCCAACCATTTTGAACTTCCTATCTCACCTATTCTCATTGGGCCGATCCTACAGATCACTAAACGTAATCCGTTCAGCTATTTCAGCGGCCCATGTCCCCATTCAAGGGATCCCGGTTGGAAAGGACCCACTCGTATGTCGACTCCTGAGAGGCATTCGATTACAACGCCCCCCAGGGCTGAAATATTCTCAATTCTGGGACGTCGACGTAATCCTCCGATTCCTGAGGGATTGGCCAACTAACGACAGACTCTCCCTCCGTCATCTATCAGCAAAACTCACAGTCTTGCTTTGCCTGGTCTCCTTCCGCAGGGTCTCAGACATTCGAGCTCTGGACATAGACGCTTTCTCAATCTCCCCTGAAGGAGTTACATTCCGGATATCTCGTCGCACTAAGACGGACTCCACATCTGTGTTTTACCCTTTCTTCCCCACAGATCCACAACTCTGTGTCGTCTCCACTCTACAACAATACGTGGAAACTACCCTACCACTCCGATCCTCACCATCAGGTCAACTCCTAGTGTCATATGTTAGACCACATGTCCCCATCACTACCACCACTCTAGCAAGATGGGTTCGCTGGCTACTATCGCTAGCCGGCGTTGACACTATGTTTGGAGCCCACTCGGTGCGCGGAGCAGCAGCATCCTCAGCCTTTATGGCGGGCGCTTCCCTAACGGATATCCTACGCTCCGCAGACTGGTCTAGAGAATCTACATTCCGCACCTTCTATTTCCGACCGAACTCCGGTGCGGCTATGTCTCTTATTCTGCAGCGTTAAAAATGCAAAATAGGAAGTCTCCTGTCATGTGATAAAATTGAAGATTATGCTAGCGCTAGTGTACTTATAATCTTAATTTTAATAATGACAGGAGGCGAGTATCTTCCCACCCGGAGGAGGGGAACTACTCCATTCATAGTTTTGTCTACATCTGTTGTCTAACTGGTTTCTTAAATTTAATACGTTAGGCTTAATATATCCATTGTTATCATCAGCCTATTTAACTACTAGTAGATTACACACTGAATTCGCTAATTATTAATGCAATATTATTCGATGGATCACTGTCATGACTACAAACAGTTTCAAGACCGGTGCCTAACCTTCTCATATTCTCTTTTCAGTTTAATTTCGCAAAGATTGGGAACATCTACGACATATCCATAGGATTACGGCTCATATTATAAAGACCAAAGACCCTATTGGACGCTTTACCTGTTGGTACCAGTTTTTCTACTCAAGCCAAGAAGTTCATCACTCCCGTTAAAGACTACTACTGATGTTCGTTACAGACTTTATCATCAACCTTCTTCCCTGTTCCGATGTCGCTCCGAAAGAGGGGGAGGAGCCTGTTCACTGGGACTATATGCTCACTGTTTTGCATTTTGATTGGTTTAAATGTTTCACTTTCTTTACTGCTGTGGAGTTTAGTAAAGAGAGTAATGCAAAATACTCGCCTCCTGTCATTATTAAAATTAAGATTATAAGTACACTAGCGCTAGCATAATCTTCAATTATCTTGCCATCAATTTTCACATGATTCCATGTGCCTTTAGAGCATGTCAAGGTGTTGTTGGGCATATTGTAACCAGGTTTTTTTTGTGGTATTGGCTCCGTACTGGCTTCTCTCAGGCAATTCGACCTTGTAGCTAATTTCTGTTCAAGTATCATCATATTTTGCTCCTTGAAACAACTACACTGTATTTTTCCTGAGCAAACTGTGTTTCTCCTGAGGTTACCTGTGAGTTTTCCTTTGTATCCCAAACAATTATTTTGGCAGTTGTGGCTGAAATCTTTCTTGTTCTATCTGATCTTGGCTTGGTATCAAAATATCCCTGTATTTTCCACTTCTTAAGTGATTGGGTATTCTCAAGCCTTTGGATATCTGTTTATATCCTTTCCCATCTTTATAAAGTTCCATTACATTGTTACTCAGGTCTTTCAACAGTTTGTTTTCTGCTCCCCATGGCTCAGTATCTAGTCTGCTCAGTGCATCCACATGAGAGCTAACAAACTCATTTGACTATATATACACATAAACTAATTGCAATTTAAAAAGCCACACGTGTGGGAAATTAATCCTCAATTGCCATTTTAACCTGTGTGTCTGTAACAAGGCCACATTTTAAAGGGTATGTAAACTTTTGATCAGGGCCATTTGGGTGATTTCTGTTACCATGATTTTAAAAGGAGCCAAACAACTATGTGATAATGAATGGCTTCATATGATACCTATCCTTCAATATTTATTTTTATTTTTTTATGATCAGTCATATTTTCAAAATCAATGACAAAATGTCACAATTTCTGCCAGGGTATGAAAACTTTTGAGCACAACTGTACTTTAGAATGTTAAAATACCAAATGTTCCAAGGAAGAACTATCATTTACCTGGAAGTTACACCATTTCATAAAAAGTAAAATCTGTTAAATGGACACCCTCTGCAAAAATACTACAATGCATATGATAGGTTTTAGCCTCAATAATATACTAGATTTTTTGCATAGTCAAATCTTTATAGTTCTTGCACAAAAAATACTTGCTTTCAGTATTCTGCACCATAATCATTTCTCATTACCCACACCCCCATATCAGAAAGACTACTCTATCTGTGTTTGCACACAGCCCCTTTCAACACTAAGTGAGCTGCTTTTTATTTCATAAACTGTTGAGGTTTGGCTAATAATTTGGGTTTATGATGCAGCATTCTGAAAAAAACTAGTTTTTTGTGAGCAAAATTAATAAAGATTTGAGCATTCAATGATATAGTACAGATTTGCAATGCCACGTCATGAGAGGTGGGCTGTTTTTAGTAAACCACACTGCTTCAATTCATTAACAAAAGTACCTAAAACAATATTAACTGCTACATTTATAGATTTATTAAAAGCACCATATTTTACAAAAGCTGTGAATAGTGAATTTTTACAAACTAGGATGTTATAAAAGTTTTGAAAAACAAAATCAGTATTCAACTTATTGTAGTTATTCATCTGCATGACATAAGCCTATGCAAAAAAAAAATGAAACTTTTTTTTCTTTTAATATGTTTAACGTGTACTTAAGTGTTTTGCAGAAAGATGAGAGAGAAATTAAATGCTAAGGAGCACTAAATGTTACTTGGCAAGGAAATGGACATAAATGACTTCAAAATACCTTAATCACCGAACTCCACAAATATATTAGACACAGATGGTTTCATGTTTTTCTTGAGAATCCAAATTTCCTCAATCACAGCACTTGATCCATTTTTAGTCACTGATTCTGGACTTCATAGTCAAAACATGTAAGAATGGAACTCATTAAAAAGAGCAATCATCTCAGACCCCAGTTGTAATTATCAATAAATCAACAACATATTTTTAGTAAGGTTATCTGATTAAGTGCACATTTACAGTAATAGGAATAATCTTTATATTAAATCAAACTAGATTTTTATGGTTTACATTAAGGGTAGATAATTATAATCTTTTAGTACTTACCTAAATATATATTTTTGTTTGCAAAAGTGTGTAGAATTTTCTTTTTTTCTTCATATGTATTTTTGACACTGATTTGTATTTTGATGTCAAAATATATAAAAAAAAAACGGCAACCTTATTTAAAGATGATTATGAATTATTTCTACATAAATAGTCACTGCTTCTGGAAATCTCTGATAATTTTACCACATTACAGGAGGCTTCATATTTGCATAACTCTCTTTACTGAAAATCTCCAGGAGCACAGAAACCGAACAGCCAATCAGAAAAAAGTCAAGTGATACACAAAAGGCCCTGACAGTTACATCACTTACATCACCTCTTTCTTTGCTACTTCAGCCTGGCACAGGTCAGAGTATTTTGTCTCTCCTGATTAATTACTGTTAAGAAGGTTGTTTTCTGTTCTTATGTTTCTAATCTATACTTGCTCATACTCCCTGGCTTTCCTATACCTGTCTCTACTAGTTATTTGGTAGTTTTATTGTGTATTGCCTCCATCTTGTCTATCCTGCTATATCTGGTGTGTTCTCCTCCCCTCACCGCGGTCCGCGAGCGTCACGGCTGTCAGTGCCGCGCCCGCAACGCAGACCTATTGGGGATCATTTCTGTTTCAACTACCTGACTAGGGATGGATTGGAGGGAGGCCAGGATGCTTATTCTGCGGTATTTCAGCAGGTCCGCGAGTAGCTAGGGCTTGCTGATCGTTGCGCGTGAACGGTGGCCATCTTGGATCTCGCGGGTATCGCGAGATTCACGGCGGCCATTTTCCCTTTACTTTTACAGATCGGGAATCACCCGATCTGCACCTTGAGCATTATATTACATGAGGATTTACTTCACTACACTGTGTAACCCGTACACATCTAGGATCAGCTAAGGATACTTTCATATAAACACTGGATTATTAAAAACTGCCTATCAGTTTGCATTAAGTGCTACAGTACCACTTCACTTGCTGGATATTGTTTACAAGGGGAGTTTTAAGGAAACTAAGTGTATTACAGATTATCCTTAACAGGGATATATATATACACACACTGTACCTAGTGTACATTAACAAACGTGGGTGTCCTCTGGGTTTTCATGGCACACCACCTGGGGTGACCCCCCCAGCTATGCATACAATGCCTTTAATGTGCCAAAAATTCTAACGTGAATGTCCTCTGGATTATCATGGCAGACCACCTGGGGTGAACCCCAGCCAAATGCACAAGGGTCCTGCGGGCGCAGACCTTAATGGGACAAGTCCCCACACGATTCAGGAATACCTCTGTTATCATGTACAGCTCTGGCATACAACTGTGGTGAACCCCGACTCCCCCTTACTCATTTATGGACTGCCCTCAGGCGGCTACCATACCATGTATAAAGGAATTGTCGGGTCACCAGCCATTACGAGACAGTCACGTCTCCACCACGGCTCTCAGTAGCCCGATTCCGATAGAGGCGAACCCTCTAAATTTGGCACTAAACTCATACACTCAGACAAATTCATACAATTCAGGCCACTATATCCTGGGCGAACCCCAGTTATACCAGGAGTCTGGCACCCCTATGTGCTGACCCTCCCACCACTACCCCCCCTGACTGTCACTGTCTCCCAACAGGACGGAAAGGAGTCATGGAAGACACACAGCAGCCGACCCAAGATTTCTGGGCAATGATTAACGCTGCTGAGGCGGCTTCAGTGGAGAAGGCTCTGCTACGAGCCCTGCCTCAAGCCCATGGTGACGCAGGCTCCCCAGACTTGATGGAGGCATCTTCAAGTCAGATAAAGTACTTGACTTGCTCGGCCCTATTGCAAAGATGCTCTACTTTGCGGATTTGGTGCTCACCCAGTGTACGCAACTCTACCCCAACGCCATCCGGGAATGGGCTCAACGCTCAATATGCCTCCTGGGTAACGCAAATGCGGTGCTATGCACTGAAAGACGCAAATCTGAACTTATCCGCATAGACAACAAGCTGTTAGATCTAGGATCGAAAGAATTTGTCCCAGAAGCAAAGGGCCTGCTGTTTGGCGAATCGTTCATATAAGAACAAGAGAAACATGTGAACTTATTCACCACCTTGAATAAAGCCCAAACCTCTCTAAAGCATGTTTTCCGTGCCCCACCTGGAAGAGGGTATTTTGGGAGGGCTGGTCAGCAGAGGAGCCGAGCCACCAGCCGCTTCTGGTCGACAGGCTCAAGATCGTACCCACCGTCATCACACTTCTTTCCATCCACCACGCAGAGGACCTCATCCTACAGAGGTGCAGATAGAGCCAGGGGCTTCAGAGGACATGAACGCGGTCGCTTCTCTACTGGTGAGTCCACCTATCTGCCTAACTGTTTCCAACTTTATAGCTGGCAGCCTGTCTCTTTTCTTGCAGAATTGGGAGATGATTACCAAAGATGCCTGGATACTCCAGACGGTACAAGGCTACGTCATAGTTTTACTTGCAAACCGTTCAGGTCACCCCTCCACCTCCAATTCACATGTCAGCAGAACAGGACCGCCTCGTAGATGAGGAAATACGCACCCTCTTCAGGAAGGGCGCAGTGCAATATGCACCAAGAGGGGACGGCTTCCTCAGCAATATTTTCCTGGTCAAGAAGAAAACGTGAGATTACCGACCGGTTATCAATCTACAACAGCTGAACTGTTACGTAGTGTACAGACATTTCAAAATGGAAGGAATTAATCTTCTACAAGACCTCCTCATCGAGAACGACTGGTTTACATGTCTGGACCTCAAGGACGCATACCTGTCGGTACCCGTCGCCCTAGATTGTCGTCGCTTCCTCCGATTCCGGTGGAGAGGACAAACATGCCAGTTTACATGTCTGCAATTCGGTCTCAGTTCGGTTCCGTGGTGCTTCACGAAGCTGCTGAAGCCAGTGATGGCTCACATCCAGACTTTGGGAGTGTGGTGTCTCATGTACCTGGATGACTTGCTAATTTTTGCGAATCCGTTTCCAGGCTACGATTGCAGACAAAATTTGTCGTTCACTTTCTGGAATCTTTGGGTTTCATAGTGAACAGACAGAAGTAGTCTCTCTCTCCTTCCCAGTCGGTTCAGTTCCTCGGTTTCGATATCGACTTGAAGAACTGCGTCCTCCGTTTTCCTACAGCAAAGATAGCTTCTATACGGAAAGAAATCAGACGTGTCCTACGGATGGATGCGATCCCCCTCAGGATGCTCACTCAGATTTTTGGACTCCTATCCTCCTCCATACAAGCAATATTTCTGGGACCACTACACTACAGGGCCATGCAATGTCTGAAGGCGAGATACCTACGCACCGGACACTCGTACAACCACTGGATTCCACTCTCAGCAGAAGTACGGACGGAACTCCGATGGTGGCTACTTCACATGCAAGTTTGGAATGGCAAAGCAATCTTTGGCTCATCCTCGGATTTCATTGTGGAGTCGGACACCAGCTT